>NW_015537969.1:1024094-1024590 GCF_001515605.1 Sinocyclocheilus anshuiensis
TCTCATATGCAATGTCAGCCTCCAAGCAGTGGCAGTCTCAGATTCAGTGTCATTACTTTTTTTGAAAGTAATGAATACTTTTATTCAGCAAGGATGTGTTAAATGGATAAAAAGTTATAGTAAAGACTCATATTGTTAGAAAAGATTTAAATTTTAAATAAATGCTGTTCTTTTTAACTTTTTATTCACAAAAGAATCCAGAAAAAAGTATCAGTTTCAAAAAAACAAACAAAAAAAACATGTGCAGCACAACTGTTTCCAGCACTGATAATAAATCAGCATATTAGAATGATTTCTGAAGAATGATGTGACACTGAAGACTGGAGTAATGATGTTGAAAATTCAGCTTTGATCACAGAAATAAATACATTTTAAAATATATTCAAAATTCAGTCATTTTAAATTGTAATAATATTTCACAATATTACAGTTTTTACTGTGCACATAAGATGCTTCTTTCAAAAACATTAAAAATGTAAATTATCTTCTAATATAA
>NW_015537969.1:1024657-1025105 GCF_001515605.1 Sinocyclocheilus anshuiensis
ACAGTTTTTTCTGTATTTTTGATCAAATAAATACAGCCTTGATGAGCGCAAGAGACTCGATTAAAAAAACATAACAAATCTTACTGATCCCAAAGTTTTGAACGGCAGTGTATATATATATATATATTGTGACGAGTCGGCTGCCTCCCCCTAATTATCATCATCACCCCGTCCCTTAATCGCCGCCCTTCGCCAGGCTCCCGACATGAGTGGGTGCGTGAGAGAGGAGGGGCGCTGAAATAGCCAGGGCTGGCGGCGTGTGATGGGGTACACCTGAACCGAATGGGGCCTCATCACCGCCGCTGTTTAAATGCAGAGCGCGCCTCTCCAGACAGGCCGGTCTCTTCCCCGTGCATGCATATATATATATATGTATGTATGTATATGTATGTATATATGTATATGTATGTATATGTATGTATATATGTATATGTATGTATATATGTAT
>NW_015537969.1:1029106-1031650 GCF_001515605.1 Sinocyclocheilus anshuiensis
ATCACATGGTCCTAAGTATTCAGACCCTTTGCTCAGTATTTAGTAGAAGCACCCTTTTGATCTAATACAGCCATGAGTCTTTCCCAAAAAGACTCATGGCTGTATTAGATCAAAAGGGTGCTTCTACTAAATACTGAGCAAAGGGTCTGAATACTTAGGACCATGTGATATTTCAGTTTTTCTTTTTTAATAAATCTGCAAAAATGTCAACGATTCTGTGTTTTTCTGTCAATATGGGGTGCTGTGTGTACATTAATGAGGAAAAAAAATTAACTTAAATGATTTTAGCAAATGGCTGCAATATAACAAAGAGTGAAAAATTTAAGGGGGTCTGAATACTTTCCGTACCCACTGTATGTGTATATATGTGTATATATGTATGTATGTGCGTGTGTATATATATATATATATATGTATATGTGTGTGTGTGTGTATATATATATATATATATATATATACACATACACATCATAAATTAGTGGTTGATATCGGGATCTTTTTCAGACAATATTAGCCAATGAGAAAATGGATGTTATTTTTTTTTTAAATGTTCAAAAATTACATTTACCAAAATGTTTAATTATAAACGCAATCTGTAGAACAAATAACTAATGTAAAAATGGGTAAAATTGGCAATACTGTCAGCAATAATGTAAAAATGGCTCAAAAAATTAGGTTACAAAATGGTCTATCATTATTTAGTTTGATATTACATAATGCTGTGAAATTCATATATTTATAAGTGTGGCTGAGGCTACTGTATGCCCGTTCCATCACCACTAACCTTTCTGAACCTTTCTTGGATGTCCTTATAACCAGCATATCCTGCAGGACCCTGTTGTTTTAAGGCCATTTACTGCTGGCAGGCAGCTTGTGAATGGTTTTGGCAGCTGCTAATCCACAGCACAGCAAGATCTCAGGCAGGTTCACACCATTTTGCCTAAGTGAACACACCAGCCCCTAAACCTTCATTTTGTGAGGCCTCTCTCGCATGACACTGATATGACACATTTAAACAGACATTCACATGTGCTGATGCTCAAGCACACACACACACGGCACATTCGCACGAACAAACACCCATCCACCCACACGCACACATGCTAATCTTTTAGCAGGGACTGCTACATTCATTACAATTCCTTACGGGCAGCCTGTCTGCTGGGAGAAGCCGCCTGTGCCAGAATTATAAAACAGTGCTGATCGCACAGCCATTTCAAGAGCGCAGTCTGCATCTGAGCCAGCCGCTGCACAATATCCAGACATTACCGCAGAGGAGGAACAAATAAAACCATGCGGGTACATTAGAATGACATCAGCTAAATATAATAATGTGAGATTTTGATGCATTCTGAAATCAACACACACAACCAGTCAAAATGTTAATTTAGATTCTCACTGACAAATAATGAGAGGCATTAAAAATTCACTCTTGCATTAGTACGGGTGAGTCTTGCATCATTCTGTTCCACACGAGAGAATATAATGCTAAATTGTCTGTGTCCTCCAAATCACAAGGTAGAAATAGCCTGGTCTACTGATGTAATTATCTCTGAATCGTAGCAGGCAATTAATTCAACGCTTTCTTCAGTCAGTTATCAGAGCTTTCATATAGAATCCCACCGCTGTGACAGACCTGCATGCATTATGGTAATGCACCGCTCTAAATTCTTTGAAAACGGATCGCAGCACAGTCACAAACGTGACAACAGACTTGTGGCCCTCTTGTTTGGAAAGCCAGGCCACCCCCTGATCCGCTAATGAGAACTTAGCAATAACTGCTCAGTGACTAGTAATAACAAACCCCATCACCTCTCCATGGAGCAGAAAGCTGCCACTGTGGGTGTTTTTCCATGAGAAGCTCTCAACAACCTTAGCACACTTTGTAACAGTGCTGAAATCTAATTTGTAACACAGGAGAAATATCATGCAAACTATATATTATTATGTATTAAGACTGATTTTTAGTGTGCAAAAAACAAAATATCAGGTGGGATATAATCAATTTTATACTTTAAAATTGTATTTTTGTTGAACTAAAGTCAAAGAAAATTTATAAATTATAAAATAATTTTTACTCCGAGAAGAAAAGATGAACATTTAATAATGCTAATAATAATAATAAAAATAAACTTGAGTAAACATGGATTCTATGTTAAAAGCTGAATGAAACCTATTTGGCAAATGTGTTAAAAAAATTATTTTGTTACACATTTACACATATTATTATTACTATACGTATTCTACTAATAATAATAATAATATACAGCAAGGAAATACATATATTAATGTTACAAATGATTAGTCCTACTTTGCTTTTTAAAAACCCTGTCAAGGGGAAACAACTGACATGTTTTAGATTTTGAGATTTATATATTATTTATATTTTATATTTAAGATTTTTCCTTTCAACAGGACGACTCAAATAGATGGAGCAACAAGTGTTTTTGTGGCACTAGAGCAGGGGTGCCAAAACTCAGTCCTGGAGGGCCGGTGTCCTGCAGAGTTTAGCTCCAACCCCAATTAAACACACCTGAACCAGCT
>NW_015537969.1:1032344-1041333 GCF_001515605.1 Sinocyclocheilus anshuiensis
CATACATACATACTGTATACACACACACACACACACTAATAATAATAATAATATACAGCAAGGAAATACATATATTAATGTTACAAATGATTAGTCCTACTTTGCTTTTTAAAAACCCTGTCAAGGGGAAACAACTGACATGTTTTAGATTTTGAGATTTATATATTATTTATATTTTATATTTAAGATTTTTCCTTTCAACAGGACGACTCAAATAGATGGAGCAACAAGTGTTTTTGTGGCACTAGAGCAGGGGTGCCAAAACTCAGTCCTGGAGGGCCGGTGTCCTGCAGAGTTTAGCTCCAACCCCAATTAAACACACCTGAACCAGCTAATCAAGCTCTTATAGGCATACTAGAAACTTACCAGCAGGTGTGTTGAGGCAAGTTGGAGCTAAACTCTGCAGGACACTGGCCCTCCAGGACCGAGTTTGGGCACCCCTGCACTAGAGGAACTATATCTTTCCAGCAGCAAATTTAGAAAAATATGGTCAAATGTAGGACACTGTGAGAAGAAATTATACAACAGATATGTTGATAAACCAGAACCAGCCTACAGTTCATAGTATTATTTTGGTCACACTTTATTTTAAGGTCCAAACCATTAACTATGACTTCTGCCTCAGTAAACTCCTCATTTGCTGCTTATTAATAGTTAGTAAGGTTGTTGTTAAGTTTTGGTATTGGGTAGGATTAGGGACGAAGAATATGGTCATTCAGAATATGTGCTTTACAAGTACTAATAAATAGCTAATATGTTAATAGTAGGCAGGCTAATAACTAGCTAATAGTGAGAATTGGTCCATATACTAAAGTGTTACCATTATTTTTAATATGCCTGAACAGGTTATAGCTAGATTTTCTATAGATTTTGACTAGCAGAACTGCTTCATCCTGCTGCACTTTGATGTGACAAATTGTAACAGGTTGAGGCTTGTAGCATGGACGAATCATGGATAATAGATTTGAATCTGCTCCAACTGGCTTGTGACGGTTGATTACCCTGTTCAGACAGTCGCTGACATGCTCACACAAGCTCTGATGTGAGACCTGTTCTGTGCCCACCTCGTCATCATCAGCATCATACGGGGCGTACTGTTGCTCCATCATCTCTCTCTGACATCTCTCCTGCTCCAGAGTCTGACTGATGAGTTGTGCCACCTCACTCTGCTGTCCCGGATGCTCTCGGCCAATCACAAACCTGCAAAGACACACCAAATACCAATGAGAAGGGAGGGAGGGGGTCTTTGTGAACAAATGCAGTTTGGCAGAGACTATAAAAGATTATGGCTATTGATTTTCAAATGGAGACAAAGAACAGAATAGATTTTACATAAATGAGGTGGGTATAAAATGTGGAAGGTGAAATTGCATGTCATTCAGTAAAATAGAGAAAGTTATAAAACCTTTCTTTTCTGCTTCAATGAAGTGAAATATGTTAAGCTCTTTTCTTGCAGTCTCTGGCTTCAACAAGCGTTTTTGTTCTCACTTCATTGATGGATTGTATCTTTTATAATATACCCTATAAATCAATGACTGTGACAGGAGGTAATTCTTGCGAGGTCAGTGTGATAAATGACTGTGACAAAGTGAACATAACTGTTTAAAAATGTTAACAATTCTACTTGAGAAAGTCAGGGGGAAAATTACTGCAGAAATATTGAAAACTTGAAAATGAAAGTTTATCATAAAAGGTCAAGTTTGTCATTTCTGCACCATTAGTGGCACCAAATAGAATGGCAATTGGTTAAATATCAATCCGTAATCTCTGAATGTGAATGACCTGCCTTACAATACTGAGTAATAATACATTCAAATAATCTAATAAATAAATAATCATTAACTTCAATGTCAAATATTTTATGCAAGCAACACATTAAAATGTTAAAGTTACTTTACCTGTGAAAAATACCTGTACCAATCAAGTGGCGCAATTCATCGGTGAACCTGATATTTAAGCACTAACAACTGACTAAGAGAAAAACTGAACAGATTTTCTCCTTAAGACATCAGCCTACAAATTACTTGCATATAGTTGTCTATGCATATGAAATTAGTGGAAGTTAGCGGAAACTAGATATTACGGGTTTAAATGCGGATATTTTTAATAAAAAGACAATTAAAAAAGACAATTCCCTCCAATAATATTCACCGCATCCTCTGCATTGCACAATCCATGTTTTGGAGAACCAGCAGGGAAGCGCTCAGCATGGAGTCCTAATCACCCTGCATTAGGCACAGATAAGGGCCCAAATTTGATCTACATCTGAAGCAACAACTGGGCCAATACCGTGTTATGCCAAGCATCTCTGCTGCTTCTGCAGCGCAGCTGACCTGGAAACAGTCCTCTCTTCCATCTCGATACCACACGCAGGGATCCCAACTGCTCCGGGACAGAGCTTTCTTATTGGCAAAATCCACCAGTATTATTCACATACATCTGGAGTGCCAGAATGCGTTCCTGCCAACTTGCTATAAAAACACCTAGACTCTGACATTGAATCATCACAGCAATGAATCGCTCTTAATAGAGTGTCAATCTTCATATATTTATTGGTGGTCACTGGTGCAGATAGCGTTTAAGACCTGCCTTAATTCCTACAGTAGGTTAAATATAGCACAAATTCCAAATCTGGGCCACACTGCCTCATCGGTGAGAACAGAGAGAAATAACCAGCAGGAGTGAATAAATCAAAACCAGGAAAGGATAGACAGCTGAAAAACAAAAATATGGTGAAATAGTACGTTTCCTGAGACCGTCATAGTACTAGATGATTTGATTTTTTCCAGTAAAAATCTGACAATACAAATATATGAACTATATAAAATTATGTATAATATATTATATTATTATAGATCATAAAATATATTAATTATATTATTTCCTATTTATATTTATTACACATAAACATATATATATATATATATATATATTACATGAATTATATTTGAAAATATTTAAACATACAATTCAAGATATGAAAACACAATTTGACTTTTCGAGTATCTTTCATTTCAGTTTTCATTTTAAGGAAGGTTTTTTATGTTTTTTTTTACTAGAAAATAAGACAAAAGTACTGATTAAAAGTACTGACAAAAGTAAGTTATTTTATGCCGTGCAGACTGTGTCAGTATCAGCCTGGCTATATGAAATCCTATGACTCAAGAAGGCTCTGTCCCTCACAAGGAAGTCACATTTAAAGAGATATTTCACCAGAAAAAATTAATCATTAATTATTGAAATTCATACAGGTTTTGAACAACTTGAAGGTGACAGAATATTCTTTTAAAATAAAAGCTTTTTATATTTTTTTTTCAGCGTGTTTATATATACAGAGGAAGTATAATACACCACTGACAGCATCTGTTTAACAACAATATGCTCCATCATGCTGTGCAGCTCTATTGTTAATGAAGAGTCTTGTTTTCTCACAGTGTGAAGCACTCCTGCCGGCCGATATGCTTTTCAAAGACATGCTCTGTGCTGTCGTGTCTAAGGGGAGTTTAGATACACTAATAAGAAGTCTGTGTTTTTCTCAGAAGAATGCTGAGCGGGAGGGAAAGACGATGGCATGTCATGCTATTTCATACGCTAATAATAACATGGTCACTCTAGCAGCTTGTAAGCTACGGTGAGGATGTGGGGATGTGAGGATCTTGCGGACAGCATTCAGGGGCAAACCTGGGATTAATGAGACATAATAAACAAGCAAAAACGATGGTAGACATCTAGCATCTTACCTAACCACTCCCTGTGTGTTTCTCAGGACAGTAGCAGCGAAGCTCTGAGTTACTCCCACCAGACTGGTGCCGTCAACCTCCACGATTTGATCATTCACTTTAATTCTGTGGAAAATGAAGGTGGTGTTACAATGACACTATTAGGACATTGTGCAAACTCTTAACCAGGTTTGTATAATACTGACTGTCATTCTGAGATGAATTTTTTAATAAAAGCTTAAATATGTTCTGCCTGAGGCCCTCTCATCACTCTGCTATGATTAATTTTTCAGTGCATCAAATATGCTGATGTATGAAGGACACAGTACATCCTGGGACAGGGTTTCCCGGAGTTTGTGAACCCCTAGAGTTTGACACAGAACTCTAGTGAAATTGCACTAAGTCTTTGTAAAGACAATAAGATAAAAGTATAGACACAAATTAAAGTTTGTAAAGACATAGTAAAGATGTGTAAAGATTTCTTTCTGCATAATTACGACAGATATGACTTCTGTTCCGCCTTTTCAATGAAAAGACAACAGTATCAAGAGTGAATTAAATTAATAATTTATAATATGTAATAATAATATTATAAATGTATTTTCTATAAATATATTCTTTATACTACTAAATTATTTTTTCATATAGAATAATTAAATAATAATAATAACAACTATTAGTGTAGTCGTTTGTTTTGTATTGTTAATAATTAAATAAAATAAAACATTTAATTAATAAATTAAAAAGTATTTTCTACAGATACATTCTTTATACTACCACGTGAATGAACATAAAGTACATATATAAATAAAATACATTCATAAAGTTTTTTGTTGTTAATAATTCAATTAAATTAAATTACTAATTTCTACAAAAAGTTTTCTACAAATATATCCTTTATACTACATGAATGAATATAAATATTAAAATCTTAGTGAATACTTCAATTAAATAATTTAGGTTATATGACTTAAAAAGGACAAAAAGGTTGAGAATGAGAACAATATTTTTAAGCTTTCAGTTTGTCTTGGGTGGTCACATTCTTTCATTTC
The DNA here is from genome assembly GCF_001515605.1 of Sinocyclocheilus anshuiensis. NCBI lineage: Eukaryota > Metazoa > Chordata > Actinopteri > Cypriniformes > Cyprinidae > Sinocyclocheilus > Sinocyclocheilus anshuiensis. Next base: position 1,037,116 of record NW_015537969.1, read on the forward strand.
AGCAGTTAAAGAGTAATAATGCTCACAAGACAGAAGGAATTACAATCATATAGGATTACAAGGACGAGTAAGCTCCTTAACAACATGTGATAATATATTTTCAGAATGCTACAGTGTTTGCATGAAGAGCTCCAACTGTGTGATATCTGTAATGAGCTTTGTGAGTTTGACCAAATTGCCTTGACCCTTGATTCCAGCATGGATATCGAGCCCCTGGCAAATCCCGTCTGTTATGCAGGCAAAGCAGACGGAGGGATGCTTGCAAGACTGAATCCTAATGTGCACCTAAAGAGTGTGGCATAAGCACAGCTTGACCTTCACATGCATTTTCCAATGTCGCCAATATATACCAATACTAAAGCAGGAAAATTAGAGTTCCAACATGCAAAAAATAAGGACTCCAGTGCAAAGATTTCAGTGTCACTGTTGAATTCTACATTGTAATTAAATAATTTAGGTCATATGACTTAAAAAGGACAAAAAGGTTGAGAATGAGAACAATATTTTTAAGCTTTCAGTTGGTCTTGGGTGGTCACATTCTTTCATTTCAGCAGTTAAAGAGTAATAATGCTCACAAGACAGAAGGAATTACAATCATATAGGATTACAAGGACGAGTAAGCTCCTTAACAACATGTGATAATATATTTTCAGAATGCTACAGTGTTTGCATGAAGAGCTCCAACTGTGTGATATCTGTAATGAGCTTTGTGAGTTTGACCAAATTGCCTTGACCCTTGATTCCAGCATGGATATCGAGCCCCTGGCAAATCCCGTCTGTTATGCAGGCAAAGCAGACGGAGGGATGCTTGCAAGACTGAATCCTAATGTGCACCTAAAGAGTGTGGCATAAGCACAGCTTGACCTTCACATGCATTTTCCAATGTCGCCAATATATACCAATACTAAAGCAGGAAAATTAGAGTTCCAACATGCAAAAAATAAGGACTCCAGTGCAAAGATTTCAGTGTCACTGTTGAATTCTACATTGTTACACTTCGCTCAGAAACAGCCTGAGTTAATGGTGGAGGAAATTACATTCTGGCTATTGAATAGTCCTTTTGAAACCTGATTGCAAAGCTTGCAGTTGCTTGGTAATCTTGAAACAAGTAAAAATTTCTCAAGATTTCAGCAGGGTTTGATGCCACTCAAAAGATGAGACCACATTAAAAGACTGACATTCAAAATCTTAAACTTGTAAACAAACAGCAAGATTTAGAACTTCAAGAACATCTTTAAAGAAACATTATAATTGTAAAATGTATAAAAAATACAGTACTTCAGACTCTGCACTATTTCTAGGTCACTAATGAACACTAAAGTAAATTTGTGACACTGATCATGTAACTCCTTATACAGATGATCAGATGTTCTTCAATTGCAGCTCAAGATGTTCTTTGAACCATTTCAAATCATGCTGGAAAACATGATCAACAGGTTTTACATAAACGTGTAGAGTCTTGTCAAATCTGTTGATTGCTGCTGCCATTCATAAATTTTTTTATTTAATTAATTCATGCATTTAGCAGATGCTTTTATCCAAAGCGACTTACAGTACATTCAGGCTATACATTTTTTACCAGTGTGTGTGTGTTCCCTAGGAATCGAGTAGGGCTGCACGATAAATCGCATGCGATATTTAACGCGCATCTTATCAGTAAAGCCGGTTCTGTAATCAGCGGTAAATCTCCATCACCTGCGGGCTTTCACATTGAGCAGCATTAACTACACAGAGCCATTGTTCACTGACGAGTTGCACAAAACCATGTTCATATTCCAATGCTCTACCACTGAGCCACAGGAACATGTGAACATTAAAACTAAAGGGAGACAAACCAAATAAATAGACGTTAAATAACTTTTCTTAACTTTATGCTGCTAATATCATTTTAATTTAATAAATGAAAAAAAAAAAAAATTGCTAAATCTCACTACCACTTTTTCACTAGTGGTCTCAGTTTTAGTAAAGCAAAAACAGTCTACTAAAGTTACTAGAATGTTTGGCCAGATGTGAAATGGGCTGCTTTCATTCTCATCCCTACCCTTTCTTTAGCATCCTGAGCCACAATCAGTGATAAAGCCTCAAGCTTTGCTTTAATTTTAGGCAATGTGCAAATCTCATAAGGGACTCTCAGGGATTCACTCACTCTGGGTGCAGCTAAAAAGAGCAAGGACAAGAAACCCATGATTTTCTATACTGTTTGACCAACGGGGTTGTTTTTCTACATGGAAAATACTCATATCGATATCCAGAAAGTAGGGTGATATACAGGTGCATCTCAATAAATTAGAATGTCGTGGAAAAGTTCATTTATTTCAGTAAATATATGTCCTTCACTAAAGTAATGTGTATAAATACTAGTGCTGTCAAATGATTAATCGCGATTAATCGCATCCAAAATAAACGTTTTTGTTTACATGTGTGCGTACTGTGTATAATTATGTATATATAAATACACATGCATGGTGTGTGTAATCGTTTAATCGTTTGACAGCACTAATAAAGTAGTATGTGCAGTTTAGTTTACCTTCCATCTCTCTCTGCTGCTCCACCCTCTATGACAGTCTTGACAAAGATGCCCAGCTTCTCCAGGCCTGCGTCAGCACCGACCCCCATTCCTATAATACTGATGCCCAGGCCGTCCTCATCTGACACACACAGATGAACATACACAAATCAATGAAAGGAAAAATATTAGTGCTGGGCAAATGGAAAGAGTGACAATTCAATAAATCATTGGATGTTTGATGGATGGATGCATGTTTACTGTAACTGATCAATATTCAAGGCTTACCACTGATTTACACACATTGCTCAAAATATCCAGATACATGCAGAACATTTCTCTGAAAACATATTTGTATCTATTTTTTTTTTTTAAAGAAAGCTTATAGGGAAGACAGGGGCTAGTTGTCACAGAGGCTATACTGGGGGCAGTCGTGGCCTAATGGTTAGAGTCGGACTCGTAACCCAAAGGCTGCGGGTTCGAGTCTCGTACCGGCAGGGATTGTAGGTGGGGGGAGTGAATGTACAGCGCTCTCTTCCACCTTCAATACCACGACTGAGGTGCCCTTGAGCAAGGCACCGATCCCCCAACTGCTCCCCGGGCGCCGCAGCATAAATGGCTGCCCACTGCTCCGGGTGTGTGTTCACGGTGTGTGTGTGTTCACTGCTGTGTGTGTGCACTTAGGATGAGTTAAATGCAGAGCACTAATTCCTAGTATGGGTAACCATACTTGGCCACATGTCACATGTCACGTCACGTCACGTCACGTTACTGTATCTCAATAACTATAAGGTTCTGAGTAAAAACTGACTGAAAAAGTAAAAAGTGTGATGACTAGACCTAGTGTTACTTAAAAAAACTATCCTAAATGTTTAACCTCAGAGAAATCTCTTTGGTGACACTGCTATCCTGCTATTCACCTTTTTCCAGTTCCACAGGGAGAAGTTCCAGCTTCTCCACCCGTTTCTCCAGCTCATACTCAGCTGAGGATGCCACTGGGTCCACCTCTTCATTCCTCCGGTCGTAATCTTCATTGGAGTAGGTTTTGAACACCTGGTAACCAAAAAAAAAGTCAAGGCCAGTGTCACAATACTGAGGTTACATGACTAAAACAGCTGTGTAAAGCACTTTTTTCACATTTACAAAAGATGGGTATGTGAACCACACAGTTCTAGAGAGTATGTTTCTTCAAAAACACAGAAGAAATATTAGTCCATTGGAAGTATTGAGCTCAAACATATATGACTCCATTGATCACATACTCTCTCTCTCTCTATATATATACAGTGGCATGCGAAAGTTTGGGAACCCCTTGCAGAATCTGTGAAAATGTGAATAATTTTTATGTTTACATATAGTCCACAAGACAAAAAAAAATAGCTGAAATTATTAAAATAACCCCCTTCAAAAGTTTGGGAACCCTTAGTTCTTAATACTGTGTGTGGTTACCTGGATCTACGACTGTTTTTTTGTTTTGTGATGGTTGTTCATGAGTCCCTTGTTTGTCCTGAACAGTTAAACTGAGCACTGTTCTTCAGAATAATCCTCCATGTCCTGCAGATTCTTCAGTTTTCCAGCATCTTTTGCATATTTGAACCTTTTCCAGCAGTGACTGTATGATTTTGAGATCCATCTTTTTTACACTGAGGACAATTGAGGGACTCAAACACAACTATTAAAAAAGGTTCAAACATTCACTGATGCTCCAGATG
>NW_015537969.1:1041389-1083686 GCF_001515605.1 Sinocyclocheilus anshuiensis
TATATATACAGTATATAAAAAAATCGAACCCACACTGCTCTACCACTGAGCAAATGAACATGCTGCATTCACCAGCAGGCAGCTGTCAGTGTGTCCAGCTGCCACCATGAGAATCATCAGCTTCAATTAAACCATGACTGATCATAGCAGAATCAAAGCTATCTCATCTGTGAAGAAAACCAATTAGACTCAAATCTGACGTTTTATGCTAATTACAAGCCTAAACCAATGAATCCAATATGTGGTAGGAAGCACTACGAAACCAGAGCATAGGGTATCCAAACACTGCGACAAAAGCAAGTATAATCTCTAGTGCACTTTACAGAATCAATAATGTAAACTGATCAACAGCTATGCATTATTGAGCAGTCACATTGCTGACCGAATGATTAGCTGAAGTGTAATGGGCCCTTCGTCTACAGTCCTTCAATGGATTTGTTGAAAATAATATTGGCAGAAAGGGCTGGACAGTGTAGCTGCTAACATGTTTATCCTTGAAGATTCCCTACCACAGTTATAGACTCCTATTCAAAGATGCCAGGAGGGCATATCCAGAAACATTCCCTTGAGCAGAGGTCTAACCTGAAAGTGAAGACATTTTTAGAAACACCCATTTCTACATTCAGTGGATCTGTTCCAGAGTTTCCCTCACACCCTATTCTCCTGTTTTCTCCAGAGCTCAACCAACTATCACTGTGTTGACAGTCCACACTCCACAGCTGGCTAAAAAAGACTCAGCAGCTGACTGTCTTTTGTGAATCTGCCAGACATGACAACCACGAGGGTTCTACGTAAAGGACAAAATGTGGGTAGTGCACTGAAGGCTACGGTCAGGTCTGACATGCCATGGGAGAATATAATAATTCACATCATCTTTTGTATTCATTATAGACATCTATACAGTAGGACACTTCATGTTTTGTTTGAATATAATTACATGGTTTAATTTTACATTTTAATGGTCATACATATGATAATATGAAGACACAAAAAGGCTTGTCACCAGGCACCCAAATCAAATAAGCGTGGGCTTTGAAGCGTAATTTAATACAGAAATTTACCATTTTAGATTTTTTGGAAGAGTGACATAATAAAACATGATGCAGTGATTAATTGAAAGAAATAATACAGTACAAAAAAAATTAAAAGGAACAAAATGACTGAAACAAATCATATTTGTCACTCTAAATGATGGTTCTATTAAACCATATCAGACATAGTGACAAACACTGTTGTTCAAATATTTTGGGGATTCCACAAAAATATTAAGCAGCACATTTTCATCATTGATGATAATAAAAAATATTAGCGTAATGGCCGCTCAAAATCCATATTTGGCATCACAAGATATATATATAAGAAATATATTTTAAATTGTAACTTTAACTTTGGAACAGTAGGTACTAGGTTATAGACAGAAGAACTAAAAATAAAAAATAGTCTAAAGGCTATAATTTAATTTAATTTTTATTTGAGTTATAAAGGCAACTTTGGGCCCTGTATGAAATGTATCAGTGGTTTCAATTATCAGTCTGCCTGCTAATTATATATAAAAATAATAATAATGATAATAATAAAAACCCTCCACAGAAAAGGAAATACCAACAATCTTCAATTTTCTTCAGTAGGTACCCAAGTCGTTGCTGAATCTTTTCTTGGCTTTGGTCTGACTAACAGCACTACTTTTTGTGAGCATCTCCACCCATCTAGTAACATTGATTCGTCCCACTCAAGCAGTGAGGCAATGTCTCTGGTTGCATCTGAGCGTCTTCATAACAGTGCTTATCGTCTGAAACACTAAGTGTCATTTGCCATCTCCTCAGTGGAAGTGATGGTCCTGTGCATTGTGGTGTGAAAGGACAGTCACGCACAACTGTGTCCTCTAAGCAGGTTCTCGGACAAACATCGGCCCCATGCCAATGCAACACTTTCCTGCCTCCCCCTTATCTCTTTCCTTATAAAAAGGGTTCACTGGATAAGTTGTAGCTTCATGTTGACACAGAATCAGTTTCCCTGACCCAGATTTTACAGTATTTTATTTTAAAAGAACAAACTTCCTAAGGCAAGTACCAGGGTTAATATAGAAATAATAACACTTTAAGACTTTCAAGAACAGTTTATATATATATAAAAGCAAGAAGTTTCTCATGCTCACCAAGGTTGCAATTATTTGATCAAATATACAGAGAAATATTGTTACAATTTAAAATAACTCTTCATTTTTAATATATTTTAAATGTGATTTATTCCTGTGATGGCAAAGCTGAATTTTCAGCATCATTACTCCAGTCTCCAATGTCACATGATCCTTCAGAAATCATTCTACTTGGCTGATTCAGTGCTCAAAAATATGTTTTATTATTATAAATGCTGAAAACCGCTTAATATTTTTGAGGAAACCTTCTACATTTTTTCAAGATTCTTTGATGAAAAGAACGTTCAAAATAACAGCATTAATTTGAAAGAAATTATAACAGCATACATGTTTCTGCTTAAATACATCGTGACATTAACTGCATGAATTGCATAATCTTGGAACTGTAAGAACCATTTCTGCCATATAGACATTTTGACATTATTCTGACAACAGATCACTCTTATTTGTAATGTAGAAACATTAATTTTCGGGTTTTTTGAAAATTATTTTGAACTTTTTGAAAGAACTTGTCTTCATGATCACCTCTGATCAATTTAATGATCTTACTGACCCCAAACAAGTGAACAGAAATATATGCATAAATTATTTATAAATAAAATATTTTATAAACATGTTTTAAAATAATTAAAAAATATTCTAAATATTTCATTGTTAAATGAAAAAAATATTAAGCAGCACATTTTCATCATTGATGATAATAAAAAATATTAGCGTAATGGCCGCTCAAAATCCATATTTGGCATCACAAGATATATATATAAGAAATATATTTTAAATTGTAACTTTAACTTTGGAACAGTAGGTACTAGGTTATAGACAGAAGAACTAAAAATAAAAAATAGTCTAAAGGCTATAATTTAATTTAATTTTTATTTGAGTTATAAAGGCAACTTTGGGCCCTGTATGAAATGTATCAGTGGTTTCAATTATCAGTCTGCCTGCTAATTATATATAAAAATAATAATAATGATAATAATAAAAACCCTCCACAGAAAAGGAAATACCAACAATCTTCAATTTTCTTCAGTAGGTACCCAAGTCGTTGCTGAATCTTTTCTTGGCTTTGGTCTGACTAACAGCACTACTTTTTGTGAGCATCTCCACCCATCTAGTAACATTGATTCGTCCCACTCAAGATCACCTCTCTATCATCAGCCTCATCTCTATCCATCTCCTGTCATTTTACCATTTAGATCAATACACCTGTTAGCTGCCTTCAAACAAATGCAGTGCATCACTTTTGTCTTCTCATCATACAGTAGACCAGCTCTCACACGATCCTTTATCCTCTATCTATTGCTCATACACTCTGGCATACTGCAGTCTTAAAACCCAGCAGCCTGTGAGGTCTTTGGCTCCAACTGCTACCTTGCATAATAGCCAAGAAATGTAAGCTTGTATAAGCATTTTGCTGTTCAGAGAGCACTTTATATTGCATGTTGTGAGATTCCACCAAAGGCTCCGAGAGCTTCTCATTTTTCTCGGCGAATTTCTACAGAACTGCAGGAGTGAGTGAAACTGAGCCAGGCCCATCATCCATCCCTCTCCTCCCACTCTCTTCCTCGTCCCTCTTTGCTCATTACTTCATTATCCTTCTCGTCTCTCATCCTTCTTTGTGTCACTGCACTTCTAGCAGAGAAGCCATGGCTCATCGGTATGCCTCTAATGCAGCATATTACACCAGCACGCCTCCAGCTGCATCGTGGGTGACTGCAGTCCTTGTGGGGAACAGTCCGAGGATTAACCGAGGGGAAGCAGGGAGGGATGTAGAAGAACAATCGACTGAAAGTGTTTGTCGCCATTTGTATCACAGACTGGCAACAGTGCTGAGTGGCCTAGAGTCTGGCTGACTACAACTGATCGCATTAAATGGCCTTACAGTCAAGCAGTGGTGCCAGCGCTCAGTGTCACCACACACACACACACACACACACACACACACATATTCATACACAGCGATCCCTCAGAGGGACGCCAAGGCTGATGCTGAGTGGATTAACCATGCAACAGACAAATCTGTAGACAGACATTTCTGTACTATTGTCTGAAAACAGGAAGCTGCTCCAAAATGAGGTGTTGGCAAAGTCAAATTAATTATCATTCTACCATATTGGTAAGGAATACCTTTAAATATGAACATATGGGTGATTCTACAACTACAGACACTTGTGGGCCTGTGGAAAAATTTTCCCTTTTCACACTCACTAATTTATCTACTAACAAGGAATCACATGAGAATTCTGTCATATTTTCTGAATAGGGCTGCAAAACGATTAATCGCGATTAATCGCACTCAAAATAAAAGTTTGTTTCCATACTATATGTGTGTACTGTGTATATTTATTATGTATATATAAATACAAACACATATGTATATAAATTATATATAATTTATATTATATATAAATATAAATATTTTATGTATAAATCTAACATATTTTTCCTTAATATATACATGTATGTGTGTGCATTTATATATACATAATAAATATACACAGTACACACACATATAGTATGTAAACATTAACTTTTATTTTGAATGTGATTAATCGCGATTAATCATTTGCAGCCCTATTTCTGAATCAAAGAAATTGAAGAAACAAAATGCATTCTGTGGTCGAAGTTACATTAAACACCTTTAAAAATATTTGTTTTGCTAATGTGCATTTCATAGCTAGCACACTGCATACACACAATAAATAATATTTTCACACTTTTTTTGTTAATCATTTTTGCAAAATAAATAAATAATTGTTATTTTATTAAGAAATGAATGCTTTTATTCAAAAAGGATGCATTCAGTTGATGAAACATGAAGGGAAAAACACCATATCATGGTTTCTACAAAAATATTAAGCAGCACTGCAAAGCAAAACTGTTTTCAACATTGATAATAATAAGAAATGTTACTTAAGCAATGGCTGCTGAAAATTCAGCTTTATCATCACAGGAATAAATTGCATTTTACAATATATTCACATAGAAAACAGTTATTTCAATTTGTAATAACATTTTACAATTTTTACTGTCATTTTTTATCAAATAAATTCAGTCTCGGTGAGCATACAGTAAGAAGCATAACTAATTATAACACATTTTTTATCATGGAAATCTGGGTCTGCCAAAAGAGTAAACTAATAAAATCTAAATCTACAAAACATGGCAATATTGAAGACTTCTATTGAATAAAAATGGACATAAAAGTGCCTGTAGTGGAAGAAACACAGCCTATATGAATCAACAGTTTCATGACAAGTATTTGTTTGCTAATGCTGAAAGTTATTAAAAGCCTTTCATCTGTGTGTAAAAGCCTTTTCAGAGAAAGCATTCTGTGAGTCTCAGCATTACTTTAAAGGCCATTTTACCTTTCAACTATTAAAAAAAAACAACACTTGGCCATGAAGGAGACGTGAACTGATGAGTCATGTGATATGAAACTTTCCAGCATAATTAGCCTTTTGCTCTGTGTCAAGTCCACAGCTCCTTCAAAACACATGGTTATGTTCATCCTGTTGACTCTTTTTTTCAGTTTATCTGGCCTGGAATGTCATTTTGCCCTCTTTTTAATCCTGTGTTTGTGAAAATACCTCTGGGGGCCTCGCCACCCGCCAACACGTAGCACGCTAGCGCAGTGAGGGGGAGCTACTAGCATAAAGGGGATAAACAAGACAAACAATTGCTTACTTTATGTTTCATTCTCATGTGTTGGCTGAGTCTTCTCACATGATCAGTAACATGGTCTGATGAATACATAATTCATCAACTGACCACATGAGTGGGTGAGAGTGTTACATTTACAGGCAACGTGTTCGTGCAAGCTAGTCTCAGCTTCAAGCCTAAACTAAACACACATGCATTATACATATTAGGGATGTAACGATTAACTGCGAGCCGGTTGAAAATCGATTCAAATATGTGACGATTCAAATCGGTTGAGATGCTAAACAAATCACGATTCATTTAGGTGTAGGAGTTTATATGAATGTATGTCTGAGGGGAACTTACTGTCTTTAGAAAAGTTTAGATGGTATTTTTTCTTTTCATCTTGCCTCTGCTCTTTTAAGAGCAATAATATGCAAGTGCTATATTAGTATATTATTATAGTATTATATTTCAATTTCACAAAGAAATGTGCAGCATTTTGTCCAAGCAATAATAAAAGGACACATTTAATTTATAATTTGTCTTAAATCTAATTTTGTTAAAAAAAGTATAATAATCGTGAATCGAATCGAATCGTGAAATCAAAATCGTGAATCGAATCGAATCGTGAGTTGAGTGAATCATTACATCACTAATACATATGCATTTAATAATGCTTTAAACTTTGTATTCATCCTTACTTCATAGAAAGATTTATTTATTGAAGATCTATTCAAGATTTGACAACCATAGCTCCTAACTAATAGTTATTAAACTATGGAAAATAAAATAAAATAAAATACAGGTCTAAACGATACCCAACCCTATATATAAATGTAAAATATTTGCTTGCAATAAATACATACTATACTTGGACACATCATGTCCTCTCCTTTTTAAAAAAGAAATATAGCATTAGCCTATATACATTATTTTTCTAAATTGTCTTATTTTCTTTTTCTAAATTATTCTCTAAATTATTATTACTATTATTATTTTTATTATTATTATTATAGATATTCCTGATTACAATGGGTGCACATTGAGGGAAAAATGGCACTCTACACATCTGGGTGAACACACAGCGACCACATTTGTCCTGACTGTTTCACAACAATACAGGACACTATGTCAGCACTGAACACCTCCTTGTTTCCAGCATGGAAAAAAGCAGGAACTACACTCTCTGATAGATTCAGTGACGGCCTGTGACGGGGGGCGGAGGGAGAGCTGTGGAGAATAAGTGCCTGACACGGACAGCTGGAACGGCGCAGCGTCAGAACCACAGACCTGTCTTCTGTTTCCACAGTCGTTAAAAATTCATCTCCAGAAGGGGTCAGATGTCAGAGAAACAAGCAAACAAAAAATACCACAGCATTCATAATGCATTGTGAGACAGATCTTTGCCAATGACTACAGCTTCAAAATCGCTGTCATGAGAACAAGACAATTGCTTGAGTGCCTATTTTTCCCTGAACCCGAAGCGCACAAACTGCACATTGATATCTCATGACAGCAAGTTTGTTCTGCGTAACAAATTCAACAAATGAGCAAAATCAGCTTCCCACTGACTACATAACTCCTGTAAACAGACCAAAATGTAGACATGTCTACTGTAATGGACAAAACTTTTTTACACATTTAAAATACACAGTTTTTCTCTTGGAAAAGGGACAAAAATATTGATGACTCATCCTGCACTACACAAATTTTTGTCCAATCAGATTCTCTCTACAATTAGAATTCCCCGCCCCCTAATACCCACTGCAACTCAACAGAAAGTAGCAAATCATAGCAGTTATGTAGCTAACTAAACCCTGGCCTTTTTATTATTTTTTTAATGGATTGGCGCTTCAAAACGTTACACCCAAACTTCCTATTTATATACAACTACTTAGAAAGCTATGCTTGTTGGATCATTAGCAACCATCTAAATCATCATGAAATCACCAACTGAGACATCTTTATCCACGGCATAAGGTTGAAATAGCCTTTTTCCAATTACATAAAGCCTCTTTAATCTACTCCAGTCAGGGCTACTACTTCAAAAATACCTTGATCTACTGGAGATCCTTTAAAATAAAATGAAAATGAATAATACATCCTCTGCTCAGCTCACTAAGATTTTTCTTATCTGCGTTCCTGAAAGTATGTTTATATATATTTAATATAACCCTAAAATATGGCTATTAACTAGACTATGGCCATCCACCCTTTTAACTGAATTACAGGACTGAGCTGATATAGTAAAAGGCTGGATTGATTCAGAGAGAGCCATGTGATCTATATACAGTATGTGCATCTAAGCACAGAATGGAGTGTATAATCACTGAATAATTTCAGCAGTCATTCAACTGCTGCCCAGTCTTTCAAATCCATCAGTGAATCAAGAAGGAATAAATATGCCATAACAAGAGGCTGAGATTAGCAGAGCTAATGTCAGATTTCATTCAGCCTGTAAGTGCAGTTTATGTAGGTGGATGATGACAGGATGGATGTAACAAAGGGCACAGCTAAACAAACACTAGAACTGACTGTAAAACAGACAGTCGCTCCTGCATCAGGCACGTGTTTGATGCTTCATCCGATGGGATCTGGTTAATTTGCTCTCAATTAAATCTAATATAAGAAGATATGTATAAAATTATCTTCTAAACCGATATTACTCAACTACTCAATTACTCAATCTACAGTTGCTGAATGTTGTGACAACAAAACCAGCGAATATAAACATGCCTGAGTTTACATTAGACATTGGTGTGTCACACTTTCTCATAATACAACATTTTTTTCGTTTTGTTTCCTTTCTTGTTTTGCAGTGGTAAGGCACATGCTTTCGTAACATAATGGGTGAAAAGCTGCAAAAGTAATAAAATTGATTTGTGCAATTGTCTACAAAAAAAAGTGATTTGTTTGCTTTAAGATTATAATTTTTATATTGGACATCATGTGGTGACCCATCACAGTATTAACATTTTTTTATTATATGTGACCCTGGACCACAAAACCAGTCATAAGGGTCAATTTTTTGAAATTGAGATTTATGCATCATCTAGGGAGTTGGAAAATGAGCCTATTTTCAAAAATAGTGGATTGTTCCTTTAAGACTGGTTTTGCGGTCCAGGGTCACATATAAAGAAATGTCCTAAAAGACAGTTCACCCCAAAATGGAAATTCTGTCATCATTTACTCCACCTTATGTTATTTCAAACCTGTATGACATTCTTTGGAACACAAAAGGGGAAATTTTAAGTTAAATTCTCAAATTTCACACTCAAAGCTATCATATGACATCAGAAAAGCCCACAATATACTACTTTTATGCTATTTTTATGGTGCTTTCACATCCTTTTTGAAGTTTGAAAGCTTCAAATCCCCATTTTTTGTAATGACAAGAAAGTTGAATTCTCCTTAATCATCTCTCCTGAGAAAAGGTCATACAGGTTTGGAACAACACGAGGGTGAAAACATTTCATTTTCAGTAAAATATCCCTTTCATCAACCATTAAAAACGGCTAACTTTACAGTACCACAAACTGCACACACCCACCAACAGACCTAATTCAGGTTAGACACCATACTGAATTTAGCACAGATAAAAACGAGGCTGTGAGGGATAGACTTGCAGTCTTTACAAAGGCATGTACTGTAAAGGTAGATGATTTCACAACACACAAAACTGTAGGGGGTTTTAGTCTTCTGAAGGTTATTGTCAGAAAGAGGTTTCATCAGCCGAACAATCATGTTAATAAACATAGAAACGGACTTCAGATGCACTGTACTTTTAAGCCTCATTTTCATTTCTGTCAAAAATATGGCACTGAATAAGGTCAATATGTGGGGATGTATGCAACTTGCCCACAGACATACAGACTTGGACATTACCAAAAAATTTTGACCGTCCTTTTTTTTTTTTAATATTTATTGAATATTTATATATTTATTTTATATTTTTTATATTTATTTATGACAGGAAGTGAAGTGGGAGAGAGAAAGCGGGGTAGGATCGGGAAAGGTTCTCGAGCCGGGATTCAAACTTGGGACACCCGTAGTGCAATGGAACTATATATCGGCGCGCTGCCCATGAGGCTATTGGTGCCGACTGACCGTCCTTTTAAAAGTTAAAAGTCAAGCCTATTCATTTTGCTATGCTAAACAACAGCCATTATTTTTGGCATTTTATTACCTGAATTTAGGTAATGAACCCCATCTAAACAGACCCGTTTGGCAAGCACAATGCTAAGTCATTAATCAAAAAAATCAAACATGCAGATGGAAAAGGATAAATAATACAAGCCTAATTTATTGCATGAAATTGAAAAAGATGAATCAGGGAATTATGCTGTGATCATTTTGAAACTGATGAACCTCTAATCGTCAAAGTAAATGGAGGGAAGGGTCTTTGAGAGTGCTGTTATTCCACACAGCCACTAGAGCTGCTCGCACAAGAGCCTCTTACAGCAACTCTACATTAATTACGCTTTGAAACGCTTTAATATGGAAACGATCCACTTAATGAGCGACTAAGAAATATTATGAGCAAGAGAGAAAATGTTCAGTGTGATTAATGACTGACACTTCTATTCAACAACAAGCTAGTCTAGTCTGGTTAATAATGGGCAATGTTTTACCACAAATCAGTCCCTTTCTCAAGTCTGAACACAGACCACAGGCTGTTATTTCCTCCGTGTCTGCAGAAAAACCATGTGGCCTGGGTTCAAAATTCCCTGACTCATGAAAAAGTCTTTCTTTGTCAAGCTAACGACCAGGGCAGTTCAGTCGAGTTGACAGTTAACCCAGCCGGCACAATGCCATTTTACAAAAGCCTGGCATTTTCTGGTTGCTCCACGTGCTACAGTACTATGCTTAGGGTGACCATACGGGCCATTTTTACGGGACGCGTCCTTGTCAGGATTTCTATATTGCCTAAAATATCCAGGTTTTGACTGTTTGTACTGTGCAGATCGATCGTTGTATGACATTCCCGAGAGCTATAGAGAGCAGAGCAGACGGCTCCTTATGCTTTCAAATCACTCTCGCGGTACTTTGGTGTCATTCAATGATCGGTACGCAGCGACGCTTCAAGTCGAACGAACGAACAAACACGTGCGCGTATTTGCATGGCTTTGATCGTTCGCTGTAGATCTCACCTTCTCATGCTCCACGATTGGTCGATTATATACAATACCTGAATGTTATTGGTCAAACTACTTTGGATGTTTTAGGCAATATAAATATCCTGGCCAGGACGTGTCCTGTATGAATGGCACATATGGCCACCCTAACTATGCTTTATTTAATAATATTTAGTTCATGACTATTTATGAAAGAACACAGCTAAATGACACTTCTGTTATACCAGATTGATCTAAATACCAGTTACGAACCATATGTTCAAATGCAACATCACACATTTGTCATTCGGCAGCTGTGAAGACCTATATTTCACGTTTATAATTAGCAGCCAGATCCAAGATTTCAAACGGAGAGTAGCATTGGGATGTGATCTGATTAAGGGACTCTAAGAATACAATACTTCAAGAGCAAAACGGTGTACAAACTGGGCGTAATGGACCTTTTAATTCAGTTAATACCAGCACACGACTGCTCAATGAAATTCAGCTCGTGTGAGGGAGATTAGCAAGCAAACATCACGTTTACCCATTGAGAGAAGGAGGGGAACTGGTCCAGCACTGCTTAAGAGTATTAATGGGACTGATCCAACCAGGGGAATGTTTGTTTTCAAGCGTTTTCCACATCTCCATCCAGCTTCCGATCAGAGTTAATAACCAGAGCTGTAAACACATTTCCAGCAGCTCAAACAGTCAGCAGTGATTTTCATGATATCGCAACTAATCAATGACAACAGTCCTATTCCACAACCTAGTCCACAACTGTGCTATTATATGGCCAAATCAAAGATAATTGATTTAAATGCTGGCTAATATAATTTATCTGAACTCTAATTGGCTGTAAAATGCATTTCTGAGAAGTTAACATCGTAAAAATCCCCTCTCAAACAATGTGATTCTGTAGCCTCCTTCCAAACACAAGACATCGATAGACAGACTGTAATTACCTTCACGCTTCACCTTGGAAAAAGTTGCGAACACAGCTGTTATCCATATTCTCATGGGAGTGTGACTTGATCATAGTCTAGAGGAGCGGGGATTGACAAGCATGGGGACAGACAGCGGTGGTGTAAAAAGTTACAGCAAGGAGAGTCAGCGAGGCATGTGAGGACAGAAGCTATATGTGTTCATCTCCCTGCAGGCATGAGTGGGCCTCTGGATGTCAGTTTATGGTTCTGTCAGCTCATTATCTAAATAACACTAACATAGGCGGGCAAAACAGAAAATTGCTCTCGCTAGATTTGGAGAAAATCAATAAAAAAAGGCATCAATGGCCTCTATGGATTCAATTATGACTTTGCTATGAGACAAGATGAACAACAGCAACTCAATAACAAGATGCAGGTGATCTCTAAACAAGTCTGTTTAAGAAAATTTAAGAGTGTCCATGAGAAAGAAAAGAAAAATCTTTTAAAAGGAAGGAAAAATATAAAATACAAATGTACTCTTTGTTTTCATCTTGGGTCTATAATGTATTATATTGTTTTGTTTATGCTATTGAGTATACCTTAATCATTATTTTCAAGTTCTTATTTATTTTTTGAAGGTAAAGGAATGAAAATGTATCATGATCATAATGTAACATTTGTAATTTAAAAAACTTAAAAAAAAATTGATATAAGAACTATTAAAGTATTTAAGTCAGAGCATTTATGAAATGTATTTTTAAAGTCTACAGTCATAGTGTAACGAAAGCAGTGTTGATTTTGTTAACTAAAACTAAAATTATTTTAAAAAATTTGATAATTAAAATAAAGCTGAACTAAAAAAAAATTAAAACTTAAAAACTTAAATGGAAACTAGAAATGTTGCCTTGGTAGGCTAATTTTTGTACTTCAGTTTAAACTAAATTGAAAATTTCATTTTAGTTTAAACTGAAGTACAAGAATTACTAGAACTAAAACTGTTAAATAGAAATATTTAAAAAACAAAAACTAATAAAAATTACAACCACACAACACAAATTCTAAACTCTAAACTAAAATTTCAAAATAAAACTGAATTAAAAATATGAATAAATACTATGATAATATTTAAATAATACTAAAATAGCATGAAATGGAAATAGTGAAAGATCTTTTCTTCTGTTTTGTGATGTACACCCAAGTGAAATGGATTATCGGAAAAGAAAAATAATGTTGGGCAGGAACTGGTTCTAGCCATCGATTGCTGATTGGATGGAGGCAGAGCTGAATGCTTGGTGGGGTTTAAACAGACAACATAATTGGGGAAGTCTTCAATACATCACCAGAGAAAAGTCAGTTGCTTCACTGTAAGGTTTTTTGTTTTAAATTACATTTTAATTAAAAATTACAAGTAAAGCGAGTTACGTAATCAGATTACTTTTTTAAAGTAACTAGTAAAGTAACGCATTACTTTACATAAAAAGTAAATAAGTAACATAATTAGTTACTTTTTTAAGGAGTAACGCAATATTGTAACGCATTACTTTTAAAAGTAACTTTCCCCAACACTGAACATATGTGTGGATGAATTGTTCACAATAAGATGCATTTAAAAAATAGACAGGGTGAGATTCAATTTCATGCTGACTTTAAATGTCACATCATTGATATCATTGACTGTATCCATTAATACAGTTAAAGACCAGCAATAAACTTACTTTTATGGGAGCAGAGCTGAATCGAATTTTCCTTTTTTGTGGAATATCCTCCTTTTCCTCCTCTGGAAGACCGTGAATCTCCGTAATCTCTGATCCTGGGTCATAGGAAAGATCATCATCATATAGGTCATCCTCAGGGTCGGTGCAGCTCTCCCCCCAGCCCTGGTAGCAAGCATCTCCATCGGCATTGAAAACAACTCTCTCATTGCTACAGTATTCCTCACTGGGTTCTTCAATTTGATCCTCTGTAATCCGGCTAGATTCCTCTTTCACATGACCGTCTGTGTCCTCGTGGACCTTGGTAGCTGTAGACGCATGTGAATTTCCTGCAGCGTCATTGACTTGAGTCTCTGCTGAAGAACCGTCTATGGCCTTGGTTGAGTTTACCTCATCTTTTGGTTTGGGTTCACTGGATCCATCAACCAACTCGGGGGTTTCCTGGGGCTTCTTCTCATCAGGTTTCACCTGGTCCACGGCTTCCGACAGAGGACTAGGACTGAGAAAATCTTCTGAAGATGAAGAAACCGGCAGATTGTGCTTGCTACCCACTCGTGTCCTGTAAAAACCAGGTGACGGAGACTGTCGCGCACTGGTATTGTCCTCGCTGTCCTCCCCGTGTCTCTGTAAGCCATCTGGGGAGTACAGCCCTCTTCCACCTCCGTGGCCTCTTTTGAAATTAGCACCAGAGCCCTGTTGGTCTATATTTTCGAACACAGCACTGAGCTGACTCACAGTGGGAGATGAGGCCTCTGTCCTGGAGCAAAGACTATCCAAAGAGTCCGTACTGCCTCGGTTTGAACGGGCCCCCCGCCAGTCATCCAAATGCTCATGAGAACCCCTCTTTTCCCGGCCGTAAGAGTACACGGGCGACTGTGACGCATCTCTGGAGCTCTGCTCAAAGAGTTTCCTTGTTTCTGAGAATTTTGCGTTATG
The DNA here is from genome assembly GCF_001515605.1 of Sinocyclocheilus anshuiensis. Lineage (NCBI taxonomy): Eukaryota > Metazoa > Chordata > Actinopteri > Cypriniformes > Cyprinidae > Sinocyclocheilus > Sinocyclocheilus anshuiensis. Next base: position 1,055,878 of record NW_015537969.1, read on the forward strand.
TGGGCCACCGGCAGTCCGCTCTCCAGTCCCGTGCTGGAACTTGACCACTGACCCATCTGCCCTGTTGACGAAGTTTGTTGGCTTGTTGAGTTTCTGCAGGGAGGTCTCTTCCCTTGATCGTCTGTTGGACCCAGTGTTCTCAGTCCCCATTTGCATGAACATGTTCTTGATGCGACTGACATGGGCCCCATATTGCCGCCCTCGAGGCTGCCTGACTCCCTCCTGGTCCTTGGGTTTGGGGTCTCCATCTTGTCTCGGTTGGTCAAACGCCTTCTTTAGAGCCTGGAACTCTGCCCTGTAGGCATTCCGGTGCGGGGAAGCGCTCCTCAGGGTATTCCTCTCTGCCGAGGCCTCTGTCTTCAACATCTTAGCCTCGACAATGGAGGTCTTCTCAAATATACAGTAACATTTCTTCAGGTTGTTTGTTGGGTGCAATCACATTTTGTTGGGGATTCCTGAAAACATTTACAAAAACGTTATGAGTAGCTTTGTTTGTTTACAAGTTATGCAATTATTTGTGCACAGAACACAATTATACACTGTAAAAAGTGGAAACTTGTCATTGTGACCCTATAGAGTAAATGAAATTAATAGGCAATAAGTTTTTGAAAGTAGTTTCATGTTCACCAAGTCTGCATTTCAAGTCATTGTGACCCTATAGAGTAAATGAAATTAATAGGCAATAAGTTTTTGAAAGTAGTTTCATGTTCACCAAGTCTGCATTTATTTGATCAAAAATAATGTAAAAGCAGTAATACTGTGAAATATTATTACAGTTAAAAAAAGTTTACTATTTTAATACAGTATATTTTAAAATGTAATTTATTCCCGTGATGGCAAAGCTGAATTTTTAGCAGTCATTACTCCATTCTTCAGTGTCACACCATCCTTTCAGAATATACATAAAACTACATATATAGAAGCTTCTTAGGCCAATAAAAGATCTAATGATCTGCCTGTGAGTATAATCACAGAAATATAACTTTTTTTGTCAAACCAGATTATTAGGAACTACTCCATTGACCCCTATTGTTTCTAATAAACTCGCTAAGATAAGAACCTACAGTACAGAACTTCTTATAAAAAGCTGAATTCACTGTGCACAAAACACATCCTTTTATTTCAGGAGCTGCAGCCTTGGCAAAGAAATATGCAGTTGATAGAATGACCTGAGACAGAAAGCTCAAGAGTCCAAATAGATGCCCAACCAAAGAAAAGAGTGTGTCAGAGGAACTGACTGACTTTAAGATAAGATACAGTATAAGAACAGGTTTGAGGTGCCATGGTAAGATTCAAGTTACATCTAGATTGAGAGTGTTTGGCTGGATGCTCAGATACCCTTGGTTTGATCAGCAGCTCTTTAATTAGTCATGCTGGCTAATCAAAAATGAATCTAAATCGAAGTGTCTAATAGGATGTAAAGCATTTACATTGGAAATGTGTAGTAGGCTTATTTGGTACAGGTGGGCACGCACCTTATAAGCCCACTTTGAATTTTGCAATTAAATTTCGTTAGTGATTTGATGAGACATGAATCTCCCACTTTACTGAAATTCTGCTCACATATCTACACAAAAACATGTCAAACATAGATTTGGGTTGGCTTAATGGAGTCACTTCCCCAAATTCGCTGTTACAATAGCCTACTGAACAGCAGCACGAAAACAACATCTCTAAAACAACTCTGCACATCAGTTTGTAAACAACAGCTCAAAAGGGGCTCGGATGCTGGAGGATGCCTTTGCACTGGCTCTTAAGAGTCCACCGCCCTGGTTCTCGAACATTATGCGTGATCATCACTTTGCCATAAGGGCCGACGGAGCACTCAATTACAGCGCGATGTTGTTGATGCACCGATGTGTTTTCGACTCAGATCTCGATATGACTCACAGATTAGATTTGCCTTCCATCACCCATCGTGTACCGCAGACAGCCGCTGCATTTTACGCTGCCAGGATGCGTTTAAAATCCACCCCACATATCACGAATTAAAATGTTATATCGATAATAAAAGCACGGAAAGGCAGATGCACATTTCAGACCAACACAATTAAGGACAGAATATAACTGTGCGCGCGACCTGCGTGATATAAAACAGTTGTTGTTGGTTAAATAACAGCACGCATTTAACTCTAACAACATTCATAACACAAATAAATGTGTAACATACAAATGTAAATATGCATTTAGCAAAAGTGCGACCATTGCGCTATTCAGAGATGATGAACAACCAACCCTCACGCGAATCACATCACATCACATCGCCTGCATCACTGACAGCTCCATCCTACAAACCCAGTATCCAGAAACACTCAAAAAATACAGACCTAGCTCATTCCAGCGAGTGTATTTAGCCACAGCTAGCGAAACATCGTACACAAACACGAAGCAGAAGTGACACAAGTATTGCTTAACTCCCTTGTTGTTGCTCCAAAACAAAAGAGTCACTTACCTACGCGCCTTCAAATGTAATGCCAGTTACCCCAGGAATATATGTGTCCTCGCCTTAAATCATTAATCAAAGGGGAATTACATTGAACAACATTTTAATTCAGCTCCTCTATTAGCATCAAGCTGCCATGCTGGACTTCACCAGACAACTGACACAATATGGCATACAAACCGGGCTTTACACACACACATACACGCATACATACACACATACACGAGCGCGCCGCGCAGCTAGACAGCGCCATTGCAGGCGAGGGGGATGCCGCCATTCCCTTAGTAGGGGTGTTGATACATTACACCATTCAGAGTCAAACTATCACTAAAACGAAGCCAGTTCTGTATTTCTAAATGTATTTACCGGAACTAATTGGGTTACTTGCCTGTGTGTGCTATTTTTATGAGAGCTTCAACAGCGTGACAGGTTTGTAACCTTAATTTTCAAGAATGGTTTGGTCCAGTAATCTGTGTAGAGAGGGAACGAGCAAACTGCAGCCTGGCAAAGGAATGTAAACAATTAAAATCGCAGCATAATAACTACAGTAGTTGCGTGAGAGGCCACGTGGTGACAAGAAAGATAACTTAATAGAATCTATAATGTGATCGGTTGATCAAATAGTCAACAATTAGACTGTTGGCATTGAGTTTTTACATGTAATTTGGGAGCAGAATTCAGGGAATATATATAATTATATTTTTTATTTATTTATTTGTCATTGACAATTTCATGTTTGCATTCATTATTTCATGTTTCTAATATTTACATTATTTTTGTAATAATTCATAAAACAAAATTCATTCGATAATAATTCATATTCACAACATTCACTTTTTCATACATTATGCACTTTTCACTTCAGATAGGCCTACAGCATCTGTGCCGCCTTTGAAGCATAAGGATAGTGACATAAAGTCATAAAAATATAAATAAAAAAATAATGAATTATTCAGAGAATGAGAAAAACAGGATTTCTAATAGGCTATTCTAAATTGTTTTTACAAGGTTTAGGCTAGTGATGTTTACTGCATTCTAGGCCCAAATTGATTTTGTTTACTTCTTGTTTGTTTCATTAAGCCAGTGTTGAATCCCAATCCTATTTCTTTGGTTTTGTGCCTTTAACCCAAAGACTGGCAAGGGAATTTAATGAAACCGCTGAACTGTGTTGCAGGCAGCACAATAGACAACGGAAATATTCTTTTACACCCTCTTTTTTTTTTTTTTAGTAGCCTACTATTTATTGCATAACACTTGATCCCCTTGTATTCCTGTCAGCAGATGTCTGGAGATGTTGCTTAGCAACCTAAAATCTTGATGGCACAGGATGCAACCTAGTAGCACTTTTGTTCGTGAGGCACAAAAAAACGATAAAGACCCAACAGAAGGTTTGTACTACTCGTGGTTCTCACTATAGGCTGTCCAGTTGTGCAGCGTTGTGCACAGTGCAAATGGCCATGACCATCTGCGTGCTCAGCCTCTCCACGGGGGGTTGAATGCATTTTAATAGACCTTATCTCATTGTCATCTTTAGAGCTTATGGGACAGGATGGATGGGGCAGGGAGGAGCATCCTGTGCATTATCCTTAGAGAGGGGTTGCGTTTGTGTCTTACAGCACTACATGCTAAAACCAAATAAATAAATAAATCACATTTAAGTGGTCATGCTACATGTGTACACTGTAAAAAATAAGTGTAATTTTAACTGTAAAATGTTGTAAAAACGCTACGGAAAAAAAACTGTTAATAGGTTAACAGTAAGTTCCCGTACTATATACAGGGAAAAACTGTAAAATATCTAACCAGACATTTCATGTAATTTTACAGTAAAATGCTGTTAATTTGACAGTTTTTAGAAGTAAAAATAACAAATCAATGTATAATTTACAGTCAAAAACTGTAAACTGATATTCCCAGAATTCCCTGCATGACACTCCACATTTGAAAGTATTTTGTTTAAATAATCATGTTTTTTTAATAGTTTTTGTTATTAGTTATGTATATTTGGGCTTTATGTGACATCTTCTGTTGTTTAATGAAAGTTTAATGCATTATTTAAGTATCATGTGTGTTACCATGATGGTGTTTTGTGTTTGCATGAATGACTCTGTGCACCTTCTATATATTAGTATATACTTCTGCTTGTGGCGAAGCTACTTGTGATGAGCTTTGATTCTTCATGTGGCTTTCTCTTTTACCACCTGCATTATTATGGTGGTTGTCAGTATGTTAAAGGTACAAAACAGATTTTAATAGCAGTGTGCATTGTTGAATTTACTGGTTTACATTCAAATTTTCTTGTTTGTAAATTACAGTTTTATACTGTAAAATTTACCGTTTTTGGCCGTAAATGTGTTTACAGTTTATCTGTATTTTTTACAAAATTATTCTGGCAACCACAGCTGCCAAAATTATTTTGTAAAAACTACAGATTTTTTTTTACAGTGTAGCCTACATAAGTCACCAATTTTCAAATTGAAAGTAAAATTAAAGTGGTGTCAGTCACAAACAGCAATGATAAACTTATTGCACTTTTTCAGCCACTTTCAATTCTATAATATAATGCAATATAATAATATGTTATTTTTATAATATATGACCCTGGACCACAAAACCAGTGATAAGGGTCATTTTTTTCAATTGAGATTTATTAGGATAGGATAATATTTGGTCGAGATACAACTATTTGATTAATTGGAATCTGAGGGTGCAAAAAAAACAAAATTTTGAGAAAATCGCCTTTAAAGTTGTCCAAATGAAGTCGTTAGCAATGCATATTACTAATCAAAAATTAAGTTTTGATATATTTACGGTAGGAAATTTACAAAATATCTTCATGGAACATGAATGATTTTTGGCATAAAAGAAAAATGGATAATTCTGACCCATACAATGTATTTTTGGCTATTGGCATATTTTTATTGCTAATATTATTAATATTGTTATTGTATAGGCTAATTATATTTAATTCTATAAACATATATTTTTTTTTCCACTGAGCATCTTTTTAATTACAAATAATGAACATTGAAATATGAATGAATGAATGAAAAGGGAGAATATACAAACAACTAAACAAACGACAACTCAAGATAAGATGTAAGATGGGAAATCTCAGCAAGAAAAACTTCAAATCTTAAGAAATTTTGAAGAAAAAAAAGTTAATTAAAAATTGCAACAAAAAAAAAGAAAGAAAGAAAGAACTTAAATTGATAGGCCTATATATCTAATTAAAACATTTGACAGAATACACATAAGTTGAAAACATGAGCAAAAGTTCTCATTTGGGAGCTAGTTTGATAGATATTATGTAAATTATATAAACATCTGTTGTATTTAGCATCTATACATCATAAACCAAAATTAATAATATAATAATAATAAATGCTTACACAATTGGGTTTGCATTTTACAAAAGAATTATTGTATGGTATATGCTACATATGTTTTCCATTCCGTCTTAACTGGGTCCCCCTGTAGATATATATAGCTTGTGATTTTTTTCCAGAATCTGCGCCAGATGTTTCAGCCAACCAGCACCCATCAGCTTCAGCGAGTGGGAGGAATCCGAGCAGCGGAGGATGATGCTTATGGCTGTCACGTCCCGAGGACCACCAGCGACACTTCAAATGTGTGATGTTCAGAGCTATTGCGGCAAATGAACGATGGTCTCGGTTGGCGTTTTCGTGGGGCTCATAGTGGGTACGTATATAGACCTGAGACGACGACACTGGGAGAAATACTCGTTCTTTTCCGTTGGATGATAGCTAGCCTGCTGGCTAACGGAATAGCTCTCGTTCTCATTACATCATATGGATAAACTGACTGGCAGTTAATCGCTAATTCAAAGCTGCAGAGACGGTATATCAACTGTACTACGTGAAAGAGACGTTAATATAGGAGTTTCCACTAATAATGTATTATTTTATACATACTATAGCTAAATGCCAGCAACATTAATACTTGTTCTTTTGCCTGAACAACAGGGATGTCTAGTAAGTTTATGATTACGTCGTTTTTCTTAGTAAATGGTTTTATGACATTTTTCTCTCTATTATTACTGTTTTGTCCGTTGTAAAAGCTGTAATAGTTCGTTCTGTCAGTGGCATAGACGGACAAACCCGGGCTTTAATCGACTCCAAACAGAGATCTGTGTTTCAGAGTGGCGGTGAGTGATTGCAAAGAATGGCTGTGTCTCAAACACTAGCATGCTGCCTGCCTAGTAGCAGTGGGGATTGTGATTCATCCCAGTGACTCGAATCCTTTGACTCGGTTCAGTGGCCTTTTCTGCAGGTTATGCTATATAATTCATGTTTTGATTTTTGTTCACAGCAAATTGACAGGGAGACCCCAGAAAAAAAAACTGCTACAGCTGTGAATTGCTGAAGAAATATAAAAGGGCTGTGCAATTAATCGCATGCAATTGTCATGTGCATCTCGTCAGTAAAGCTGGTTCTGTGATTAGTAGTAAATCTCCATCACCTGCTTTCAGATGGAGCGGCATTTACTACACAGAGCCATAGTGCACTGACAAGCTACGCAAAATCGTGTTCATAATCGCAGGCGATTCGATCTGCGATAATGAACACGATATTGCCTCATTGTCAGTGAACTATGGCTCTGTGTAGTAAATGCTGCTCCATCTGAAAGCGGGTGATGGAGATTTACTACTAATCACAGAACCGGCTTTACTGACGAGATGAGCATGACAATCGCATGCGATTAATTGCACAGCCCTAATATTAACGAAAGCACTGAATTTTTCAGGTGAACGAAAAATATGAGTCAAGTGAACTAGAGTGATTCATTCTCATAAAATATTAATTCAGCACACCGATTCATTCATGAGCTACTTATACAGACTTATACTTATACAGGTTTGGGCATTATGGCATGCATAGCCAGATACCCAAAGCAGTACATGTGATGTTCGAAATGCTGACTAGGTAGGCAGCTCACTCGATTTTGAGACAAAACCGATGTGTTTGAAGCGATCATAACACACGCACAGCACTTTGCCGTGCAAAGCTTTTTGGGCTTAACACCTGCCAACCTGCTGAATCTCCAACCTATATACTTCACCTTCCTCTTCACTCTTTTGAAGTAGAAGAACTAGGCTACTTCTTTAACAAAACTACTGTTTGTGTATTATAACATGCAGTAGCCCAGTTATTCAACCTCTAATATGTAACATGTTTTTTTTAAATGCTTACAGTTTCACATAAACATTTTGATGTGCCATAATACATTCTGCATTTTATGTCCATTATAAATGAATGCATTGATATTAAAACCATTATCCACTTCTTCAAGTATATTAAAATGAAAACCGGTATTACCTGATAAATGGATGGCTTGAGAAAAGCATTCACTCACTTCACCTTGAGTGTGTTCCCGGCTACAGCTTAGTCATGACAGGCTGACCCAGTTTTGTGCATAACATTGACTTCCAGGCGCAGTACTTTGAACAGTTTGACGTCTTCTCAATCCTGCAATTAGTCTGCACTGTTTTTTTTCTTCCCAATGAATCGTGAAGTGCATGAATTCCCCCTTGACCGGAAAGGAGAAGTCAGCACAGCGCTGATTCGACAGTTCAGTAGGACATCCCTGGCTGTGTCACGAAAAGGGAGGGAGCGAAAGAGAAAGTGTGGCACATGATGAATATCTTGATTTGGCCCACCCAATGTCAGCCCATAAAATCATAAACCAGGATTAGCCATTTCCACTGCAGGGCCCGTCTGTAATTTGTGCGTGTGTTTGCGCATGTGCGTGTTTGCTCTGCCATTACTTAGTGTCGCAAAGTTTGGCATTAACCATTAATGGTTGACCAATTAGCATATAGTGTTGTGCATCACCTTCAGTTTGCCTTGAGTTCACACAGTATTCGAATCATTTTATAGAGCCTGGGATGTGGTTTTGTAGCTATTGGGTTAATATCAGGCTCTGGGCTAAGATCGCCCTCAGGGTGAAAGAATAAACCATCTGGCACTCCAATTATTCAAAGCATGCATCTGTGACCCCATGCGCACAAAACCACAGCCATCAACACCCCAGAAACAGATCAATACCTCCACCGTGGACCAAAAACCATTAGTAATGACACAGCTGTTCAACAAGCCCCTACAGTGCATGAATGTTTGCCTTCAATGTGGATTTCTGTGATCTCTGCGCATTAAAGTAGATCTTTGAGCAGTTGTAAAGCCTGTTCACACCAAAATGAATGTTCGGAGCAAAAATTCACTATGGTGTTTATCAAAGAACACTGAATCCACAAGTACAGAGAGAGCCGGTTTCAGACTCTTCCTCTGGTATTTGCTGTTGCCTATCAAAATAGTCTGTTTTGAGCATTTTGTCACAATTCTGCACGGGTGACCAGAAGTGCAAGTCTTATTGGTTGGATGGTTTTCTTCTCAGAGTGACGGGAAACAGAATAGAACACATTTACATAAAAAAATACTGTCACATTGACGGCATGTGAATAGTCATGATGGTCTGAACATATGCATAAACAGCCGTTGATTCAAATGAAAGCATAATTTCGTTACTCATTAAATTATGAATTATGCTTGCTTATAGTGTTTATTTGCATGAACTGTTCACATTTTAACACACAAAAATGCTAAAAAAAAAAAAATCTGTATAATGCAGGTTGCATGATGCAGTTTCGCGTGAATCAGCTTTTTAAAATTGTAAAAGTGCGCTAGTCTGCGCCACTTTTTTGAATATAGCCTGTACCCTGTTGTAATATCCCATTATAAATATCAATTGATCATTATTCTATAATTTGCTACATCAGTAATCGCTAGAAAATGTACATAAAAAATGTACATTGCATTTACAGCCAGCCCCCTTTGCAGCAATAATATCATAACATTAATTGCGCTCACTTTTTTGAATAAGGCAAAATTTACCAAGAAAAAATATTTAAAATGATTTTATTAATTTAAATACAAATGTAAATAATTTGCATAAAATAACCACTAATAATATTTAAATATATTTAAATATATATTTTGAGACACAATATGTAGGTGTTGGTGTGTGTGAATTTATTGTTGTGATTCAGAGACCAGAATCGGCTCTATAAAATTCTGAAAGTCTTCACCGCTTGTCAATTTAAAGTGCAATTTAAAAATAACATTTATTTTGTTCATTTAAAAACATTACATATTAAAATACATTGAAATATATTTATCCTTTGATACACATTATATACTCTTATAGACATTATGCATGTGTGTGTGTGTGTGTGTGTGTGTGTGTGTGTGAATTTATGGGGTAGGGTGGTTTTAATCCACAGGACCGTTTTCTTTGTTTGTTGATGTATCAAAAGATTATTTTATCTTTATGTGTTCATATTTATGTCAGCTCTCTTTGTGTAATCCCTTGGTTTTTGCTGTTCTGACCTGCTTAATGTGTTTGAGCAACCTTCAGCCTCCATGTAAGCACATGCTCTGCCTTGAGTGATGTACTAGAAGCAGTTTGTATCTGAAAGCTTGAAGAGATCTGGTGTTTCTGTAGTGCATCGCTGCAGTAGCTTTCTCCCAGTGCAGCACACTCCCCTGTAGAGATTTAAAAACAGCCTCCTCCCTGCTGACTTCAAGTGAGAAAAGAAAGAGACTGTAAAAGCATGCTGGCAACCATCTCTCCAGTATCTATTATGAACCACTGAAAAAACTGAGCACTTTTCTTTGAAATAATGCTTGAACGGGGAGTATGTGTGCATGTGTATGTGTTGCACCAGAGAAAGGGGGTTTAATGTGCAGAGCGAGGGATGGGGGGATGGCGTGTGAGAGGTGCGTTGAGCGTTTGAGATTGTGACTCACTGTACTACCGTCCTGATAGGCCTGATACCCAAGATACACTTACCCACTCTCTCACATTCTCACACACTCCCACACAGATGATTTTTAGAAGAAAGAAACACACCCTGTTATATAAACGCATAAATACTAGAAATAATAAAAAAATAAATAAATACAAGTTAAAATAGAGAGTTTACATTAGATTACTGGAAAAGGACAAAAAATATGAATGCAAAGATAATCACTGTTAAGCTTTTCTAAATTATATCCATAAATTATAACATTATTTGTTATGTCTGTCTATTATAAAACAACAAAACCTTGTTTATGTATTTAATTAAATTAAGTTACTATGAAAATTTTATGTTTGGTTTTATATACACTACCATTTAATAGTTTTTGATAAAAGTCTCTCATGCTCACCAAGTCTGCATTTATTCTAAAATCTAAAATAGAGTAGAAGCTGTAATATTGTGAAATATTATTACAATTTAAATAATTATTGTATTTTAATGTCATTTATTCATGTGATGGCAAAACTGAATTTTCATTACTCCAGTTTTCAATGTCACATGATCCTTCAGAAATCATTCTAATATGATGATTTGGTGCTCAGGAAATGATCAATGTTAAATAAAATTGTGCTGCTTTGATCATAATGTATCCTTGCTGAATAGAAGTATTAATTTATTTTCAAAAAATCATACTGAATGGTAGTGTGTATTAGTGCTGTCAAATGATTAATTGCGATTAATGGTATACAAAATAAAAAAAATTGTTATACACACACATACAGTATATGTTTTAAAAATATTTACATATATTTACATGTATATATTTATATTCATATAATATATATAAATATACTTAATATATAAACATATTTTTCTTAAATATATACATGCATGCATGTGTATTTAATAAATATATAGTGCACACACATATGTAAACAAAGACTTTTATTTTTGATGCCATTAATTGCAATTAATCGTTTGACAGCACTAGTGTGTATATATTTGATTGTTTTCTAATAGCTTTTTTTTTTTTTGTCTGTGCAGATGTTTTACTGTTTACAGTAAGGTCATTTTGTCTGCCACATTGCACTGCATTTAATTAATTTGTCATTTCTTTCCGCACCAGTGGTCACCATCCTCTCTAAGTCGCACGCCGACCACAACGTTTATCCATCTGCTGGAGTACTTTTCGTTCATGTGCTAGAGAGGGAGTACTTTAAAGGAGAGTTCCCACCGTATCCAAAAGCAGGTATATTTACTCCACTACTTACTCAATAATATGCCTATTGTTACTCGGTGTATCCTTTTATCTTACACCTTTAACCCTATAATTATTCAGGTAGGGTATATAGTCAAATCTAGCCTAAACCATGAAGCACTCACCCGCCCGCAGGTTGAAGTTCTTCAGGAATGACATAGAAGACTCCCTTGTGGTTGTTCTTTTTTGAGGCTCAGTTTGTAGTTATAAGTAAAGTCTCACAGGAGGCAATAGTAACAATAAAATATCTTATTTTATTAGTTACAATACAAAGCAGTTAATGCAAAAATAAAACAAAATCAGCTACAATCAAACTCTAAACAGCAATATTGGAGATACTGTTAAGCGCCCCTCAATAGGGTATCGGACTATCAGGTGTCCTTCACGCTTAATGCAGGCAGTATCTGAAGAGTGGCTTACTCCTTTTTATACTTCTTTTTGGGAACTTCCAATTCCATTTGACTCATCAACTCCTCTATATCCTGTATGATCCAATCTTCTTGTTGTAGGAGTATCAGTCTTTGTAAATCCTGTTTAATTTGTCGGAGGTCCTTCCGCTGTCGTCTACTGTACGTTGTTGTCTTCTTCTAGCACTTCTCTTTCTTTGCTGTAGTCTTGTTTGTTTTCAACCCGTGTACCCTCTTAGTAACCATTGTGGTTAGTTACAAACATTAAGTTTTCACACCTGTTCTACAGTATAAACACTACTTTCATATTTAAGCATATATGTGACCCTGGACCACAAAACCAGTCATAAGGGTAATATATCATATATCATATCATATATCAGGGGAATACAAATATACCCAAAATATACCCCTGGGGTATACAAATATACCCCAGCGACTTAAGACTGGTTTTGTGGTCCAGGGTCACGTATGGCATCAACCCAAAAGCAAGCAAAATAAAATACCATTGAAACAGGTAAATGGCATTGGCAATATCGTTATCCACATCCAAAACACAATACAGAATAAAGGTTTCGCTATATAAATCTTTATGAAACACCTGTTCACCTTGGAAGCTACTTTGTAAAACACTGCACACCAAGCATATTAATGTCAGTTTACATGTCAGAGCCTATATCTTCTAAGGAAACGTGGCACATGATAAATATAAAGTACAGTTCTCTCCATAACATTTTTATTTTGCAGGAGCCATGTAAAAGCACATTTGGCACAGGCTGTCATACCTTATTGCTTAAATAAAAATTATTCTTCATTTCAGGTGATTCGAGTAATGACCCCATCACATTTAACACCAACCTCAAAGGCTATCCAGACAGGCCTGGATGGCTGCGTTACATTCAAAGAACCCCTCATAGTGATGGAGTCCTCTATGGCTCACCAGCCTCTGAGCATGTGGGCAAGCCGACCATCATCGAGGTGTGTTATCATGTATAAACACATCAGATCTCATACACTACCGTTTACAAGTTGGGGTCAGTAAGGTTTTCTTTGAAAGAAATGAATACTTTTTATTCAGCAAGGATGCATTAAATTGACAGTAAAGCCATTTATAATGTTACAAAAAATAAGTGCTGTTCAAAAACATTTAAAAAATCATACCGACCCAGCTTTTGAATAGTAGTGTATAGTTTTTATTTTCGTAGAAATAAGTCGAATAATTTTTTGCTAGGAGAGTAGAAGGTAACAGGGCAAAGTTGAATTTGTATGCAAAAGTATGCTTATCTCCTCTTTGTGTATTGTTCAGGCTTTAGATTCATGTAAGGATTTGGCTTTGTTATTCTTCTTTACCCTTGAGAAACTGTGTGTTTGCATCTGGTTCTGACATCCTCTGCATGGCATGAATGTAAAGCTGCCCTGAGCCAGGCTTAAACTTTCCCTCTTGCGTGTTGCAGATTACCGCGTATAATAAACGCACTTTTGAAACCGCCAGGCACAACTTGGTCATAAACATCATGTCTACAGAAGGTGAGAGCCAAGACCAGTTTTGATTTCGCAAATCTCATTATAACATACAGACATACGCTCAAAGAAAGACTGTTGTTTGACTGAAAACCTTAATATGGAGAATAGGAGAATAATCCTCAAGTATGGAAAACATGTCATTTTAAGATTCATGAATCTACCAGCCAGACGTTACCATTTTGTGTAATACTGTTATTAGCTGATGATATTTTAAACACGTAATAGTGTTATTTTAACAGCTGATTTAGAGTATTTACCACTTTAAATGTTGCAAAATATTCACTGTCTCTTTCACAGGCAGATCTGCTTTATGTTTATATTAAATGCTATGAGATTCCCCGTTCCTGATCTGTGTTTAGCTTTAAGCTGAGCAACTGTTTCAATGCAGATGTGACCTTACTGTGACGCAGTCCACCATCTGCCATAAAGAGACACTTCAACATGACAGCCTTATTATCCAGCTGTTATGTAACTGTTACTTCTAATTGCATACAGGAAGATATGTCTTTCCTCTCTTGCTTTCTGGCAGAATTTCCTCTGCCCTATCAGGCTGAGTTCTTCATCAAGAACATGAATGTTGAGGAGATGTTGGCCAGTGAGGTGCTGGGAGATTTTCTCGGTGCGGTCAAGAACGTGTGGCAACCGGAGAGACTCAATGCCATCAACATCACTTCAGCGTTGGACCGGGGCGGACGAGTGCCATTACCCATCAACGACCTGAAAGAGGGGTGAGATCTAAATATACACTGAAAAAATGTATTAGTGGCACAGAACTTGTGGTGTAAATCAACAAATATGAAGTAGCAGTAGTGTATCTTCTGATTAATCTTAATTATGCTAACAAGTAGTTTAGTAACTGTATAAATTGCAATATTATTCAAATTAATTCATTCTTGAAAAAAAAAAACTCTTGAAAGGGAGAACATTTTGTCCCAGAAGGCAGAAGAACAGTGTGTATTGGCCTGTGAATTTACGTAAAAGCTGCCCTTCTCAGTTCACATTTCTTTAGAGGAATTCCCTCATGCGTTGGCATAAGTTGTTCATCAAATATTCATGTCCTCTTTCAAAAGATAAAATGTTCCAGATAAAGCATTTTAGGAGCTCTCGGTTAGAGCAGAAAACACTCATATTGACAGACAGAAGATGTATATTGTCTATCTAGTGCTATTGTTGTCAAAGCCTTTATGCTGTATTTCTGTACAGCATGGTTATGTTGAGTGCTAATTCACTGTTAAACACAGCTTAAAAATGTATGAGCATCGTGCATAAAGCCTTGCCCTTCAGTGAGCTTCTGTGACGTTTGCAGTGTGTATGTGATGGTGGGAGCAGACGTACAGTTCTCATCGTGCCTTCGAGAGGTGGAGACCCCACAGAACCAGCTGCGCTGCAGTCAGGAGATGGAGCCTGTCATCAGCTGCGATAAGAAGTTCAGAGCTCAGTTTCACATAGACTGGTGCAAGATCTCTCTGGTGAGCGCCAGATCTCTGGCTCTGATCTGTGTCATACTGTGGAATGAGATCCACCATGAGAGGCCACTGTTGTGTACAAGTTAGCATGACATTTACTTTTAGAGTCACTTTTTTTTTTGTATGTACAATATGCATGTTTTATTTTTATTATTTTATTACATTTTTCCATTATCTTAAAGCAGATATTATTCCAACTTTACTTCCAGCCTAATCCAACAATAGCCATCTTTTGGTTTAAGAAACATTTAGCTATATGTGCCAAAAGTAACTGTTAGCAGACTTAATGAGAAAAACAACATCATAACATTTCAATTAGCATTTAATAGAAGTCAGATTTTATGATCCCCATCATTATTGAATATGATTATTTTCACAATATTTAAAGCAGAAGTCTAATTATGTTCATTATAATTTCATAAAAGTTGAGATAAAGCTAAAGTAAACATAAGCTTAATATCAGAGACATCAAACCATAGTCAGCAAAATATTGGACATTTAAGAATTTTGTACTTTTTTCAGCACATTAATTTGGTCAAATGAGACATTAAAGACATTTATAATGTGAAATTGTATTTCAAATAAATGTTCTGCAGAACTTTCTACTCACCAAAGAATCCTGAAAAACGTATTATGGTTTCCACAAAAATATTAGCTGACACAGCTGTTTACAACGTTGATAATAATGTTCTTCTTAAGCAACAAATCAGCATATTAGAATAATTTGTGAAGGATCATGTGAGACTAAAAATTAATTAAATTAATTAAAAATGAATATAAAATATATTAAAATTGAAAACAGCTATTTTAAGTTGTAAAAACTTTTGAACTGTAGTGTACCTCAAAATAATTTTTTTTAGAACTTTTTGAAAAACACATTTGCACACAAATTTAGCAGGAAATGCAATGTAGTTATTCTCTAACCATGTCAAGCGTTTATTTATGCTGAGCCCAGTTTGTCTTTGTTCTTGAAGGTGGACATCACTAAGGTTGTTCCTGTGCATAGTAACCGTCCAGACCCGGGCACAGGTGTGTTGCCGGACATCGGCGAGTACAACCCGCCTTCTGAGTCACTGAAAAATAGAGACTATTTCGCTGACTTCCTGATCACCCTGGCGGTGCCCTCAGCTGTCGCCATGGTCCTCTTCATCATCCTCGCCTACTCCATGTGCTGCCGACGGGAAGGGGTGTAAGTTCGCTGTGCTAAACTCTTGGTGAAAGTGAAACACAAGCAAGCACGAATCTCCTCTTATACTTAAAGGGGTCATATGATGCAATTTAAATTTTTCCTTTCTAAGGAAATACTTCAACTTCGCGCTGTTGATCGTCGGATCGGCTTTCACCGTGGATGAAGTGGAGTCCAGCCCGGGGTCGTCACATGTGGTTGCCGCAGGCATCACAATATGGTAAGGGGCGTAACATTTCCGTCACACGCTTGAGGTATTTGGCCAATCACAACGCACTGGATAGCTGGCCAGTCAGAGCACACCTCGCTTTTTCAGACCGATGAGCTTTGTAAAAATCGACGTGTTTCAGAAAGGTGGGGCATAGAGGAGAAACAATAATGTACAGTATGTGGAAAATAATGTGTTTTTTTAACCTTAAACCGCATAAACACATTTCATTACACCAAATACACTAAATAATGTTATTTTTAGCAGCATCATATGACCCCTTTAATACTTGTAATTAATGGGCATTGCTTAATGATTGACATTTAAATGATAGATGACTTTTTGATCATAATAAACCATGCAGTGCCAGTACAGCATCTTTTAAGCAGTTAAGTGAAGATCTTGAGGGCTTTTCTAGAATATGTCGAAGTCTGAAAGACGGGGTCACATCCCTGCCAAAAAGCAGCTTACCATCTTCAAGCATCAAGTTTTTTTTTTCACCATTTAATCATTAACTGAAACACACTCAGTCCAAAGGTTCCATCTGTTGTATTTAGAGCCATTCCGGCAGATGTTTCCTCTTCATTATCAGCCAATCCCAGTTTGTTTCCTGATGATGTCACCCACCATCAGAGCTACCGCCACAGCCTGAAGGAGATCACCAGACTTCATTTGATCCATTCACAGCCCTCCATTCCCCTCCTGACTCGCTCTCCATTGACTTTTGTGTGGTTGTCTTTAACTATTAATATTAGAATTTAATTCAGTCATTTTGTTTTGTTTCTAGGCAAAAAAGAAACATGCAAACACCAGAGTAAGTGTTCCCTCTCCTGTGGTCTTGGCTTTTTCTTTCTCCTTTTCGGATCTTTTTTCCTTTCTTTGGATAGGTTCCCCTTGTTTTTTTCTTCCCTATGTCTTGTTATCTTAAATCCTTCATCATGGTGACATGTTCATTTCCATCTCATGCATACAATCGCCTCTGTGTCTCCATGGTGTCATCAATGGGCAGCTGCTTCAGTGACAGAGATATATGATTATTATAATTGTATGAAGTAGTGTGTCAAAAGACAAATATTCATCAAATAGCCCTGCAAAATAGACAAATAACCCAATGTTATGCCTAGAACTTCAGATATTCTATATTATACTTTTTGTGCATGTATTTGCTTTAAATAGTCATTTAGCTGCTCCTTCCATTCCCAGTATTCAGCTGGTTCACCACAGCTCCATTCAGAAGTCTACTAAGGAGCTTCGCAGCATGTCTAAGAACCGGGAGATTTCGTGGCCTCTCTCGACACTGCCCGTCTTCCATCCTGTGAGCGGAGAGGTGGTGCCGCCCATCCATCCTGACAGTTACGAGACCACCAGCATGCTGCTCATGCAGACGCAGACGTGAGTCTGTTACTTCTGCTTTAATCAAGAGTTTCTGGGTGAAAAAGTAAGGTGTAATTTGTTTGAAAATGGTGGATCTGGTTTAAGAAGAGTTGAGAAAGTAGGTTACTATAATCCAGTGTTCTTTAAAAACAAGCTTGAATCTCCCAGTGCCCTGGTATTAAATCACTGATGACTTGGAGAGATTAAAGCAGATCAAACATCACAATATGTGTATTATCATCAGGACGACTGACCTAAAATTATGTGATAAGAAGAAAAAGGTAGAGGAGTTGGAATTGAAATCATAAAGAATTTAACCATCTTTGTTACTTATCGATGCATAAATTATTTTTTTAGTACTTTTAAAGAATGCATGTTTTGAAAAAGAAATTCAGTTCCATTGCCAAGTGCGTAATAGATCATTTTAATTATTCTATTATTTAATTCTATTAATAATTTTAAAACAGTTCTTGCAAAAGATGTTTGCACAAATGCAATCCAATAATTGGCTTTAATTTTATATTAAACAACAGAATTAAACAAAAATGTGAAAACATTAAAAAAGTAAAATTCTACTGACAACAGACATTAATTTGTATCTTTATACAATAGCTATGTACATCAATTTTTGTCAGTAACTACATTAATTTAAAGTGATAGTTCACCCAAAAATGAACATTTTGTCATCATTTACTCACCCTCATGTTGTTCCAAACCTGTATGAATTAAGTATTTTCTATGAAAGTAAATGGCTACCAGTAACTGTTTGGTTACCCACAGTCTTCAAAATATCTTCTTTTGTGTTCAACCGAAGAAAGAAACTCGTACAGGTTTGGAACAACTTGAGGGTGAGAAAATGATGACATTTTTTTTTTACGTTTGGGTGAACTGTCTCTTTAGGATGCATGTAAGGTTATGTTCGATTGCTTAAAAAGAACAGACTCATTCACAGATACTCATTCCTTCATTTGGAAAAATAAACTGCACTGGTTGAGTTGACTAGTATTGAGTATTTTTTTCTCTTCAGTGATAAGAATCGACTCATTAGAGCCATTAGTTCAGGAGTCAGACACTGATCACAATGTCTCTTTTGCACTGTTGCAGAATAAGTGCATAAAACTCTGTTGTTGTTTTAGTTTATGCAAGACCTCTTAATGCAGCCGACCCTCATTATGCTATTTTTTTCTTAATGGAATCACTTCTCATTTCCTAAACCTAAAAGCGTGCTAGTGATGAGCATCTTGGCCAAATCTTTGCCTTTGTCTTTATTTACAGAAATCTTCAAAATCAGATCCAAATACCACAGCAGCAGTCCTCTGGTAAGTGAAGCATTGAAAACTGATGTCTACGCTTTTCATCCCATTGATACGAACAGCAAATAGATTTGAACATTTCCCTAAATTATCCATTAAAAACTGAGGGCAGTGGTCATTATCCTTACAGAGATGTTAATTGCAGTCTTGGTGCTTTAGCCTCTTTCATTGCTCTCTGGTGAACCCCAGTGTACACATAATGAACTGCCATCAGACAGCTGAGAAATCTCTTCTTGTCTAACATGCTGTTCATTCATTCATGCTAACAAAGGAGATAATTATTGTATGATGACTTTTCGGAGGCTAGAGGCAAGTATTATTCTTTGCATGTGCGATAATGTGTTTTAAAAAAGAACAAGATGAGCTATTTCACGTTTCTAAAGTGTTCCTCTCATTGTAGGTAAATGGTATTCCTGAGAGAAAGGTGGCCGAAGCTCTAAACCTGTGATCTCATGTGGCTTCACTTTTGTACCTGTTTAATCTCGCCAAATGTGCATGTGTTGCTGTAGTTTCAAGCTCAATGCCTTTGTGTTCTCATGCACATGTCTAAAAGTGCAATATCCAAACATTATTCAGTGTCAGAACTAATGTTGATATGGGCACACTAAAAGAATACTTTAAAATACTATCCACATTAAATATGTTGTCAAATGTTCACATTTTTTAGTATGAGCCAGTAATGGAGGCACATTTACTGGGATCTGAACAAGTTGATATTGTCTGTTTCTCTTGTATGACCAAATGTGTTTTGATAAATTAATACACTTGCCACTAAATAACAACACTGGTGTATGTTTGTTCTGGGGATGTGAGTGGAAGACATTTAAACAGAAATGAAGATGAATAAAAAATGCATTTTTGAGAAGGAGTTTATCGTCAACATTGCCACATTAAATGAATATTCACATTTCAACATACTGTACACACAAAAATTTCTTTGAGGCCTTTGGGGTTTCTTTAAAGGGGCCATATGATGCGATTTCAAGTTTTCCTTTCTTTGGAGTGTTACAAGCTCTTGGTGCATAAAGAAGATCTGTAAAGTTGCAAAGACTAAAGTCTCAAATCCAAAGCATCATCACTGTGTCTGTCACGTGACTCTGTTGGCTTTTCGGGCTTGAACTGATGGTAAAACTAACAACATTATTAACTGTCTTGATATTTACTTTGAAAGCTGAAGCTCGCGATTATGGTAAGGGGCGTTACATTTCCGACGCGTGCTTGTGGTGTTCGGCCAATCACAATGCACTGGGTCAGCTGGCCAATCAGAGCAGACTGCACTTGTCAAAGGAGGGGGCTTTGTTGAAAACGACGTGTTTGAGAGAGGCGGGGCATAGAGGACCTACAATAATGTACAGTATTTGAAAAATAATGTTTTTTTGAACATTAAAACGTCAACATATTCTGTTACACCAAATACACAAAATAATGATGTTTAAAATAGCATCATATGACCCCTTTAAATAAAACTTATAGCAAACTATACAAATAATTTGATTTATAAACAGACAATGTGTTTGGAAAAAAAAACAGTTGATGGCATACTGTACAAATTTTGCTTTGCTTAGAAAAAAAGCATTTTCACTGATGGGGGAAAAAAGTATGAATATACCTTGCAGTTGCTTTTAAATTCACATATATTGAACTGCTATGAAAAGTAGATTTAAAAATGTGATGGTTTCATAGTAAATGCAACTTTTCAGCCAAAATGTCAGTCACTATAATGGAGTACCACTATTGAAACAATACGCCTTTGTCTCTCAATGGCACATAAAGAAGGATCTATTTACAGCATTATCAGTAAACTGATCATTAAATTTAACTCTTTTTACATGTAATATATTACAAAAAAAATACATCAAGTTGAACATGAACATCAGGCTTCAGTTGCTGCACTTCAAGCAGTTTGAGAGGATATGAAGACATACATTAAACAATAAATAATGAGGTCACTGATCATAGACAAAGCTGGCTCTAACATTAAGCTGTATTCTTATGAACTGAGTAAACCCATGTGGTACAAAAAAAAAAAACGAACGAACAATAACTGGCTCAAACGACTCCAAGTCTGCAGGGAGGACGCCCCGCTCAGTGCAATCGAAAGAGGGTAAAGAGGGCATCGTGTTATGATCAAAGCGCATGTCTTCTTTTGTCTTGATAGTTCAAGTTTACCTTTTACATCAAAAGCTGTTCCTCCAGCATCCACCCAAAATTAACTGAGCAAACAATCGACTTCTGGAAAACATTCTGATGGAAGCAGCACATGCTTATGGATTCCATTAGTAGTGCAAACAAATTCACGGCAATTGTTTGAGTTCTTTATGACGGCACATAAATGGATGTTTACCTTTCGATAATCCAATGGTTTCATTTTCACAAGAGGTTGTTCACCTAAAGGATAAAGCTGCTGGTGTGATATGAATGTAAATTATGGTTTTTATGGAAACATTTGGTGCACAAGCCGATGTAGTTCTGTCAGATTTACAAGGTGAGAGGCAGGAATGTATTACTCCTTCACATTTTGCAGTCATGGGCATCGTGTACAAAAACTGAGAAATGGGAGACAATGAGGACACGCAAACACATACCCCTCTATAAAATATAAACATAAATTATTAAATATAAAACACATCTCAGAGCTATGAGAGAGGACAGAGCACAGGTGTACTTGTTATCTGCACACAGTATGTGTTATTTGTCTACTGCAAACATCCAGCTTTAAGAATCCTTGTTTGATCATCTGAATCGCTTCTGCTCCAAGGTCCTTGGCTTCAGTTCCAACTTGAGTTTTGTATACAGACCCATGCCGTAAGAATTCCCTGGATCAACTCCTAGGAAAAAATGTTCTAGGCTGGTCAAGTTCCTTTATTTTATACAGACAGCTCCATTAGGATCCTCAGCGGATAAGGTGTGCTACTGTCTCTGATTGCCCTGGATTATTCATTTTGGGACAGTATCAGTACCAGCACTAGAAAGACTCCTGCTCCCAGCAGTCTCTTCAGTAGAGGCCTGCTCTCTTTAGGAATGGCCACCTGGGCCAAGTCATTGGTGATCTGGGAAATCTCATGAGCTACACAGACAAAGATGAATGTGCTGACGATAATGTTTAAAGTGGGGTTTCCAGGAATGAGGACCAGGATGCCCTTGGTGTCCGCTGCCAGCCAAATATGATACTGGCATATGAAGAGCTGGTGGAGAAAACAGGAAGCATGTTAGAATGGTTTCAAAACAGTGGAATAGTTTATTTCCAGCATTTTTAAACATGTATTTGCAGTGGACTAGGTATATTACTGTAGTGTTGAGTCCCTTTTGTTCTATGTCTGTGTTTTATTTTGTTTTGGGTGGTGTTTGTGTGTCTCTGTCCAGGAAGAAGCCCGATTGGTTCATGCAGTCTAATTGGTGCCATGTCCTGCCCAGTCAGCTGACTCTTAGCTGCCTATAAAAGCCTCCTTCGTCACTTCTAAAACTGAGAGTATCTTTGTGTGTTAATTTGAGTGTTTGCCTGTGCAAGACTGTTTGTTTGTTAGTTTGCTTAGCCAACTTTGTAATACTAACTACCGCACATTTATTGACTGATTGTGGATTGCCCCTGCTCGGACCAGTTGGTGCTACATTGTAAATAATTGTACATAATATTTTGGGGAGGTAGGGAGACCGACAACATTTTTTATTGGAACCTCTGATTGATTGTTTTTGGATGGGAGGTAGGGAAATAATTGTATATTTTATTTTATTTTATTTTATTATCTAGGGCAAGCTAAATTCCCTCAGTTGTATTGTAAAACTATTATGCTCATTAAAACATTGCTCATTCGCTTTTCAAAAAGAACTCTACCACCTCTTACTCTCTTTCATGCTATCCCTTTACCCTAGAAGGGGCATAACGTGAAATTGGGGGCTCGTCCGGGATATGAACCCGGGACCTCTCACACCGAAGCGAGAATCATACCCCTAATCTTAATCAAAGAGGGATGAGTTGTAAATGTCAATCCTAATTGACAGTACACTAAAAATATCCCAAATTTGTTTGTTTGCAGTAAAGCTTGTACTGTCTCACCTCTAAGGAGATCTTTCCAAACCATGCAAAGAACGAGCTGTACAAAGAGCGAGCATAACCAGGAATATTCCGGATCAAAATGAAAGCCAGAATCTGTGGGCAGAAAAAGCACAGTGATGAAAAGTCAGCAGCCTCATAGGCACAACAGAACGAAACAAAAAATCCATTATTTTAGGTTACAAATGTTCTTTCTGTTCCCACAAAAGCCATCTGACTGTCTGAATCAACTGTGATAAAGGTTAGTGTGGTTATGAATAGTCAAAATAATTTTTTACATTTTTTTTTTTTACTTTTTTCGTGTTTTGGTTAAATCATCCATAGTTTCAAGTGTGCAAGAGAACATTATTATAAAGAGCACATAGAAGAATTGGTACTTGCCTGGACGACTGAAATGTATGGATGCATCTCATTACACTCAGACTTGTTTTTGCACCCACTGGCCCAAATGGAGTACGTCTGGGAACAAAAGAATCAATTGTAAAGAAGTCAGATTACTATTTTCAGAGAGAAATAGAAAAAGGCTTACCATAAAAGACACCACAGAGACGAAGAGCAGACAGCTGGAAATCTTGTTGGAGAAGAGAGGCTCTCCTTTGCCTTCAGACAGCAGCTGACATTTCTGCAGCATCAGGTATATGAAGGCAAAGAGCATCCCATTGATCACGGCCTAGCATTCAGAAGAGCAGAAATCTGTTAGGCCTACTTCAAGATGTGAAACTGACAAATGTTTTACAGTTCTTATTAATTCAAAAGAAAGGATGTTTTACATACAAATCGATCTAGTTTCCACCTGAACCACCACTCATGGATGCTACCTTGCAGCTCAAAGATCTTTGAAACGGGCCACAAAGAAAAAACAGCCTCAAATAGTTCCTGCAACAAATGCGAAAGATTTAAATACACATATTTATATCAAAACGAGTCTTAACAGTCCTATTGTAAGAGAGAAACTTACCTGTGAGTATGCAAAGAAGCAGATGAAAAGAAGCAAACCCAGAAGTTTCAACAATAGTGCCAGATTCCAGAATGCACTACCTTTACATAATTAAAAGAGACAACTATGTTTCAAGGCTTGATTTATTTTATATGTTTAAAAATTATTTTAGGATTGTTTGATGTCTATTAAATAAATAACAGCAAATACTGTTGTATAACTTCAATTACCATTGGCTTGCTTCTGAAGAATCTGTGGCCACAATGCCATTGTAGCATAAATAACTGCAAACCAAAAGGTGACAAGAGGCACAAAGTAATAAAACTGATAAGGCCTGTCCATAACCAGACACAGCACCACCACAAGGAAGTTAAGCCTGAAGACAACCTAAAAGACAGACAGAGAGGATGCATTATTTATATCATGCTGTGCAGTTATGCATTATTTTTTATAAAGCATTTCCCTCTAAATGTTGCCATTATTAATATTTACATTGATAAGCAATTTGGTCATATCTACTTTGTAACAACAATTTTCCACATTGAACTATGACCTAGAAATAATCCATATGGAAGGTGAAAATTAAAAACAATAAATGACAGTTCACAGTTAATAAAAAAAATAAGTCTTATAAGTTACTGTATTATTATAGTTACATAATATAGTATTTTTTTTATAGTATAGTATTTTTGAATAAATGTAAAAATGTTAAAACAAACTTAATATTTAATCATAACTAATATTATTCATAATACTGTATAATATCAATAAATCATGTCATATTGTAATTTTGGCTTTAATAAAATAATATTAATATACTC
The DNA here is from genome assembly GCF_001515605.1 of Sinocyclocheilus anshuiensis. Lineage (NCBI taxonomy): Eukaryota > Metazoa > Chordata > Actinopteri > Cypriniformes > Cyprinidae > Sinocyclocheilus > Sinocyclocheilus anshuiensis. The sequence goes on from NW_015537969.1 coordinate 1,080,685, forward strand.
TATCGTTCAGAAGATTGGGGTCTATAGAATTTTTAAAATATTTTGTAAGAAGTCTCTTATGCTTAGCAAAGCTACATTATTTATTAAATAAATCAAATAAAGAGTAATATTGTGAAATAATATCAAATGTATTATTTACTTATTTAAAACAACCGTTTTCTATATTAATGTATTTTAAAATGTAATTTATTCCTGTGATCCTTCAGAAATCATTTTAACATGCTGATTTGCTACCCAAGAAACATTTATTTTTATCATTAATGCTGAAAACAGCTGTGTTGCCTAATATTTTTGTGGAAACCATGATACTTTTTTTCAAGGTTCTTTGATGAACAAAGTTAAAAACCAGCATTCATTTATGCTATTTATTTAACAGCATTTAGTTATTTTATTTATGCACATATGCTGAATAAAAGTAGTAATTTCTTTTGAAATTATTAAGTATAAAATTCTTGAAAAAGTCAAATGAAATGGAAACACGTTTACATTGGTCAAAAAATAATAATTTTTTACAGAGGACTTTGCCTAATTGTTTTAGAAGAAGACCATATGTCAGTCACTGCTACATGAATACGGGGACACAAGATAAGCAGAGTCTGGCAACAAGTACCTGACACACTCTGTAAAGTCCAAAGTCTCCCTTCAGCCAGAAGAACGAGAAGTGTCCATATCCTGTTTGGAAGAGATACGCAGCTACCAGGACACGGACATGCATGTACACAGGTATAAACTGAGAAAACAAACGAGAGTGCAGTCACTTGTAATACCAGAGTAAAGCAAAGTATTCCAATGCTATTAAATCCAAGCTATTAATAACCATACAGTGCTAGCTCCAGAAAAGTGGTAAATAAGGATAACCAGCTGCATCCAGCCCTTCCATTCATCCGTTTGCTCTCTGTTCAGGAGTTTCGTCTGGAAAGAGAAATAAAAATTGTAGAAGAATATCAATATGAACATTTAAACAGCATTTCCCAAGAGCCTGCGCTACCTCTTTGCTGTTCTCACTGTAGAAGATGCCCAGAACGATGATGTAGATGAGAGGGATGAAAAAGGTAGAATGTGTATAGAATTTCTGTTCCTTCATAAAAATGTCTGCCCTGTCACACAGGTAGAAGTACAACATGATAAGGCTCATTTTGCAGATGGCCAGTAAAGGTCCCTTTGGGTTCAGTTGACCCACAACAACGGGGGGTTTCTTCTCCTCTCCGCTCTCCACATCAGGAACGTGTCTGCTCTTACGATGTCTACTATAGCCCAGGATGAGGAAGATGATGATGGACAGCAGAAAGAGACCAGCCGCTAACTTCTGAAGGACGCTTAGGGGAGGAGCGCTCTGACAGCAAGAGCCGTCAACGGGCTTCAGGATCTTGTTGCACATGGAGTTCATCAGAACCATGGCGCCCTGAGAAGTGGGTAAATATTAGTCAAAAAAGTAAAAAGAATAAAATAGTTATTAATTGCAAAACTAGTCTCAACCAGAGGCTTACAACATCTCTTGTGCTCTCAGGAAGGTGCAAGCCATCCACCGACTGGGAAATGGTCTCCATAGCAGCTTGTCGAGAGGCCTCTAAGAACTTGACCTTCTTTTTGCTGGTATTCAGAGTGCTAACAGCTGCCTCGTTGTACAGATTTATCTGCTCATTTGTGATCATCTTTCGACTGTCACTTAGCACATCTTCATAAACAGGATCTATATAAACAGACAAGGCAAAAACATGAGACAAAAATGTGAAGCCATCATTCCAGAGGATCTGAATTTCAAAACTAACCTTGCAGAACCCAATAGACTTCACTGTGCTCTGCTAGTTTTTCCAGTGTGTCTGACATAGCCGTGAGGTTCGCTTTGTACTGAAAGAGTGCCGCACTCTTGCCGTTGTGCAACTTAATGGACCACTGTTGGAAACCACAAGCATCTGTCATTAGAAGGATTTTCAAAAACAGCACCTGAATGCATTATCACTGCAAACAGGAACTCACCGTAGCAGCACCGATGATGATGGCATGTGGTTTGGAAGCAGATCCCTAAAATCATGAGATGAGAGATGAGACCAAATTCTTAAGCCTGTGATTTAATAACTTGCCTGCTTTCTATCCAGTGCAATTTGATTGTCATTACCTCTGTCCATAACATCAACTGCTCCTTCAAGGAATTGTTCACTTCAGCATACCACAGGAAGTCCTAAAAGGTAAATATATTCTGAGTTGTTATATAACAATTAATCTCAAATAGCTCAAATAAAACGAAACACTCTGCTGTACAGGACACAACTAATTAAAAATACTTACGACAGTGGAATCACCATCTACAAAAGGGATGTTTTCATGCTGGTGGAACAATTGAGAAGAACAAGAAAACTATATATATAATTAACTTTACACACAATAAATGATATCTTTATAAAAATGTATTGTTCTTATTAATTTTGACTTAAAGTCATCATGAAATGAAAATGGACAATTCTGGAATATTGCAGTGTTTATTATAAATGATTTATCCATGTGCATTATTTATTTATTTGTATTTATTTATTTTAAATTCAAGTGCCTCATAATCTTTAATCAAAAAAACTTCCTTTCCCACTTGCAACGACATCTCATCTCTTCTCAGATGATGAGTTCACTGGCACGAGGACAGGACAATAAAGTCTCCCTTTCAGCAAACTCTCACTCACATGCGATTGCAGCAATAGCAAACAACAATGATCAAAGTCAAGTCCCACCCTACATTACTTTCTCAGAGAAGCCATTTCACCCGGATATGTGCCACAACAGGGAAGAAAAGACAACTGCAATTTCTATTTCATGCCAACTTTAAAACATTTTACAGAGAAAATGAATAGTATTTTTGTAAAATAACATTCAACAGCACAGTGTAGAGAAATCACAGCTCAAGAGGTACAATATGTGATCCTGGACCACAAAAAAAGTCATAAGGGTCAATTTTCTGAAATTGAGATTTATACATCATCTGAAAGCTGAATAAATAAGCTTTCCATTGATGT
>NW_015537969.1:1084721-1094430 GCF_001515605.1 Sinocyclocheilus anshuiensis
GAGATTTATACATCATCTGAAAGCTGAATAAATAAGCTTTCCATTGATGTATGGTTTATTAGGATAGGACAATATTTGGCCAAAATACAACTATTTGAAAATCTGGAATCTGAGGGTGCAAAAATAAATCAAGATATCGAGAAAATTGCCTTTAAAGTTGTCCAAATGAAGTTCTTAGCTTAAACTTAAAACTTAAAAATTAAGTTTTGATATATTTACGGTAGGAAATTTTCAAAATATCTTCATGGAACATGATCTTTACTTAATATCCTAATGATTTTTGACATAAAAGAGAAATTGATCATTTTGAACCATACAATGTATTTTTGCCTATTGCTACAAATATACCCATGCTACTTATGACTGGTTTTGTGCTCCAGGGTAACATATGATGTTTGTGACTGTGTGTGTGTGTTTGAGAGACATGGTGATAGTAAAGAGCATTTTAAATTGCTATGTTGAAATCATATCTGTGGAGGGTGACATGCGATTTCGGTCTATGAAAATCAGTGTGGACCCATTTGAGCATTGAAGAATTAAAGTTGGCATGATAAAGCAGAAATAGTGACCACCTTTCCTTCACTATTTGATGAACATATAAGTGAAACAGCTATCGAAAGAGGGAAAACATCTAGCATGGGACTTGACTTTGTTCATCTGTAATTTATCAGATTGTAGAAATGGGGAGAGTGAAGGAATTTTTTTTCTTTAAAACGATGGTTATTCCATAAAAAATAAGAACTCTGTTTTTATTTCATAGTGGCCTTAAATCATTTACATATACACTTTCACTCACATAATGAATGAATCATGTTTTATAAAAGTCATAAAAAATTATAAAGGTCTGCCACACACAAAAATTCCTGTGCCCAGGCTAGTGTCTATAAACAACTGCTTTTGTTCAGGGGCATATTTTGAAATACCAGCGGTAACATTCTGGTAACCAGGAACAATTACACCCTTTCCTTTTTAATGTAACTGCATCCTTTGAATGGCACATTTATTAAAGTTGCAATTGCTTGGGGGCCATCCTACATTGAACAAAATACGACTTTGAAGTAAATACTCCATCTGGTCTGAAATACATTATATCAGTTAACCAAAAGAAGGCTTACTGAAATGAATAGCAACAACAAACCTTGTTCCCATCTTCTTTCACCTCAGGGTTCATCATTTTGATGAAAGAATAGAAGAGCTGACGTATTCTAGAGTCTCCTACAAATGCTATTCTCTTCTCTCTGAGGCAAAACTTTGCTTCACTGAAAGACAATAAAAGGACTGTAAATTCCAGCCCACATTTCTATACCACACGCATCACTGAGGTACATTACCAATCACAAGTTATGACTTACGTGCTTTTGTACTTGTGTAGCATGCAGCCATAGGGCTGCCATACATTGTCCCCTAAAAAACGTCCACTGGATAAAAGCCAGTCACATGTGTCACTGCCTGAAAAAAACAATGCATAATTATAGTGAATAAACCAAATTCAAGAATAATATAATTAAGTTAGGGGTTAGTAAGATTTTATTTTTGTAAAAGAAATTAATTGTTATTCTGTTATTCAGCAAGGGTGCAGTAAAGCAGTAAAGACTTTTACATAGTTAAATAAAATTTCTATCCCAAATAAACGTTCCTTTTTATTCACCAAACAATTCTGAAAAAATTAATCACAGTTTCCATAATATTAAACAGCACAACTGTTTTCATCTCTGATTATATGAGCATCAAATCAGCATTAGAAGGATCATGTGAAAACAGCAAAACCACAACGGCCAAATACATCCATCTGAAAAGTGTACAACATAAACAAAGATTTAAAAATAGTGTATAAAGGCTTTTCAGTTTCAATATTTTGATCCTCCATGTGCCTCTCATACAGCTTCTATGCCAGCATGGTAAGGAGAATAGAATGTTTGCTTACATTACATATTTAGACCATATCTACACATTTCAAATAATTTTCAACATAGTAAGTACATGGTGTAAACAATTAAAAAAATGTTCATTTTTAGATGGGCTCATCACTGATTATAAAAGGAGATGATATATTCATTGCGCAATTCTGATAGTATTAAGGACAATAATATCACCTGAACATGCCTAAACATTAAGATATGACCAATAACAATATTATGCTTCAATTTCAGGCAACACAAGCAGGACTAGATGAATGTTACCTGTAATAAACCTTAAATATACTACATGCGTTTGGCTGGATTACAAAATCTAGTTAACCACTTTTCTTAGTGGATGAGTATAACTGTATAAAAAATGGCTTATCTGAAAAGCATTAGAACGTAGAACTGAACACACATCGCAGTTTATTTGTTTTAATCATCCTCGATATGTTGCAACGCATAAAAGTCTCTAGCAGCGGCACGCTAGCGCTTAGGCCAGATAGGGACCGTCTACAAAGTACATGTAGAGGATAAAACGATTAATGTTTTCCCACCTGAAGTTTTTTACAATTAACAAAACAAGAGCAATTTGTGCACCAAGGTCTTTGAAAGATTTAAAGACAAACACTTATAATGCTCACTTGAATTTAAATAAGAAATATTGTAAACAAGATATGTGATAGTGGTTATTATTATATTATTACTATGAATAAATATATTAGGGTTGTGCCGATAGACGATAGTATCGTATATCGATGATAGTCAGAGATATCGACGATAGCAGATGTCTTTGTCGATAGTCAAGACGATATTAGGCTCATTCTCCTTAATCTCCTATAAATGTATTAAATTATTATTATTATTAGGCGGCCTATTATAATTCGGCTATTATTATCAAATTGCCCCGCTATTTCACTTCAGCACAGCATTTCACACTCACGCAAATGAGGATTAGAGCCTGTAGCCGGTGAAGGAGTCTCCAACCACAAACACAGACGTACATCGTCTGCTGATCTAAGGTATTTAATTGCATTTTTACAAGTAATCTGAACGGCCTATATATGTGCAATATTTTAACCGAGCCCTCACTAACTGAGTTTAATGCCACAGTTATGTTAGAATGCATTTCATTCTTGTTTCTGTGGCGGCGCGTCGGGCTCGTCATGCGGCGCGCGGTCCTGAGCGCTGTATGACTGATGTATCCGTTCAATTTAACTTTACTCCAAATATATGAACTTACCCGTTTTAAGCACTTTTATATTTAACATGCTCATTTATGTCCAATATTTAGTGTTAAACTGTTGGTCTTTAAAATAAATCTACTTTTGATTTTCACCGTTGACTGCAGACCTTTTAGACTGATAACTTTCGTGCTCTGATGTGGCAAACTTGTCACAGGACTTGCGGTCCTAATAGCGATGTATGACTGTTGTATCTGAATATATATGAAATAGCTGTTTTAAATATTTTTTTATATTTAACGTTAGTTTATCAGTAAGTTTGAAAGTATATTATTTCGATTATTGGTGCTTTCATAGGTTCTCTCTCTCGCTCGCCCACACAGTTTAAAACACCACATAGTTATGAAATAGCCTATGATAAGTACAGAGAGTCTCTCTCTTGCCCCCACGAAAGCACGATAATATCGTGTATCGGCGATCTCACGGGCTGGCGATATGACAATTTGAAAAATGACCATATTGCCCAACACTAAAATATATTAATAAAAGAAAAACTATATTAAAAATCATTATCATTCCATAATCCAGTGGTTATGCAGTAGGCTGATTCCAGGTCCTTGTGAGAACATTTTAATGTTAGTTATATTCACAGAAGTACACCAAAAAAGTATACGCTATTGAAATTTAAACCAATAAATAAATTCATTTAAAATAAATACACTCTTCTGTATCAACCTCATGGTGTGTGTCTTGTTACTGTTTTTATAAGAACATTTTTATATTTGTTTTAGTCACAAAACTATAACAGAAAACATGCTACTGAAATTCAACAATTAAGACAAAGCTGGCAAAGAGTTGTTTTGCAGTTGTTTTGACTTGAATTTGAAAATCTAATTTTTTATAAATTAATTTATAACACACAGTTTTATTACACAACTTCAATGGGTGTGTCTTGTTACAGATTAGACAAACATTTTGATGGTGGTTTTAGCCACAGAACTATAATAGAACACATACTATAGAAAATTAAACCAATACATAATTTAGTTTAAAATAAATACAATCTTCTACCTCGGCTTCAAAGGCTGTGTCTTGTTACAGATTTCTTAAAGAACATTTTACAGTAGTTTTCATTGTCAAAAGAGATGCAGAAGTCACGCTATTGACATTCAATAATAGCTTGCGAAACCTTCCAAAGAGTCTCCAGTATTACTGCCCCCTAGAGGAAGATACTGCAGTGGCTTTGACTGTGTTTGACATTTAAACCTTTAATAAATTAATTTAAAATCAATAGAGTCTTCTATTTCAGCTTCAAAAGGTTTGTCTTGTTACTGGATCCTAGAAGTCATGCAAGTTTTACTGTCATATGTAAATCAGAATATATGCTATTGAATTAAATAAAAATTTGTTAATAAATTCATTTAAAATGCATGCAGCTTTCTTTCTCAAATCCAAAGGCTGTGTCTTCTTTGAGATTTCTAGACAAACATTTTCTAGAAGATACTGCAGTTGTTTTGACTGAGTTTGACATTCAAACTTTTAATAAATTAATTTAAAATGCATACAGTTTTCCATCTTAACTTCAAAAGTTGTGTCTTGTTAATTGGGCCTAAAAGAGCCTTAAAGGGGTCATATGATGCTTTTTTAAAGATCATTATTTTGTGTATTTGGTGTAACACTCTCTCGCTCTCTCTTTCTCTCGCTCTTTCTCTCACTCTCGCTCTCTCTCTCTCTTTCTCTCTCTCTCTCTTTCTCTCTCTCTCGCTCCTCAGTGTGCTCTCTTTAAGCTCTTCCACATTGAACGTCTATGTAAATACTTCGTAAACAGACTTTACATATAAACTGATGGTTGTCACTAAGTTAAGTTGATCGATTTTCTATGGAATTGGTCATCTCAAATCTGCAGAATGGCTCTGACCTTCAGCAACTAGCATCAACTTCTCAAGACTGTAAATCGGTGGAAAATCGGGGCAAAAATTGTGTAGTGGATTTCAGCCTTAAGAGACTACAGATAAGTTGACATCCATTTAATAAGAGGCTTCATAATGAGGCTAGTTTGTGTGTTCATCCCCATGAATTAAATGTTTTATTGGTTTGTTTTATTTGAATTTTGAATATGTGCTACTTAGCTGAACATGGACTAGTCTATTTGTTGCAATGTGCTTAAATAACACTTGACTATGAATATATAACTGATCAAATTGAATGCCTTGTTGCTTGATTTTAGTGTTCTGTTTTTTTTGTGATTGACTTTGTACCTTCAAAAAAATATATTTTTACAATTATTATTTAAAAATGTTCCTTAAAATAAACAAGAATGTATAACTTTAATAAAACATGATGTGAGCTTAATGGGAACAGGGGTGTGGGTACAGAAATGTACCCATTAAGCACAGCCAGACTTTTTGCATTTAATGATGCATATCTTAATTGAAATGCTTTTGTAAATTTAAAATAAAATATTTTTGTGTGAGAGATTAATATTTTATTTTAACATAACTTTTTATACTGAAACCAATATCTTGTGCACTAAAAATGTCTCAATGTAGATTTTGGTGAGCTTAATAGGTACGTTTACCCTAGTTAAAAATTCAATTTTCGAGCTCATTTTCAAAGGGTCCGTTTTGTTTCTTTAAAAACACATTAATGTTTTGTAAGAGGGATCACACAAAATGCATGTTATTTTTTAGTACTGTCCTGAGTAAGATATTTTTCAACATTTGAAGTGGATCAAAACCTTTCATCAAAGTTGTCCTAAAACCAAAATGCGTTCTTGTCTTTGGACAACTTTGATTAACTTTTTTGATCCACTTCAAATGTTGACTACTGTACATACATTAATTTATTAAAAGTTTGAATGTCAAACTCAGTCTTAACAAATGCAACATGTTCCTCTAGGGGGCGGTGTACTGCACAATCCATGAAAGGCTTTGTGAGCTTTTTGCTCAATCCTTATATTTAAATAGCTTTTGCTGTGTTGCAGTTTCGTGAATAAAACCACCATGTAAATGTTCCATGAACCAGTAACACGACACACCCCTTAGCATTGGGACAGAAGAGCGTATTTATTAGAAATGAATAGATTTATTTGCTGCCATTTCAATATCGTGCCTTGTGTTGTAGTTCTGTGCATGAGACCAGCATGCAAATGTTGTTCTATCAACCAGCAACAAGACACACCCTTTAAAATTGACATGTCAGACTTTGTGTATTTTTAATTTATTTATTCACATTTCTGAATTTTAAACTCAGTCAAAACAACTGCTGTGTGTTCCTCTAGGGGGCGGTGTACTGCACATCTTAATAAGCTCTTTCTCAATTTTTACATTTCAATAAGTTTTTTTGTCTTATAGTTATGTGAATAATATCAACATTGAAATGTTCTTTTGAACAAGTATAAAGACACATCCTTAGAAACTGAGATAGAAGAGTACATTTATAGGAAATTAATTGATGTATTTGTTTACATTTTAATATCATGTGTTGTCTTATAGTTCTGTGAAAAAAAACAACATCTACATTAACAAGACACACCCTTTGAAATTGAGATGGAATACTGTATGTTTTAAAAATGAATGTGTTAACAGATTCAGGTTTAATTCAATAGCGTGCATCCTGAATTACATATGATAGTAAAAGATGGCTGTAAATACTGTTCTTTGAACAAGTAACAAGACACACCCATTTAAGTTTACATATCAAACTGTGTGCATTCTAAATTAATTTATTTAAACTTCTGAATGTCAAACTTGATAGTTCTGAACACTGGCTGGTTATGTACTTGCTCAAATGTTGATTTTTTGATAATTTTTAACCAAAAAAGTTACGGACTGCAGCTTTAAACTTCTGAATGTCAAACTTGGTCAAAACAAGTGCAATATCTTCCTCTAGGGGGCGGTAAACTGCACAATCTTTGTAATGCTTTGCAAGCTTTTTCTCAATTGTTCCATTTCAATAGCTTTTGTCGTGCTATAGTTCTGTGAATAAAACCAACATCTAAATGTTCTTTTATGAACCAGTAATAAGACACACCCCTTAGGTCTGATATTTATTTTTTATACATTTCACAAGTGAAGCATTTAGATGGAATAATTGTGCTTTTTGCTCTTCTTTTTGCACTTTGCAGACGGTCCCTCTCCTGCACTATTACATTCTAAGGTCTATCAGTTACAATACCTCAAGGCAGATTAAAACAAACAAAACACATTGTGTGATCTCTTCTACATTTGAAAACAATTAGAACACGGTATGTTTCTTGTCATTGTGCTAGATCGTTAAAGAACTATTGAAGATTTCCGAGGCTGAATCTCTGACAAATGTAAAACGTCGAACCAACTTTATATCGGTTTAGCCTATCTATTTTTGGCCATCAGACAGGCCTATAATGCCCCTCCAAAATACTACCTGTCACCTGTTTTTAAGTTACGGCCTAATGGGCGCTATGCGTCAAGGAATGAAGTCTGACTGTAAATGCAACCCTGATGACAGTCCAGCTGGGCGACAACACTGGTTTTTAGCTTTGATCTGTTATTGATTAGATAAAACCTTTGACAGGTAAAATGCTGTGCTTCGTTATAAAATTACGCCAAACAGACGTCCGTTTAAAAGTAAAAGCGCGGTCACAGTTTATTCGTGTTTTCACGAGCAAAGCTGCTGCTGTTATCTAGCAGTGACAGATACGCACACATGCTCCCAGAAAACATTTGAGTGACAGCATTAGCATCGACGCTAACACAAACACGCAGCTCTTTCTCACACACCGCCACACAAACTCTCACCTCCATAATGCCGAGAAGCCATGTGAAACACAGTGAGAAGGACGACGGCGGCGACAGACAGCAGTTTTGCATTTTTGATGCTGAAATACTGATTTATTTCCCGTTTGCCTAGGCTATAGGCCAGGACCGCCATCTTGGCTCCTCCATGACAACAGGCAGACAGACGAGCTGCAGCGAAGCTGACGGAGTCAGAGCCGAGCGGCGCGTGCGTCTCCTCAGCTTCTGTTGTCGCCGTCGCGAGCAGAGCAGGTTTGTTGGAGTCCGATTGCGCTCCTTCTGTTGCGGTTGCCTCAACTATCATAACTACATCGGGTTTTACTTTCCCCTGGTTGCTTTCTTCTGCCTTCCAACGCTTTAAAGAAATCTCACCGACTTTTTTGTTTTCACAAAGTTTCGTTCTTTTTTTCCAGTGTCCTGCCCACTTGTCAAACTGGAGGAAAGCAAACCTTGTTAAACTGAACTTATTCCCTCTATTTCCTGAACCGCCACAACCAATATAATGTGTTTGATCAAGACACACAGCCGTTTAAATGCTTTGTTGAATTAGACATGCCTTCCTCAACAATGAACTCAATGCGTAGAGTTCACTTGGTATCTTGCACATCAAGTTGTTCTGGTTGGGACTAAACATTGTGTTGTGTAAGATGAGCAGTTTCTGAGGGTGTGAGAAATTACTCGTCAAACAAAAGAAACATTGGGAGGGCAATTCTTTAGCTATTCTTTAGGTTAACCACCACCTGAACTGACATTCTTTTATATGATACTAAGGTGTAGTTTATCACTTGCAAATCTTATATGATTCCCATTGCTATTTAATAACATTGATATTGAACAGTCAAAAAGTGTTAGAACCATAGTTCTTAAAGACAAGACCAAAGAAACCTTCAAGAATTAAGAATGAATTTATATGGCTCCCAGCCACCAATAATGATCCAGTGCAAAGTCACTAAGGCAGCCAATCAGATTTTAGCTGATTTCAATGCCCCTGTACCACCACCCCTTGCCCCGCCCATATCCTAAAGTCTGGGCTCCCTCTACCTTCATTCACTATTCCATACATTACTCCATTATAGAGGGTGCTTCTCAAATGGAAGGATGCAACCTAGTTAGGCTGTAAATCTCGGCTGCCATCAAAGCACTTCACTTTGAAGGATCCTTGAAAGGCAGTCTTCGGCCCTGTTCCAAATGGCACCCTAAACCCTCACAGTCTTCCACTGAGTCCACATATTCATGACGTAATGCTGCTTTGACTGTCAGGAAGAAGTCTGCTGCAAAGCTTGCCTCAGAACAGGCTCGACAGAATTGCACACAAGGGTGTAGCGGCCACAAAAGGGGTGTTCGCAAGCACCATTCTTAAAGCTAAGCTGACGAATGGGAAACCTTTCATGTTTCGTGTTCTTTAGTGTTTAATGCCAGGTTTCCTATGCAGTTTGGAAAAGTATGCAATTTGATTTGAGTAATGTCCTGGGCCTGTATTTTTAAAGATTCTAAGAATACTCTCAGAGAGCTCCTAATTTAGCTTAAAAATGTCTTAACTAGGAGTCTTAGCTTAAAAGTGATTCAAGACCAATCTGAGAGCGAGGAAAAGACAGATGGTGCATTCCAAACGGGATATATCGCTATCCGAAGGGCACTTCGGAGTGAAAACAATCATGGCTGCCATATTGAAGGGTCATTCCAAACCGAAGTGCTCAAACCTGGCCACTTCAAAGGGCCCTTCGGAATGAAGGATTTCGAAGTATACAACTGATGGACACTTCGGGCTTCCATGATCCTTTGCGCAGATTCTTTGCATGATGACGGCACCTCCATGTGGGCACGTGATGATGACGCAGAAGGGCACTTCAAG
>NW_015537969.1:1094478-1097265 GCF_001515605.1 Sinocyclocheilus anshuiensis
TCAAGGAACAGTTGTTTGGTCCCCTACACCCTTCAACCCTTCGAAGTTGTCACTCCGAAGGGTAAACCCTTTGAAGGGATTTGGGCATAGGGATGAGCCTTTCAAAATGGAACGCAGGGAAAAACTTTCATCTTAGTGAGGAGGTAAGGCTGACCCCATTGCTAGCTATGACACAGTCTTTTGAAGACTGATCGGTTGGTTGTCCAAGAATGAAATAAAAGAGCACTTTTAAGAGTATGGTCTATTATAAGCCTTCACGTTGAAATTACAAGCGCAATTTTCCCTGTTTTACTGTACTCTCTCTCTCTCTCTCTCTCACACACACACACACACACATTATATATGTATATTCTTTCTTTTATATTTACCATGCTGTCATACATATTTTATAGGAAATGAACAGCAACACAATATGGTTCTGAAAGTGCTGTAATTGTTTGTATAATCACTTTGCTTATAGAAGGTTGTGACAGACCCAAATCATCACTGCTGCATAGTTGCATTTTTCCAGTTGCCAAATATGTTAATGTAGTTAATGTGGTGATTACTTCCATTTCTGGTGCTATGGCGATGTTAGCATCTCTAATTAGATCGGTCACAAACATTATCCCTGCACGATCTAATGTGTAGCGTTTTATTAACTCACTGTCATGCATTGTGTGCAACACATTTCTTCTCACTCTTCAAGTTTTGCCCATTTTCTCCACTGCTAAAGAAACCCTTAAGCCTCTTAAAATTCCTCGTCCATACTCCTAACAATTTAGGACCTTAAGACCTCTTTTACGGGTTAGATGCTTTCTGAATTACTTTTTTTCTTTGCTAGGATCTTTTCTTTAATTTTAAGAGGAAACACCCACATTTCTAATAATACTGTTTATATACCAAATATAAAGATGAAAATTATGCTGTATGAACTATTAAATCTACTCAGAGGTTTGAAAATTTGAGTCTGGAAAAGTATGGAATTTTGAAATGGAAAATGTGTAGGAACCCTGTAATGCTGAACAGGACTCTAGCCTGAATCATCAGAAGGACTGGACTAGCAAGATGCAGCCTTTTATTTGAAAGCCATTGAACACCAGAACAGAAATGTTGCAGACGCCGTCTTCTGGCCAGACGCGGCAATTCATACATCGGGCCTGTCCCAATACCTGCACTTGCAGTCTTTGCACTTAACCACTAGTCTACTTATATGATGTATTCCTGTATTTGGCCCAAGTGTATGTAGAACTTTTGATTACTCAATGGGACATGCTTATAGTGTTGTAAAAATGCAAATACATTTTTATAGAGCTTTTTTATTTTCAATACTTTGCATTTTAAAACTATAAATGTCTGTTCAGTATTCCCCATGTTCTGTTACAGACAACCCTGCAAACATTTTACAAAATAAAAATAACCTCTGTATCAATAAAATGCAACAGTTTACGTTTTACTACAAAATTACACTTAATATCTAATTAAATTTACACTGTAATGTTTTCCTGGACATGTTGGGATTTTGGGTCACATGAGTAGGTGAAAATTATGGGTATATTAGGTGCGTTCGATTTGAAGCACGGCTACAGACGGCAGTCAACGAGAGTAGCCGCTTGCGGTCGGGGGCGGAGTTGAAAACGGAGCCGTCAAGCCGGACACTTTCTGCTCCCGTATGTGACGCTCCCCCGGTGTTTGCATACTCTATATCACAGATTAAGTGAATTAAATGCAATATTTGTCAAATATACAGACGTTTCAGAAACGTTTTCATGAGCAACAGATATATACTGATTATATACTGCTTTATACATCGCCATCTGTTCAAGAATAAAGTTCAACGTAAATATATACTATTTAAATACTAATAAAGCGGGGGAATATATGATTTCATCAGTGTTTTATGATAAACGTGACTCAATATAACATTGCGACTACAGTAAAAAAGTTTTTACTGTTCTAAAAACACAGATTTGTGGCCATTATTGGAATTGCAAAGGTTAGAATAAACCCGAAACACCAATCGTGAAATGGCTGTGTCGTCATCAACGCTCCTGCAGCCGCTCTGGAGAAACTGCGCTGGGTGAGTCAGTGAGTTTTGGACACAGCCCTGATCTGTGGTAGGGGAGTCTGGGATTGGTTGGCACAAGGCTAATTTCTGGGTCAAAAGTGGTTCACAAAAATATACAGTAGCTACATCTGAATGTTTGCTCTCTTGAACCTCACCAGGTTCTACCAATATATTAAATAGTTAAAACCTGGCGATTTTTTTAAACTTTTCTGTGTCAGACAAAAACTAAGCCCCAAACAGGGGCCTCACGTGACGAGAGTGATGCGAGACACTATGCACGGGGGGATTGGCGCTGAATAGCGTGGTAAAGAAAGTTCAGGAGATAAGCAGTTAAGGGATATGAGATCGCCGAGCCGGCCCGTTCCGTAACTCCCCAACCGGACCTCACCGGACAATGGCACCTTTTTAGTTACACCCAGCGTGTACACTACCCCCTCCTTCCCTGCGAATTTCGAGCCCCGGGACTATAGGTATGGGATTACATCTCTGCCGCAAAGTTAATGCATAACCATTGGACAGCAAAATGCTCAGTGGGTCAGCAGGGTCAGTCAAAGTAGAACCAACCAAAACAACATAGGTCCAGCATAGGAGACTGTAATGCAAGAAATTCCTACCTAACCTCGGTCAGGTGGAGTACTGGGGGTTATAGGGGAATTAGGAAGGGGAAGAAAAGGGCAGATGTAAAACCCCCGAAGGAAATGAGTAGATACTCAAGTATCACTCTGATCTGGACGAAAGCG
>NW_015537969.1:1097275-1125958 GCF_001515605.1 Sinocyclocheilus anshuiensis
AATAATGAGTGCATGACGCCCCTGCCTCCAAATAGTTTAGAGTGAGATATTTAAAAACAAATCAATTTTAGTTAATAGTAAAGGTACCCATATTAAATGTGGATCCCTGTGATAAATTATGCTGCCTGGTTAGCAGTGGGGATGTTGGTTAAACATCAGAAAGATTGGACACACACACACAATGTGTAGCATTTAATGCTATCGTTTCTGTGTAAAAATATACATGTTTGGATTCTCTACAAATACAAACATGCCAAGTTGCAGTGACTGCCTTTTTATTTGATTCAAAAGTGAGAAAGATTTTGCCACCTGAAAAGCATGTCATAACTATAAACAGAGAAAAATGAACTCTATTAGGCAATAGACTCAAAGTATTATTTGCTAAGAAACAAAACACCCATTCTTTGCATAAAATAGAAAACCCATTTCATGTTTTGAAAATAAACACATTGAAATTGTTTGCTTGTGAATTTAAGAATTAAAAATCAGGCAGACATTCAAAATGGCCATTTAAGTCAAACATCTTTTTCCCAACATTAAAGCACTTAACTCATGGAATAATGTGTTTCGGAACATTGGACATGCTTTATTTTCAGAACTTTTCACAATTTATTTAAACATCTCACATATACAAAATAGGTACAATAAACTTTGTGGTTTGTTTTGAGAGAGAGGCCTCTGCAACCCTTTAAAATGGTCGAACTGTGCTGTCAGTATTAACACTGGGGGCGTAAAAGAATGTAATGCCTGAACAAAACAAAACAAAAAAATCTGAACAAAACTCGGAGAAAACAAAAACAAACAAAACAAAAAGTAAAAACCAGACAAACATCAGGTTTAGGAATATTCCACCTGCTTAAAAATGGGGTTATCAGGGGGACCTGTGCAATATTCCTCAGAAACAATACAAAGTAATACAGTAACAGTGGTTTCCTCCACAGCTGCATGTATAGCACCATATAATATCACTGCTTCGAGTATTGGAGCACCTTTGAAACAGGACAGAACTTGAAGCCTTAGTACCAACTAGTGACAACTAGGATGTTGATTAATATTTTCCTTTACACATGAGGTAGTTTAAACCTTACGGAAATTGTGGTTTTAAACATCCTCTTTGGAAGATATACAAAGACCACAAAGTGATGTATACTTTCATTGTTTTTATTACACTTCTTTTATTTTTACAAAATGATGACATGTCCCATAACATGGTGTTATCCCGTGTCTCTTTGGGCTGCTGTATTAATTTGCATTGCGCAATGCTCCGTTCAGTCCATTAGTCCTCTCCGATAGAGCCCAGCTTAAGCAAGTGGATTTGCAGAAAAAAAATCAGCATTCAGTATAAAAAACACAGACAGAAGGGCAGAGATTTTTCTTTTTTCTTTCTTTCTCTCGTTTAATTTATCATGAGTCTATTTATTTGAAACAGACTGGGCCAATGTCCAAACCAAACTCTTGATCTGCGCCACCAATGTCCAAAGGTGCAATGTCGAGGATGGGAAGGCGAGATGGTTTATTTGTTCTGTATTCAATGACTGTCTTGCTCCACTGGCCAGTGTGTCTCTGCAGGGATGCAACAAAAAGATAAAACATGTTAAGTGACTTATTTTTTTGACAAACATCAAACTGTCATAAACATGCCAAGGTGTAAACATGTATAGACTCATGTAATTGTGAGTCTATCTCATATGCATGTTGAACACGATCCTCTGTGACTGTAAACGCTTAACCTCTTATTTTGTGCATATCGTGCTAACTGGATGAAGATTTTGTCTGTTTAATCAAAGTGTAAAAAGAGAACTTACACTGCAGCCATCTTCTAGGACGCTGAAAGTGAAGCGGCTGTTGCCCTCCGCCCTGAGCTCCACATCATTGGAGCCCTGCAGCAACACAGCCTTCTTCAGGTTTCCATTCTCGGCATCCATGTAGGCGATGCTGTTCTTGCAGTGGTAGGTGATGTTCTGGACTGCCTGGTTGGCCAGCAAACGCATGAAGGCCAGCTGAGTAGCCATGGACTGTGGGCTCAGGGTCTCATCATTGTAACCGAACTGAAAAGGGAATGGAAGAAGACAACCTTCAGACTGCTTTCTCTTGATAAATCTCGAACAGTCAGTACAGTATTTAATTTGGTCCTTTCTGACGTCTCCAACTTTTGTGAAATTCTTCAACTTACCTCAGTACCACCATTGATGGTCTCGCCGAACCAAATGTGTTTCTTCTCCTGGGAGCTTCTGTACCAGTTTTTGCGTGGAATGCTCTCTGGCTGGGGGTGGATGCAGGTCTGGCCAGTAGAGAAGTCGCAGTAGGCCTTGATGGCATCCACGGTGCAGCCCTGGTTGGGGTCGATCCAGTAGAAACCTACAGGGGAAGAAAACAATACAGATCATTAGGGAAAGTCATAGGAAGTAAGAACTATTGGAAGATGGGTTAACTCTATTGGAAGACGAAAGACCTCAAACTGCTTTGGTCACTTACCACTGCTCCATTCAGGGTGGCTGAGCCTGATGTCACGGCAAGTACGGGCAGGGTTCTTCTTTGAGCCCTCAGGGGAAAGCAGATTCTCAATCTGAGTGTTCAAGGACTTGATGGTGGCATCCACCTCATAATCCTTAGCCCTGAGAGAGGCCTGGTCAGCTCTGTACTCATCATAGCCTCCAGATGTGTCATATCCACCACCAGCTGCACCAGGGGGTCCGGGAAGACCAGGAGATCCAGGAGGACCCTAGAGTTAAACACATTACATATTAACCACACATTGTGTTCAACTGGGGTGTCTTCTCTACATTCCATCTCAAGGTAAGATACTGTTTTTTCTATATTATATTTTACAATATATATTTTCTGTTTTCTTTCCATCTGTGTCAAGAGTAATTCTCAAATGTATGTTTACTTACAGAAGGTCCAACATGCCCAGGAGGACCACGGTGTCCAGAGGGTCCAATAGCACCAGGCATGCCATTTGAGCCGTCCTTACCAGGGGGGCCATTAGGACCAGCTGGGCCCTAAAGACAAAATGCAGACAACCATTATGAACATTTCCACACGTTTATTACAAAATCCTGTGTGAGAAAGTCTTAAGAATGAGAAAGTTACTTACTCTTGGACCAGCAGGACCAGCCACACCAGCAGGGCCGCTGTCACCAGAAGGACCCTGTAACACAGTGTCATTTGTTCTTGTTCTGCAATCTTTTATGCTGAATCATTTTACTAATCTGTATGAGAACTAAACAAACTGTTCAAACTGTTTTCACAGGAAAAAGACGTTGAAGTTTATTATTAAAGTTGTGCCACTTACATTGGTTCCAGGCATTCCCTGCAGACCAGGATGTCCACGAAGTCCCTTCATGCCCCTTTCTCCTTTGTCTCCAGCAACACCTTTCTCACCACGAGGTCCAGAAGGGCCCTGTTTATTTAAGGAAAGTAAGAAATATCCATAGAAGCCATTGACTGGGTCCTTCAATTAAAATGCCTTTAATAAAGATGATGTCTGACACACTTACAGGTGCACCTCTTGCTCCAGCAGATCCAACAGGGCCAGCAGATCCAGAAGGTCCCTAAAGGGAGTGGAAATGAGAGAATGGATTGATTACATGTGTGGTAGTCTAGTTAATTTCTATCCATAATTTAGTAAATGCTGTGGCTTAGTTCAGTAACACGTACAGATTCACCACGGTTTCCGGGTCTGCCAGCAGCGCCTGATGGTCCATTGGGTCCAGGAGCACCGACAGATCCAGCGGGTCCAGGGGAACCAGGCTCACCACGGTCTCCCTGGTAGTTGAAATAGTCAATTTCAGTTACTTTTTTCATTTATATGTAACACAATCTGGTTTGGTAATTGAAACTTTAGGATTTATTACAACACTACAGTCTTAGGATAAAGTTAGTGATGGTCAAATATAAAGAAATGCTTAGTCAGAAGTCATATCAGGGCTATATACCTTAAGGCCAGAAGCACCAGGACGTCCAGGAGGTCCATCATTACCAGAGCTTCCCTAGAAAACACAGAGGCCTATGTGAATATTGTATGAAAAAACAAAAATACAAATTGTGTGTCTTAAAATGAAGTACAATTGATACTCACCTCACGTCCAGCCTCTCCCTGAGGACCAGTCATACCAGGCATGCCAATGTTGCCAAGGGGCCCACGGGGACCAGGGGCACCAGCAGGGCCAACTCTTCCAGACTCACCCTAAAGAACACACAAAAAAACTGATTAAGATTTACCCTGTAGCAAGTTAACTTTGACCAGTTTGGACACAATCAGGGGGTCAGTGCACTTAC
This sequence comes from Sinocyclocheilus anshuiensis, assembly GCF_001515605.1. Taxonomy (NCBI): domain Eukaryota; kingdom Metazoa; phylum Chordata; class Actinopteri; order Cypriniformes; family Cyprinidae; genus Sinocyclocheilus; species Sinocyclocheilus anshuiensis. Next base: position 1,101,557 of record NW_015537969.1, read on the forward strand.
AACAGCACCGGGGCCACCAGGAAGACCACGGTCACCTCTGGAGCCAGGAAGACCATTGAATCCCAGAGATCCCAGCTGACCCTGAGGCCCAGCAGGTCCAGGTGCTCCCTGATTAAAAAAAAAAAAAAAGTTTATCGAGACGTAATATATACTACGTAATACTTTGCTATTAACATGATTTGACGTGTTCGGCTAGTATTTACAGGTACGCCAGCCTCTCCAGGAGATCCCTTCTCTCCAGCCAGACCAGATGGTCCAATCAGTCCATTCTCTCCTGGGGGACCAGCAGGGCCAACATCACCACGAGAACCACGTGGGCCATCCTTTCCAGGAGCACCAGTGGGACCAGCAGGTCCAACAATACCCTAATTGGTGGGAAGAAAATCAGATTATATGTGAGACTATAAAGATATATCCTGAAATGTGCTAGCATGAAGCATTAGGTCCGGACAACTCCATTTAAAGTTATCTAATATTACTCACAGCAGGACCAGGAGGTCCAACTCTGCCAGCAGCACCAGGGAAACCAGTCAGACCCTAGAATATAGCCAGAAATTCATGAGTCACGTAGGAAATGTCACACAACTAAACAAGCAAAATAAATGAATATATAAATCCATAAAATCATACTTACAGATGGACCGGAGTCACCACGGGCACCAGGTGGGCCAGCAGGACCAGTAGGACCCTAAAGATGCACAAGAAATTGTAAAAAGTTCAAAATCATAAAGATACATTGGATGTGTTATCCAATATATCCTTGACTGAGACATGAGGTGAATGTCAAAACTACAATACTTTTGATAAGTAATTTCTCATTAAGATATGTTTCTTCAACAATAAATGAGTTTTTATTAAATGTAGTCTCAAACTTACGAGGGGTCCAGTATTGCCAGCAGGACCAGCAGGGCCGTGGGGTCCAACATCACCCTTTCCACCAGCAGGTCCTTTCTCACCTCTTGGTCCAGTCTGGCCATCAGCACCCTACAAGACACATTGTGTCCCTGTCAGTTTTTAGTGCATATGTGTTCAAAGTTTTTTAAAACAGCCGATTTGGAAGTCTAAAATTGAATATATGAATCACAAAGAAGCTGACTTCAGGAGAATTCACATGGACTTACAGGGGGTCCAGCAAATCCAGAAGGTCCAGCAGGGCCAGACTCACCACGTTCGCCCTGAAATACATGTCAAGATTTGAGTATGAATGCTGGTTTCTGAAGTGAATTATAGTTTGTGCAGTTCTTTTTTTAGTTCCTTAATATCGGGCAATCCTTAAATAATGAAATAATTATTGTATCAGTGTGTAGTAAAGAACTGATTATAATACTCACAGGAGCACCACGAGGACCAGCAAGTCCAGCAGGGCCGAAAGAGCCAGTCTCACCCTGGAAGAGAACACAGAGATAGGTTTGATCAGAATGATCTTTACAGCTACCTGAAGTAAGTGCTTTTGCCAGTCTTCCAAGTTAATTATTTGTAGGTTATCACTTTCTTTTTGGCTGCAAAAAGTCTGAAGGAAGCACCTGTAAATAATTTTGGAGATCCCTCAGGACAGTTCGGACACATTCACACTGTTCAAGTTAAATGTGGCCCATTTAAACACCTTTCCTTGTATGACATTCCTTAAACATCTTACCTTAGCATGCTGAAGTTTGTATTTAGCATTTTTAAATTTGTATTTCAAATGTAATATATTTTGTCATAAAAAATTAGAAGAACATTGGATTTCCTGTTTTAAATCAATGCATTAGCATTTCAGTTGTTTTCACTGTTCAAAGTCACCACATTTAGGATTGATTGAACATGGGCAATGCTTTATATAGTGCAATTTAATGATTTAGATTAGAAGACAATGATTTAATCATTTTATAAGTCATGGGTAAATAAAACTCACTTACAGCGTATGTTGAATTAAATTGTTTTAGAAAATTTAATAAATTCCAACCTACTGTATTTACACTGAAGTGACATTGCAAAAAAAAAAGTTGTTCCCTCATGTGAAAGAGTTGTAGAACAGAATAGTAAATTTTTTTAGAAATGAAAATGTGTCTGTCACTGAAGGTTTAAAAATATGATTTGAACCAAATTTAAATGAATGTAGCAATGTTTGATTGTTGTTTATAAATATTTACTGTAGATGATAATCAAATAAAAAATAAAAATACTGAAAAGGAATCAAATCATGTGATGGCTTTAACTTGACCCTAGCATTTTTGAATAACGGAATATTGTTTTAATTTTCCAGCAGAGGGCAGCAGTGATTCTGACAGTTGTCATCAGGGTTTCTTCTTCAAGCAATGGACCAAGGACGCAATTTACTCACCCTTTGAGAAGGTAAGAATCTTAATACATTCTGTTAGAGGTGTTCCATTAAATGAATGCCAGTGTGATCTTGTTTTCAATCATTTCTAATCCTCTTTTATGATGTCACTTTTGACATTATGATTACAATGTGTGATTCATCACGCAAGATCCATAAGGAATAAAAAGAAAAACCCTTTGGACTGGTGTAAATATTTAAATGATTTAGAGTGATAGCAACAATTCTTTGCATTGATCTGACATAGCAGTTGAGAGAATGCTCTTTACCTTGTCACCATTAGCACCAGCGGGTCCAGGGGGTCCACTGGGTCCAGGAGCACCCTGTAAATTGAGGAAGAAGTACCATAAAATCACGGCTACAAAACATTTGTGTAATTTTGTATGAAATGAGATAAAGGTACTGGGTACACTTACACGGGCACCATCTCTTCCAACATTGCCCTCCAGGCCTCTGTATCCTTGCTCACCCTGTGTATAAGAGAAATGTTTTAGTCAGCTGTAAGTGACATACAGATTTGGCAACATATTCACTATACAGTGAGAAGAGCATTGCTCCAAAACATACCTTCTCTCCTTTAGGTCCAGGAGTTCCAGCGCCACCACGCTCACCGGGCATACCACCAGCTCCCTGGTGTCCAGGGGCACCAGCAGCTCCAACTGCACCAGGCTCTCCCTGAAGAGTACAGATTTAGTCAGTTACACTCATAAAAATCATCTGTCTAGATGACATGTGCAGTGACATGTGTACATACCTTGTTTCCATCAGGGCCAGGAGTACCAGCAGGTCCACGAGCACCAATGGGTCCCTGAGCGCCAGCAGCACCAGCGGGTCCAGGGTTACCACGCTCTCCCTAAATAGTAATAAAAGGACAGAAGAACCGTAAGATAGGCTCATTTCTTCTCATGTGAGAATAAACACAGCACAAGAAATCAGAGAAAGGTAAGTCACCTTCACACCAGCAGGTCCTGATACACCTTGATCTCCAGGGATACCCTGTTGAGAGATAAGAAATATTTGTAATGATCTGCATGACATTATGCATCCAGTATTATGCAAGTGAACCAAAAACTGCATAAGCTGCATAACATCTGAGCCATGAAAACTTACTCTATCTCCGGGCTTGCCGGCCTCACCAACAGGTCCAGCGGGGCCAGGAAGACCCTGTTAGGATTGAGCAGGAAACACAAGTTTTTAATATTCAAACACTACATAAACAGGAAGAATTCATACAAGACTAGTACAAATTTATCTTATTCTATTTGCCTATGACAGTGATTCCCAACCATGGATACAACCAGGGAGTACCTTGTGATTTTACTATTTTGTCTGGATTTCTTCACAATACAACTGCCCCCGAACTGTCAAAGCTTTTGAAAGGCAAATAATCTTGAGCTACTTGATTAGCCCATTTTCACCCAATGTATTGATTAAAGGAAAGAATTTGTGGCCACATTTGGTACTTGAGCCCTACTTATGGGGTTCCAAGACGGTCGGGAAGCCCTTCTTATATTTAACTTCACACTTCAAGCTTGAATGAAGACTGTATAATCTTGAAAGAAGGCTTGTAAATGTATGACACTGACCTGGAAACCAGGAGCACCAGATGCTCCCTGCTCTCCCTTCTCACCTGGAGCACCCTAAATTAGAAGACAACAATCTGTTACCACTGAGAAACAGTGAAAGGTCATGTACTAATCCACATAGATAGTCTTTTTAGAAAATATCAGATGGCTTACTTACAGCAAGTCCGACGGGACCAGAAGGGCCATTGTTACCATCTGGACCAGGAAGACCCTAAAGGAAAAGAGGAACGCAATCAGAGCAGCTCAATAACTAATAACTCGCTTCTACTGATGAATGTTTATAACAGATATTTCTGTCTCTGAAATACTCACTCTCAGTCCACTGGGGCCAGTAGGTCCCTTCTCACCAGGCTTGCCAGACTCGCCCTACAAGAAGGTTCATTGATAAGCTCATTGATACGTTATTATATTTAGAATATCTAAAGATGAAATGTGAAAAATACAGTCAGTACTTACAGAAGGTCCCTTGGGACCGGGGAATCCAATATTACCGGGCTGGCCTCTGGGTCCAGTTGGGCCAGGGGGGCCAGTGCGGCCATCTTGACCAGCAAGACCCTAGAGAACAGCATATAAAGTGGTGATGGGTGTGCACAAAGCACAATGCTCATGGATTAGTAATACTTTTCTGGGTACCTCCAACTATGTGTATAGTATGAATATAAAAACGGTGATTGTACTCACAGAAGGCCCTTCCTTTCCAGGGGGTCCAGAACTGCCGGGGCTACCAGGGAGACCCTGAAAAGATATAAAGTGATGGTCTTGTTCATATGGTCACATGTCAAGAATGATTGATCTCAATGCATACTTGTAAAATAGGAGAAATTTCACGTTTCTTGCTTTGTGATTCTGTCATAATGGACTGGACAGATATAAAGTAGTAAGAGGCTGATACTCACTCTAGCTCCAACAAGACCAGGCTCACCAGCACGACCGGCATCTCCAGGAGGTCCACGGGCTCCAGAGGAACCAGTAGCACCACGGGCACCAGGCATGCCCTACGGTACAAGATTCATAGATCAGAGTCTTAAATAAAGCATCAGAACAATGTAAAATTGCATGGATTTGGCAGGAAAACTATCATATATTGTATATGTATACATATTTTTTTATCCAAAGCAGCTAAACCACTGTCACATTCTATATACACTCCATAGCTTGTTTAAATACAGAACAGTTCTTTTAATATCACTCGAATCTTACCATTGGGCCCGATCTGCCAGCCAGACCAGGCAGACCACGAGTACCAGCAGCTCCCTGCAAGAAACATGAATATACATAGATTAACGAAAATAAATAATAAAAAACATAACCAAATACATATATTTCATGCAGAAAATTAACCATTGTATCAAGCTTTATAAATATTTAGCATTATTCTTACAGGAAGACCTCTCACATAGTCTACTGGAGTTTTACTTTTTTCAATATTCTGTACTGTTGTATTTTTTCTTTTAAATCCTTGGCCCACTAACCAACTAAATGTGGTGATCATACATTTGTATTGTTTTATTTTTGTCCCTGTAGTACTCTTATAAATCAAGTTTCCATTCTCTCTCTGACACTTACAATTCAAATGGAGATGTCCCTAACATAATAAAATTAACATTTTATTATTAAGATCAAACTTACTCTAGGTCCACGCAGTCCAGCGGGTCCAGTTGCTCCCTGCTCACCAGTTGAGCCTCTCTTGCCCTCTTCACCAAAAGGACCACTGGGTCCCTGAGGACCAGCACTACCCTTTACAGGAAAAAGACAAAGAAGGAAGTAAACAAGGACATTCAGCTATAGCACAGACTATATGCTTTATAAATTGTTAAGATGACTGGCAGACAGTGTGTATACTCACAGGCTCACCCTTGACACCAGCATCTCCCTTCACTCCAACGGGTCCAGGGTCACCCTGAGCATTGAAACAGTTCAAAGGTTAGACCATTTTATAACATGTACATATCTGAAATTCCCTATTAAAAATGTAAGAATAAAAAAAGAATATGCACATAAATAGAGTCATGCACCAAAATGAAAAATAAAACAGAAAATATAAAATTATGTTTTGCTTGGAATAATTTAATAAAATAACATAATAGAATGTAATAGAATAGCATACTTCCTTTTTCTGTAAAATACATAATGAAAGTTTCTCCCTCAGCTGGTGTTAGCCTACTTCTGATTAAAATCTAGACTCAAAATATTTTTTAAGATATTGTTTAACTAAAACGACTGTATAGAACTAAAACTTATGGAATTACCATTGATATATTGATATATGTCATTTAAATTTGACTGAAAAATACTCCCATATCATGACTGTTGTGCAATTGCACTCATTGTCTTAAGTGTGGTGTTCGTTTAAATGACATCTAATTAAACCTGGATTACTTCACTCAAAGCTGATTTTCTGATGTCAGCCTTTCTGATAATGAATCTGTTAAAGTAACGGTTTCTATAAAACTTTCCAGCCCATTTTTTCTTTCAGCCAAAAACCCCAAAATGGCAGCTAAGACCAATCAGATGGTACTCACAGCAAGACCTCTTGGACCAGAGGCTCCAGAAGGTCCCTGGGGGCCAGGGCCACCTCTAGGGCCAGGGAAACCAGGGGCACCAGCAACACCAGGGGTGCCCTGTGGAATACACCAAAAAATACATTTGAAAAAAAAAAAAAAAACTAAGAACATATGCTTTCACACAAACATTGAATTCATAGAAATGTTACTTTAAGGTAAAGCATACAGCTTTCAGTAAGTCAGTTAAGATGGTAGAGTAATTGTAAAGTGATCTGTTTTAAAATGAATTTTGACACCTCAGCTAGTTGATTGTGATTTGTGATTGCAATGTATAGTAATTGCTGTTTAAAAATGAAAAAAAGAAAAGAAAAAAAGTTAAAATAAAAAGAATAAATATATCAAAATCCAAAATAAATATATATAAAAAAGTATTCAAAATACAGCAAAAATACTTCTGACATGATTTGTTTCACAACTGTTAGGCAATTATTTCCTCTAATTCCAATGCAATTGTACTTTAAAATGATTAGCACAACATATTTAGTTCAATTATTTAGTATGAATAATATTAAAACTCACAGCTGCTCCCTTAGCACCGTTGATACCATTAGCACCAGGGTTACCCTGTAAAAGTACAAAGAGAGATATATTTTTTTTCTTCAAGAAAATCAGATGAATTTATCTGCAAATATTTAAAATGCACTTACAGGGGGTCCGACTGGGCCCACAGCACCGTTCTGGCCTGGCTCTCCTCTTTGTCCCTGAGGTCCAGATGGGCCAGTGGGACCAACGGATCCAATTTCTCCCTGTCAAATATAGACACAGTAAAGTTCTGATGGTAAAAGAGAGAAGGTTGTTATGATGAATTAAGGAAAGGTATTGTATGTGTAGAGAATGAGATCTAATCAAATGATATGTACTGGCAGAATTGGCTTATATTAGCATGTCTATTAATCTTCTGGCACACTGTTTTATGCAGAGGTGCCAGGCAGATGTCAAATTTAGTTGAATTTATTCAGTTTTGATTTCTCCACCTGTCACTCATACCTTAGGTCCAGGAGCACCAGGGAAACCGGGAGGACCAGCTGCTCCCAAAGGACCCTAAGAGGAGAGAAAATGTGTTATGTCTACATTAGGACTATGCCATAAGGCACATTTTATGAGACAGAGAAGTCAAAGGGCAGCTAGTCCACTCACAGCAGGGCCAGCAGGACCAGTGTTGCCATCAGCACCGCGAGCACCAGCTGGGCCAGAAGGGCCAACACGACCTCTCTCACCAGGAAGACCACGACCACCCTGTGCAAAAAGAGGAATGAGATATGTACTCAATAAAAAGAGTTGAAGTAGGTATGTATTCAAGGCTAGTAATTCAGTCATTTGTGCTGGAGGCAGAATTGAGATATACACTGAAGATTTTCATAAATTTTAATGTTTGACTTACTCTCTGTCCGGGGGTTCCATTTGATCCAGCAGCACCATTCTCACCCTGTTGAAAAAAGACAAACATAAGCCTTTAAAATATGACAAGATATATTTGACTTGATTCATGTAATACACTATAAAATGTGGTAAGTGTGCTGTACTTTATGAGTAATAATATCAGTAATAATAGTAATAATAATGTGTTTTGTTTGTATAGCACCTTAATACACATAATGCAACTTCACAAGTCAGAATTTTGATGTAAAGCATCAGCAAGTGCAGTTTCTTTCATGCATACATGAAAGTTGGTCTTTTGAATTGCACTTCGATTACACTAAACTATGTTGTTATATGTATTTTTTAAAGTGTCAGGTGCATTTCTTTATAGTCTGAGATGTTTTAGGATGTTAAACCTTTGATTACTACCTTAAAACCAGCGGCACCAGGCTCTCCTTTGCGTCCATCAAGACCGGTGTAACCCTGAGGAACAAGAAATTAAGATCATGGTTACTTAGATGTAAGCAATTGAAACGACATGTTAAATCTCATCTTCTATGAGAAATGTTGTTTTTTGGAATTAATAGCTAAAAGCTAACAATGTCTTTTGTTTCTTAACGCCAATCCAGCATCTGTGGCTATATTCATGGTGAGGACCAGTTAATCCATGCACAAGTCAATCCATACACATCCGGGGACAATTTAGAATGTTCAGTTAACCTAACCTGCATGTCTCTGGGCTGTGGGAGGAAACCAGAGCACCCGGCGTAAACCCACGCAGACACAGGGAGAACATGCAAACTACACACAGAAAGGCCTCCTGTCTTTGCCAGGGCTCGAACTGGGGACCTTCTTGCTGTGAGACAACAGTGCTAACCACCGAGCCACTGTGCCTCCCCAACAATGGCTTCTCATCAGTCCTCAATACTAAGCACTTACTCTGTGTCCCTTCATGCCAGGAAGTCCAGGAGTTCCGGGGAAACCACGGGCACCCTGTAGAAGAAAGAGCAAAGACGAAGTTCCTTGTAAGAAATATTACTGAGGTAAATACAAACATGCTTGATTTAAACAAAAATGTGCATTTTGATGCCCTTACCTGTGCTCCAGGGCCTCCTCTGTCTCCAGGTTTTCCAGGTCTGCCATTGTTACCCTTTGAGAAGAATATAAAAGAGGATGTCAAGACACAGCGTGAATAAATGGGGCAATGCATGGTCGAGTTAGAAGCTCAGTTTTAGTATATGGTATTATAGCACTCACATCTTCACCATTTTTGCCAGAAGGTCCAGGAGGTCCACGAGACCCAACAGCTCCCTGTAATGAGATGATAGAGAGAGAAATCAACATTAAAGTTTAAAGGTCATTTCCAAACTGTGTGAAAAACCTGTGTTGACCAAGAGTACTTACAGCCTGTCCGGGCTCTCCAGGCTCACCAGCATGTCCTTGGAATCCTTGAGGTCCCTATATATTCACAGAAAAAGGAGTAAATGTTACATTTATTTTTTAGAGCCATAAACACTCAGAATAATATTTAATTAAATGATTGATTATCAAAATAATAACTTATTCTAAATCACTAATTCTAAACATTTGTATTTACAACTTTTATTGAAAAGGTATCAATACTTCAATCCATTTTTAAACAAATACTCACAGGGGCACCGGGAGGTCCAGATGGGCCTCTAGGTCCCATCAAACCCTGAAAAAGTGAAAGTAAAAATGAGTGGCCTGAGGACTCAATATGATCAGCAGTAGTTTACATATTATGATTAAATAAAATAAAAGGTCCAGTATTTCATTTGCACGACATTGCAACATTAATAGTAACACATTTTGGCAAGAAAAATCAGTTTTGGATGTCATCATACTTGAGTAGTAAACTGTTCAAGTTTTTAATATACTCTTAATATAAATGTGATATTAATATATTTAATAGCAGAAAGGATTCACATCAACTGAAATGAAAGTGAACAGAAAAGAAGCTGATATTAAATCACATGAACTCACCATAGGGCCAGGGCCAGGGTCAAGTCCTTTAGCGCCATCAAATTGAGCAGCAAAGTTCTACAGAAGAAATGAAGCAACATATTTAGCATAAATAAATAAAACATATTGAGCAATGATAATAAATTGTTTTATTTCAGTAATTATTGATTTATTTTATTTCAATAATACAATATTTGAATATTAATTTATATTCCAATATCATTAAAAACATTCAGAAAGAAATGGAAAGCTTAAGTTATTTGAGCATTTTATTGACACAAAACATTCTCTAAATGTTTCTTCTTTCATACTAAAATTATGACACTGTTTCTAGACTTGTATTGAAAATAAATACAGCTCACACTTTTGGAAGCCATTTTGAGGCCAAGGTTCAGGGCAAAGGTTAAAGGTCAAATGTTAAATATGACTGGGTCAAGGGGTAATGGGAGGATCGTGAGATTCAAATATAACTACCCACAAGCTTTAATTACTGAATCGCTATGTAATAAACAAGTTTAGGTCTCTGGAAAAGTTTTTCTGTGTGAAACTTACTCCACCAAGACCAGGGGGGCCAGGGGGGCCGGGAGGCCCAGTAAGTCCAGGTCTGCCGGGTTTTCCATCTGGTCCTTTAGGACCCTGTGGAAAACAAGAACAAATAACACAATTAAGCTAGCTGTGATTGTTCTAATGTTTTAAAACGTGAGATGAATCTGCTGTGTTGATGTAAACTAGCCACCATGCTAAGCTAGTGAACCTGAAACTGATACCAAAAATATACAGAATAGCTTTTTCCTATCCATGTTATTATAGATGATGGTTAAGTTAAACACCTTATAATAATCTCTTTGGCCTATATTAAATATGACTATAATGCTGAAAAGTTACGGGATAAACTTACCCTCTCACCTCTGGGTCCTTTTGGTCCCCTGGGGCCCTATTTACAGAAAAGTATAACCAGACAACTGTTTTAAAGTCCAACAGTATATTAATACTCCTTCATATGAAGACCACTTGCTTTTTTATATGCATGCTCAGGGTTATAGCAAAACAAAAAATGGATGTTTTTCAGATTTAAGTCACATTTACATATGCTATGCCACAGTCATAAACATGAACATTAGAACCAATGCATTAGAACCAAAACTTTTATCTTCATATAATTGCACATAGAAAAGTGAATAAATAAATACAGGATTTATTTATTCCACCTTTCTAAGATTCTTATGTCATTTGATGTGCAATAGCTCATATCAAAAGCATTTATTGTATTCTTAAAATTACAAACATGCAAATTAATCTTGCAAAACAATTATAACATGCACAGTGCAGCATGTATCAGTAACTACCACTAACGTCATGCCTGCAACTTAATTAGATATTAATGAAGGTAGCAATGCACCAGTCATGTGATGCCACATTCAACCAAGGTACTTTAAGGAGCTCAGAGGCCTAGTTTACATCACAAGAACAGGACATTGAACCTGTCCCACTGACCGAAATGTTTCTCATTACGTTCCTTTAAGCACCTTCTGTTGTTAGTGATTAATACTGTTATGTGATATTCAGGTGAGCAATTTGATTCAATCCCAAATAACATTCAATATTTATGCCAATTTTAATAATCTATGCTATGCATGTCCACTTGAGGGAACTGCTGGGCAAAATCCACCAGGCTAGAGGAATTTCTGCGGCATGTTGACTTTGTTACTTTGAGTCCACCTCTTCAGCAGGCCATCTAAAAAGATCCATTGTGCCCAGGTTGTCTGGTAGGCAGGATAGGGTGGTCTCTAGTTTCACTGACATTTGCTTGAGCCAATGGTGCTTTCCTCCTTCCCATCACAGGCAAGAAGGAAAAACCCCAGAAATTCTGATAATCCGAAATGCTCTGGAATATTTGAGATTGACCAAAGGATCTTCTCACCGAATATCATCATCCATTTGGAGATTTGGGATCAGATAAGGTAAATATCTCTATTAATACAATTGAAATAACTTCATGCGAGTGTACTGACCGCTGTATGATGAAGATGGGGGTGGAGGAAGAAAACAGAAAGAGAGAGAAGGGGAGAGAGACAGAGGTGATCGATTAGTTATGCACTCCAAATGTTGAAATATGGTAACAGTTCTAACAAAAAACATACAAAGTCTACTATTTATTATTCTAGGCTACTATTCACTCAGTCTAAAACATTTCTGAAGAATCTGAACAGAAAAAAATGTCAAAGTTTATGCTAAATACAGTCCCCTTACATGCAAAAATTAATGAGTTAAAAAGAAAAATTATGCACAGGCATTGTCTTAGTTTTTTTTATTTTTTTTGCATTGTTGCCAAAATAAGAAGATCAGATTTTAGTAGGCCTGGATTAAATTTTGTGCATTTACATCCATGTCTTGCTGTAAAACAATAAAGTGTGCCTAGATTAATAACGGGGTTAAATTTGATTTTATGATTGAGCATCTGTAAGAATAGATGATGTACAAAACTGTAGTATAGTGCATTGGCTAAAAGTATTATCTCGAAATCCTAATTAATATACTTATCTATGTACTTAATTTATTAAATTTACTAAAACTTTTTATTTGTTTGAATTACTTTATTGAGTCTAATTAAAGTGTGAAAAATCGTAGTAATGTTTTTTTCTCAAAATATAATTTCTTACAAGTGGATGAACAAATATGCAATCTTTTGATTATATACAGTTTTAAATATATACTGTTGCATAGTATATATAATATAGTACTGTCCTAGGCTGAATTTATTTATTGATTTATTATAGCAAGTGAGTCACAGGCAGTGGTTATCAGATACTACTAACCCTGTAGAGGTCATCAGTAATTGTTTACATGTTTAGGCCTTCCGGTTGCCATGCCAGGTATGACTCCCACTCGAACTAAATAGTTTTCATCCAGTAGGAGCAGCTACGTGTCATGTCACTTATTCTCCACCAGGTGGCGTATTTGACTACTGGGTGATGACCTAATGCCACATTAAATGCCAATTTTCTGTTTTCTAAAATCAGCTAATAAAATTAAAGGAAAGTCTGTTTTATCAAATCAGTTTGTTCTAAAACGCATTTATGTTTTAGAGGCATAAAATCTAATTTATGATTGGCTTATGATAGGCCTATGATAGGGAATACGTTTTTTGTTTTACATTTAGGTATTATTTATAGTAACTTTATTATTTATACTTAAAACAGTTCATTTAAATCAGATGATTAACAATTTTATAGGATGTTGCTTAAAAATTATGTTACATACTTTAGCCAGCAGGGGGCAGATTTTACAGACCCCCACAATTAAAAAAACACTCCTGGAGTCTGGGACAATGATGAGGTACAGCGCCCTAACCTAGACTTTAAAAATCTACTTTTAAAGACATTTAACCAGCTCTCCGTAATTTGTCTATATTTGTTGTACTTTTTTGCTAATAGTTTTTAATAACTATGCCATATGTTTCCGTTTCTCAGTCGCAACAGATGAAAATATCCAAGACCACGAAGAATCCATTAAAAAGATCCGCTGGATTTTACATTGGCAAGCCAAAAGGAAACGCCTCAATTCTTCAGATGTAGTTCTAGCTTTCCTTGAGGTAATTTCCCAGCAAGGTTCAACCAAGCAAACGCAGCAAATCCAGTAGATGAAAGAAAAAGCCTTAAGATCCTTGGTTAGACAAAAAAAGCATATTTCAAACTTACATTGACATGATGCTAGGTACGAAGTCACTGCAAGCAGCAACAGAATCCGGGTATCCACAAAGCTGAGCATGTCTAAACCGACATGCAGACTCCTTGTGCTGCAGTGCCCTGGTTTAACTACTTCAAGCAGGCATACAGTTGTGATATAAACACCAAACTTAGCAGGAACCTGCTGCCGTGATGCTAGAATAATAAAGACCAACCAGCCCTATTTATATGGCAGGAGGTTCCCTTGACTGCGTGTCCAGACTGAGCCCCCAAACCAATGGGAGAGAGAGACTCTATATGACTCTCATCCTAGCACTGCCCTCATCCCTGCCTCGCTCTCAGACTTTGGCAATGCTCTGACAATGATGACGAGTACAACGTTTTAATTAGATCCATTCTTTTGAGGACGTGGACATGGTCGAGCTTTATAAGAGAAAAGCTTACCGTTTTTCTCAGGCTTCCAATGGCGCTTATATAGCTCATGTGGATAGGATGGGTCCGAGCGCGTCCAGCGGATACTTATGGCATGTTTTGCGCATTTGACGCATCTTCACAATGCGCTTCGGACCCCGGATTCACGGGAGATACAGTATATCTAACTGAAGAATACTCGCTATATGCTGGCGTAACAAATCAGTCTTTGGCACTTCGATTTGAAATGTAAAAACGCGCATCACTGTATGATCAGGTCGCCAATACGCGCATGTGTTTGAACGGAACTGTGGCATCTTTTTGTCTTTTATTATGCATTCAATTTATTTCCTTAGCCATACAGATACCACACTGAAATCCTCACATTTTTTTCTTTTTATGGGTACACTATGCAGACTGACAGAGTCTGCGATTAATTTTGACTGTCTAAAGTAATGCTATCTACTAAACCATACAGTGTACTGTTATATGGGTTAAAGACGTGACGATCTCTTCCCCCTGGATCTATTACGTTATTTAGAATCACATTCATGGAAATCAGACAAAAATGACTATTCTTCAGTGATGAATGTTTTTAAGTCATGATAATTTTGTGGGGATTAATATAAATCTGGGTCCTGTAACTGTCCAGACATTTAAAAAAAGTAAGAAAGTTAAAAACCGTTATAATAGGACAATAATAAATAAAATACTGAAATTGTTGGAAAAATAGAGAGAAAAAGTAAGAAATATTACATTGTTTGACATTTGGGATTGATTTATTGTTTAGTTATTATTTATTAAGAAAATAAGCAGTCGAGCAATTTGTTAAAATATTACAAATAATAAGATAAACATTTCTCTTGCAAGTCAGTGTGAAAAAGTCAGTGTGGCATAACTGACATGCAGGAAGCCATTTTGTTGTCATGTGACAAGAAAAACAGTGACGACCCCTTTAGACCCTCATGACTTAAAAATGACTTTTGACATTTTTATGAAAAGTCAGTTTTTGTCTAATATGTTTGTACATTATGTTAGAATAGATTTTTTAAAGTAAGGATTTCTCTTTTTTATCATTCTTATTTGTCATTTACCCATACATTGATGACTAACTGGCTAGCCTCAGGCTTTTTTCTTCAATGTTCAAACTCTTTAGAGAGACAATTTTGCTGTAGACCTTTATTTCGGCTCACGAAGACCAAGACCAGTCTATAGGAGATCTAATTTCAGATCCTGCCTTCCTCAGTGCAGCTCTGGCCACAGGACCAGACATGTCTGAAGCCAGAATCCACCACTTAGTCCTCTACAGAATGTGGAGCTTGAAAGCGCACAAACCCTATGGCATGTTCCCTAAAACACGCATTTATGTGTCTACCAGTGTGTGTGTTTCAGTCTAATTCAATCTAAATGTTCTTCCAATCTAAAATTACTACCAATAGGAACACTGTAAAAAAAAAGAGTAAAATGCATATGCTTTCAAGCTTTTAATTATTAAAAATTGTGTTTTTTTAACTGGCTGTATGTTCCAGAGCTAAAGAGGGATCCCACACTGATTAAAAGCATCAGTTGTTGTTGGCTACGGGATATTTCTGTGCAGTTTACAGTAATGTTCTGTTGTCAGTAAACTGCAAGTAGCACTATTACAGTATGTTGATGAAAACATGGAAACTGAGGCTCACACATGCACACATAAACTCACTTGGCACTTTATAATGAATGAGCAGATGCTACAATGCAAATAGCATGAGTTTAAATAATGTTAGATGCTATTTATGGTATAGAGTACTATATTATTTGCACCTCAGAGTATTGTAGGCCAGTGTGTATGATTGTATTTATTAAAATCACAAAAGGATGCCATATTGGGACCTTAATTGTCCCTTTTCCTAAAACCTAACCATAAATCAGCCTGTAGTAAAGGTGTCCAGGAGCCATGCACGGTTTTGAGCATGTGTAAATAGAAACTCAGTAATGATAATTGATGTGCAAGCATGTTTGTTTTCTTCAGTGTAATAAACTCCTGAGGTCTGTTACAGCCCACCCACTGTTTAAATGGTTAATTGGACAGGATGGGAAAGTTCATAGACTATGAGTGCTTAATTAGACTCCTCAGCAGGACTGTAACATGCACAGTAACTCACACCTGTTATTGTCACTAGTGTTAATGACATCTGTACAGACAGTGTCCATATATAGCCTACGTTTGACATCTACTTGAAACCCAGAAAGGGTTGTGGCAATTAAGGTGTATTGTATACATACAGTATACTTATTAGGCTGAAAGAAGCTGCATAACAAGTTTTCTTAAAATGGTGGCACCACTATTTCTTTTCCATTGGGCTTCACTTCTCCGCGCCAGAAAAATATTAGTCATTGCTGGAATGTCCAAGCAACTCGCTTGTAGTTAAAGCAGGGAAAGCAATGAGGGGGAGGAGCGTATGAGAGCAAATGTGTTTCAAAGATGGTCAGGCACTGCAGCATGTTCAGTCAAACATGGAATTCAACAGATTCAAGAGAGACTAGATGAAGAGTTGGGAACACATTAGTGAAGCAGAGGAGGAATTAGAAGAAAAAAAGACATTCATGCATTTGATAACTGCATAAATGACCTTATTCATAACAGTGACTCATAACAATGATATTGTGAGAAGTAAAATGTTCTGAAAACTCTCACTATAAAAGCATTATTGCTTAAAGGGGTCATATGATGCTGCTAAAAAGAACAGTATTTTGTGTATTTGGTTTAATGAAATGTGTTTATGCGGTTTAAGGTTCAAAAAACACATTATTTTCCACATACTGTACATTATTGTTTCTCCTCTGTGCCCCACCTTCTGAAACGCGTCGATTTTTACAAAGCTCATCGGTCTGAAAAAGCGAGGTGTGCTGTGATTGGCCGAATACCTCAAACGTGTAAATGACTTTTTACCTAAATAGAAAGTATTTCACAGGTCAACTTTTACCAGTCAACTTGCTAACTAGTAAAAGCACCTAATTTAAGAAATTTGAGTATCTATGCAACTGTTGTTATTTTGAGCTTCATGAAAGGTAATAATAATAATAATACATTTACATTACATTTAGACATTTAGCAGACGCTTTTATCCAAAGCGACGTACAATAATATAATAATAAATAAAAAAGTAATAATAAAATAAAATAATAATAAAAGTAATAATAATAAAGTAAGCATAAGAACAATAAAGCAATAATAATCATCATAATAATAATTATTGTTTATATAAATACAATAATAATTTACCATTTATCTTTTATTTATAAAATAATTTGTAATAATAATTGTATTATTTTAAAATGTAAATATGTAATTTAAATCTGCACAAAAAAAAAACTTGAACAGAAGTAAAATACATTTTAAAAATGTAGAAGTCTAATCATTATAAGAAATAATATTTTATGGTTCAGCAAAAAAATTTTATTTTCCATATTGAACAAGAATAGCCTGAACAAGAAGATGCAAAGGATGCTTTATTTGAATTCTATGGCCATTGTCATAGAATGACATACACGTTGTCATATGCCTATTTTGCAGTAAAATGATATATAACAATAATTCATACTCATAAAAGAATCTTGCAAGATGTGAAATGTTTCTGAAACAGGATAAAGGCTTAGTTAACTTTGTTTGTTCGTGCACCATTCACTTTAATGACATTAATATTTGAGTTCTCTATTGTGATGTTGCTTTTCAGATGTTGCTCAGCTTTTATTGTCGGCCATTTTGCAGAACTCTCCTTTTTCCACTGAGGTCTCCAGACTGCGAAGGGTTTGCTAGCATTGTATGTTGTTGGATTCCAGATGTGCTTAGCTCAGGCATCGTGTGATTGGCTGCGTGCTCAACCCAGTTTCTGCGTCTCAGATTTGTCCACATCCAGAGGCAGAGCAGAGGAGGTACATGGACCACAAAAAGCCTCATGTTCGAGTTTATCCACTGTCCACCTGCCAGCTAGCTGCAACATGATCAGTACAAGACTATCATACCAGTGTGGCTGTCACAGCATGTATCTAATGCAGTCAGACACAAGTGTGAAAACCAAGTGTAAACAATGCAGATTCACAGCTAAACTATAGAGGAAGAGGGCCAAGAGTCAACTTGAGCATTTTGTTTATTTTGTGATTTAAAAAAAAATATGTAGGCTATTAGACTTGTTGCATTGAAAAATTTAGGTTGATATGAAACATGTTATTTTAGATTTTTCAGTGCAGTAAAGTCCGGTCAATGGTTAGCTACACTGTAAAAAATGACCGTGAATTTAACGGTAAAAGACTGTAAAAATGCTACAGTAAAAACCTGTTAAATGGTTAACGGTAAATTCCCCTACTATATACGGTGGAAAACTGTATTGGACATTACATGTATTGGACATTAATTTTACGGTAGTATACCGTTTTTGGAAGTGAAAAAGACTGTATAATTTACAGTGAATAACCGTAAATTGACATTCCCAGAATTCCCTGCGTTACATTTCAAATTTGATGTTTTTTTTGTTGAAATAACTATGTTTCTTCTTAGTTTTTTCTTATCAGTTTTGTATATTAGGGTTGTGTGTTACACCTAATGTTGTTAAAGGAATGTTTATTGCATTATTTCAGTTTCATGTGTGTTACCATGATGGTGTTTGGTGTTTGTGTGAATGACACTGTGCACCTTCTATATATGTTATTATTTAAAAGCTGCTTGTGATGGGCTTTGGTTCATCATGTGACTTTCTCATCACCACCTGCATTTGGTGGTTATCTGTGTATTACAAAGGTACAAAACAGATTTCAGTACTTCAATAGGTTGGTATATTAACATTATATCAGTTAATGAAATTACGGTATTTAACTGTAAATTTAAGTTAAAACCGTAAAACCTAAAACGTTGCTACCGTATTTTTTACGGTAAAATTCCGGCAACCACAGCTGCCGGTTTTTTACCGTCAATTTTACGGAATTTTTTTTACAGTGTACTTATGTCAAATTTTAGGTACAATTTTACATTTTTTTTTTTAGTTTTTAAAGAGACGGGATATAAGCTGCAGAGGAAGATTATACTCGTATTCAAACTGAACTAGCGCTTCCCCTGAGGAGAGTTTCTAAAGATCTGTCATTCTTGAAGGTAGGAGACACGCCCAAGTGAGGCATCCTCAGTCAAGCGTGCATTTAAACAACCTGCCTTTAAACAACTGCCAAGGTGGTACTGGCACAGAGTAGTGTAGAGTACATACATACATACATATATACTGTTATGTATATTCATTAGGATATTAAGATCATGTTCCATGAAGATATTTAGTAAATTTCCTACCATAAATATATCAAAACTTAATTTAGTTGTATCTCAGCCAAATATTGTCCTATCCTAACAAACCATACATCAATGGAAAGTTTATAAGCTATTCAACTTTCAGACGATGTATAAATCTCAATTTAAAAAACTGACCCTTATGATTGGTTTTGTGGTTCAGGGTGTATATATATATATATATATATATATATATATATATTATATTATATTATATTATTATTTTTGTAAAAGGACAATAAATCTATATTGTATCATTTGACTGTAACTTTTTTACATTCATTCATTCATTCATTCATTCATTCATTTTAATTAATGGGTAGTTCCAAACCTGGATGCTTATTGATCAATATATTTGTCAACCATGCTAAAATACATGATATCATCAGTTGAAGCAAAATGTCTAGATAATGCTATTAAATTGTTTTTGTTTGCAATGTTGGCATGGACTTTATAAAGTAAGTAAATGAATGAATGAATGAATTTCAAACAGTAAAATATGGCACTAACAATGCTAGGGTCATGTGTTCAATTCCCAGTATGTCCCTTTGCTTTTATCCAAAAATAGATAAAAGCATCTGTCAAATTGTAGTACGCATTTAATAAAAGCAATCAAATAGACTAGGATGTACTATATTAAGTCAAGCCTAAAGTTCTTGCAAGATGTGCTGTACATTGTGCTTAACTCCCTCAACTCTCATACCTTATTACCTAGCGTAAATATTGTAATGGATTTATAACGAGTGGAATGCATTGTTGCTTATATATGGGATACACAGGCACTGTGGGTGAGCAGCAAGAGCACTAGACTGCTGGTGTGGCATGTGAATTATCCTATCTTTGAGAAAGCACTGCTAGACAGTAGGTCATTAAGGAGGAGGAGCACACACTCCCATAATTTAGAACTCATTTGACTGAGAAGAGCACACACACTCGCACACAGAGAAAGAAAGTCGGCTGAGGTTTTGAAATTACAGGCTATGCTCCAAGGCTGATATCCTTTTTCCTTACTTTGGGCTCTGTGCTGATGACCTTTCCATATGAAATGAGAGAAAATCTGCAGCAAAAATGAGCAGAGCAAATCTAATGTGCTACTAATGCTGTTTTGACCGTTTTGCATCTTTAAGGACTAATAACCCTAAGTTATTAGGAGCATCCATTAGATATTTGATATTTGTCTACATTGTCCCAGTATCATTAAAAACTTAAATATGCAGTTTAACACCATCATCATCTGACAACTAGATTGAGCATTCTGAATCTGTGAGATAAATCAAGAACATAGCCTTCTTAAAAGAGAGAAGAAGAGAGAGAAGAAAAGAGAGAATCAGAGCTGGGAACCACCCTTGCTTCTGCCTAACACATAGTTCGTTTTACTCCGTGTCCACATGACTCAAAGTCTGGTCAGCAAAGGCATAATAAGCGATATAAAAATACACAAGCACAATGTCGCAGGAGTGCACAGCCAGTTAAATTGGTAGATGGGTCTGCAATGGTTTGAGAGTAAAGACCTAACATATAATACCTTTTAAGACAAGCAAGGAGTTGTCCAGCACAAGAAGCAGATTGACCATTTAGTAGAATGAAAGAAAATACTGAAATATATTATTAATATTATTAATCTAATAATAGATTTATTATAAGAATGATAATATTTTATTATAAATATCAGTGTATCAATATAATTTTTGTTCTTAGGAAGATCAAATAAAATGCACTAAAAAAAAAAAGGTTTAGAAACAATTTCGACCCAGAAATTACTAGTAAATTTCACCAATAATTACAGAAAATTGACAAGTAACACACTAATTTAAAAGTGACCTTTTTAATTAGAAAGACTGAAATGGTATTTTCTTGTAAAACATATTCCAATAATGTTTTTTTTACAACTTAAAAAAATGTTTTTACAGTATACACATAATGATTATAAATGAACTATAGATTATAAAATGTATGATTATTAAAATGTATTAAATGATTATTTATTTATTAATTAATTAATTAATTCATTCATTCATTCATTTAAAATCACACATAAGTTTACTGATAAACTAAGACTATGTGCAATTTTTACTGATAAACTGATTCTCCTTTAAATGTCTACTGTGAATACTGGTTCACATTTATGCATGCAAAGTAAATCTTTACAATATCAAAATATCAAAATATTTCAGTGCAATTGATAAGTTAAGACTACAATATTATAGTTGGTATTTTTTATTATAAATATCAGAGTATAAATATAATTTTTGTTGTATATGAGTATCAAAGAAAAGGTGCTGCACATTATTATTATTTTTTTAATATGTTATATATTATATATTTATAAATATGTTATACATTTATTATTATTATTATTATTTATAAATAATGTTATAATTTATTAAACATATTTTGTTTAATATAATTGTACTTTTTTTGCAAAAAAAAAAAAAAAAAACCATTTTAAATGTTTAAGTTATTTATTGATTCACTTGTTTGTTTATTTCAAAATCACATATAATTTTACTGATATTGTAGTTTATTGTAACTAATTCTAGAGAAACAGTTACCGATAATCTGATTCACCCTTAAATATAAACTGTAGATATAGTTTCATGTTTATGCATGCGAAGTAAATCTTCAATATTTTTGTGCAGTTAATAAGTATAATGTTAGTTATACTTATACTATAATATTAGTTGATTGGTAAAAGCTTAAGACTGTATTTGATCAGGCCCAAGTAAGGCTGGATCCTACACATGAGTGGGTCATTAAATGGTTAAACTAAAGCAGCCTGAGTAAAGGCAAATGGTGAAATCTTTTCCATATAACAGCACACATGAGGAATAGTTTAAGTGAGTCCAGCTGTCTGGACCGTCTCTCTCTCTCTCTCTCTCTCTCTCTCTCTCTCTCTCTCCCTCCCACCTCCCTTCTCCTCTAACTCTGGAAGAGGGCAAATGTGGAGCAGTATATCATCACACATCTGGGAAACTCACTTTTGGTCTGCTGCAGCAAGACAAACCTGTAAGCTGAAAGATTTTCTGATCTCAGAAGAAAAAGAAGACAAAAGTGTTAAATTGTCAAAAAACACAGAATGCTGAATATTGCTCGCTGTCCTGCCAACCTCACCAGGCACCAATATACCACTCTGTAAACACATGCAATTACAGCTCTTTGGTATTGTGGTCTTCTATGGTGTGGGAAGCAAAGGAAACGTGAATGCCAATGATAGAATGCAGCGATTTACTTTGCCTTCAGCTCATTGGCCGCCTCGCGGCTGTCGGTCAAAAGTAATGGGGAGGGAACTGGGAACTGGGCTCCACCTTCATATGAAAAGAGAGAAAGAAAAACTGTTTTATGTCATGTATGCATCTGAAATCTGATATAAATGATTAAACTCTTGCATAGGAAAAAAATATTCCTATTGGTTCTTTTCTAAAAGAGGAGGCTGGGCTCATTGCTTTTCCAATATGGAAAATGTGGCCACCCAGTCGACTTATCATGTTCTCCAACACAAATTCCTTTGTCTTCAACTATTTTCACAGTCATGCAAGCAGCTCTCAATTCTTTCCTATTTTCTATCAGTATGAAAGGCAAGCTTTTGAATACAGTTTATATTTTGCATTCAAAAGTGACCACAGCATCAGACCTTTAGAGCCCAGAAGTCCTCCGTTCTCTCCCCGTTCCACACCCCAAACCCCCACACAGCCTGAGCTCAGACGTAAACAGCAGGAGAAACTGCAGCAAGCATGAGTTATGGTTAAAGAGAGCAAATATGTTGTGGGGGAAAAAATGCATATCTGACTCAAAAGCTTTTATTTTTTATTTTTTGTAAAGAGAAACTGTGCACTATTCAAATTGGCATATATAAGCGTGTGTACATACTGATCAACAACTGAAGTACCACTAGTTTCTGGATTTGGTGAAAATGTAGCAATGCCGGCCATCTCTTTACTATTAGACTCCCACCTGTCAAACAAAACTCTCCCTAACTAGTTTGCCTTTAACTACCACTGAACCTTCTGATAAAATTATCTCCAGTCTTTAAAGTAGTAGTATACAGCAGTAGTAAAGACAGCTTTTTTCCACCTACGTAATATCTCTCGTATTCGATCCTCTCTCAGTCAGCAGGATGCTGAAACTGTTACACATGCCTTCGTCACATCTCAACTAGATTACTGTAATTCACTTCTTTATGGCCTGTCAGCTAATAATATCAAACGACTACAATGTTCAAAACTCTGCAGCTCGCTTGATTACCCACACAAGAAAGAGCGATCACATTACCCCAATCCTCTATCACCTTCACTGGCTTCCGGTTTCCTTGCGCATAAAATACAAGATACTAATTCTCACTTATAAAGCTCTCCATAACCTTGGTCCTACATATTTATCTGACTTACTCCTGCCTTATGTTCCTCTTTACGATCTTCTAGTGAGGGATTGTTAGTCACCCCTAAGTTTCGTCTGGTGGCTATGGGAGCTAGGGCTTTCAGTGTTGTGGCTCCCAGATTGTGGAATGCTCTTCCCCAAAACATCTGTCAAGCATCCTCCCTTCTCTCCTTCAAAAACCTCTTAAAAACATTTTTTCCTCTGAGTATTACTCTTCAGTTTTCAGTCTGTAATTTGTACCCTGTTATGGATGTTTATCTACATTCTCTCTGTATCTCTATTCCAACGTTGTAAGTGGTCTCTGTATATTACTCTCGGCTCTTGGTATGTGTTCTGTCTTCTGGTATTGATGTTTATTTGATGTTTATTTATTTCTGTTCCTTAAACCTGACTTGTAAAGTGACCTTGGGTGTTAGAAAGGCGCTATATAAATAAAAATTATTATTATTATTATTATTATTATTATTATTTAGGCACGATCCAACATCCTTTTGAAATGGTGCAGAGTTATGTGAGGATCAACTAACAGAACCATGTACTCCATCACATAGGACCTTCAGTCAATATTTTATTTTATGTTATTTTATTTTATTTTATTTTATTTTATTTTATTTTATTTTATTTTATTTTCCATACATGTATCATGTTGTCAAAATGTCTTCAAACATAGACTATTTTATTTTACATTTACATTTACATTTACATTTACATTTACATTTAGTCATTTAGCAGAAACTTTTATCCAAAGCAACTTACAAATGAGGACAATAGAAGCAATCAAAACTAACAAAAGAGCAACAATATGTAAGTG
>NW_015537969.1:1125999-1142228 GCF_001515605.1 Sinocyclocheilus anshuiensis
TCTTTTTGCTTTTGTTAATTGTATAATAAATGAAAAGAAAACAGATAGAATACAAAAAGATTAGAAAGCAAGTGTTAGATTTTGATTTTTTTTTAAGAAAACAAGCAGCAAATAAATAGAATGCAAGTCTAAAAGGGACGGTTTTTTTTTTAAAGAATAAAATTAGAATAGAGAGTGCTATTTTATTTTATTTTTATTTTTGCTATACATGTATCATGTTGCCAAAATGTCTTCAAACAAATTTGTTTCATCCTGTTGAAGCTCTTCATGATGAGACTTCCCACATTGCTTGAAGGATAAACTTTTAATATTAATATTCAACAGAAATATCCACTATGTCTGTATAATGTATTTGACTTATTTCTTATTATTCGACAGAGGTCAAATGGCTATAATTTGTCTTTGCTTCATTGTTTTGTTTAGATTTTTTTTTAAATCTAAATTTTAGGGTCATTCCCTCCTGCCCGTAATGTGAGTTTTCCACATGCTGTGTCACATTTTCCATGTTGTCAGTGTGTGGGGGAAGGCAACTCAGCAAATGATGTTGGTCACTCTCAAACGCCGAAACAGACAATTCTTTCTGTCCTTCTCCACTTTCAGTGAGTTTATAAGCAACATATGTGACCCTTCAAACTTGTCTCATGCTTTCTTCCTTCTTTCCCGCTGGTCTTTCCTCTCTCTCCAGCTCATCTTGTCTGTTGCTGAAAAAAAAAAAAAAACCATTAAAACTGCCTGATAAAACAGTGTTTCTGCCCAAATATGCTTCTACCATATCTGTTCTATTACAATCAGTTAATATAATGCATTGCATTTAAAAAGCAAAAACAATGCAATCAGTGGTTTTTAAGATGTATTCTTAGCATGTGCTCATTAAAAACAGGCCATAGGAGGATTTTACTACTAAAACAATTGAGAATAAATACAAATACAGTATATTTTTAGGGAACTTGCACCCAGTTTATGTAATAGTTCTTTGGGTAAGAATGGTTGTTGGTTGTTTATGGTGTGATTAAAAAAAAAAAAAAAAAAAAACGTTGCATGGCATTCTCAGATCTGAGAAACCTTGGGTTAGTGGAATAAGTTGGAGCCACTGAGAGCTGTGAGGGTTGATGGATTGTTCTGTTGGCTTGTTTAGGGATGAGGAAGGAGAAGGGAATTTAACTGCAAAGATGAAGCATGAGAGAATCAGATGATGGATTTTTGGAAAGAGCAGACCAAACTGCTTTTAGTGTTTAACAACTACTAGCTTAGTTAGTTAGTTGTGAATTCAAACCCAGAGTGAAAGAAGTTATATCACAGGGCCATAGAATCCCTAAAGACACCTGGAAGACATTATATCCGTGAGGAAACATGTGGAGGGCACACAAGTTTTAAAGAGGCACAGCTCCATTTCGTAGGTATTGAAGAGCTTGTGGGAGGTCTGGTGCATGACATCATCAAGATGTTTGCGATGTCATCCGTCAACCAAGAAGATCAAAATGTTAGAAAATCAGAGAGAAGACTTTCAAAGTGTGTGCTTTTTGGTCTGGTTAACATGATAGTAAGTTCAATACAATAAATACAAAAAAAGTCTTCGTCAACCATATAGAAATTGCCCCAACATTTTTCAAATGTCGTTTTGTTTCCCTGTTGTCCCTCCATTCGGTTACACTCAGAGGCCTGGTTGATGATGCCAGAAATTCCAGCTTGGAGAACTGCGGACGAATTTATTTTTTCCAGCTTCCTTTGTCTCATCCCTCCCCCTTTCTTCTCCAAGAGCTCTCGCAGTGGAAAATCACAGTCACGGTTAACGTAAGATGCAGCTCCTTGTGCTTAATATCTCTCGGCCCTCTTGAATGGAAAGAGAGCCGGTCACCACTAAATGGCTCAATAATAACACACATTTGTCATTTTAACATTGCAGTGCTTGTTGCAGACATATCTGTTGAGTTGAGCTTCATATATCATATATCATATATCTAATGCATCACTCTGGAGAGATGCAGCTACAGTATCTGAAAAAATGGCAACATCTTTATGCATTTTTGAAAGTGTTGAAAGTAGGATGAAAGTTTTTTTGAACTCTGTAACTATAAGCCTCCCCCCCCCCCCACCCCCACCAAAGATTGAGCTGCCCATGAAATAGCTGAAGCATGAGTACATTCTCACTGGCCTTTCTCCAGCGTGAAACCGCTGCATCTGGTAGAAATCTCCTGTCCTTTCTCTCGGCTCTTTTTGCTTCTCCCTCCCTCTGTCGTTTGCTCTCTCTCTAAACAAAGAAAAACAGGCGATTCAGAGTTTTACAGTCTCTTAAGGAAAAATGTATATTCATCACAGGAGTGTATAAACTGTCAGCATGCATTAATGAATTTAAAAGAACATTATGCATATGCTGAAACAGACCTTGCAACAAATGTCCAAATTATTCAGCCTATTTCTATTCACCTTATTCTAGTTTTTTAATACATTTCTTCCATTACAGTAATAAAATACTGTAGGTATCAACTGGCTTTTCGGTTTGATCTATTAAGGAATCTTAGCCTGGAATTTGTAGTACACTTGCCAGGTCACAAAAGAAAGAATTGAAAGGAATACTTTCCATTATTTTTTTCCTTTTCCAATTTGTTTAACCTACAAAACAACTTAAAAGAGGAAAAACGATATAAGACCATGTATTGTATTTTTTGTATTTTGTCTTCTATGCTGAATATATGAGAATGGATACGTATAGGCTTGCCCCTCTCCCTCTGCTGCATGGAGAAACACTTTACAAGGTCATGGGTGTGCCCCCCATTTTCATTGCTGCTTTTTCATCAGAAGATTTCTTTTCTAGTTATACTGTAGACGAGGAGCATTTTTCCCTTTTAACTCTCTGAAATCTGTCACATATACATGTAAACGATATTTGAGCTCTTTAAAGTACGTAGATTTTTTTTTATGTTTAGAGAACTGAAAGGAAAACGAATCCATTGACCCAAATTTTCCTTTCACTACACATTAACATTTAAGTACATTGTTTAGTGGAGTTTAGATTCAGTTTAAGTTGCCTGAAAGGAAATTGAATATTTGTTTTTGTGTTTATATAGATATTCTGCTATTCTGAGCTTCATCTCAGACACCATAAATGTGTGTTTCTAACTGAAGACAGTTGTTGATCAATCGATTATGATCAAACCATAGCACAACATTGTTTTTAAATCATAATTTAAAACAGATCACTTGAACTCTAAGTTTGAGGTCAAAGCCTATGTAAATTTGCAATAAATGCACAGTTGTGCACACATTTTCTGTATAAAAGGAACAGTCACCCAGAAATGAAATATGAAGCATGTAATGCATTTTTTTTTTGCACGTAATAATAAAGAATGGGGATTGTAGCTTTCATGCTTAAAAAAGGATGTAAAAGCTCCATAAACATACCATAAAAGACTTGTGTGTATAGACAGTATAAATATATGTATGTGTGTGTACAATCCACACAAGACTTTTATGATACTTTTGCAGAGAATTTCAGAAGTTCATTGAGTTCAAAAGACATATATTTATACTATATCTATTACTATAGTCTTCTGAACGCTATGAAGCTTTTCAAGACATACAGTATGTAGTTTTCTGAAGCCAAAGTATTTTTATGAAAGAAATATTCTTCGCCGTGCCTTAAAACACTCCGTACCCAGCCTCTTCTGGCTTGTTATTTTAAAGACAGCATTGTGTTATCTTTGCATTATTAGTTAGCAATAAGGGCCACTGTATTTCTTTTAGCTTCATTATTAGTCCATTATGTTCACAGTAATAAAGTTGCAACTTGGTAACTCTGTTTAAATGTCTATCTCTTAACATTTTATTGAGGATAGATTGGTGCAAACAGGCCTCTGTGTGAAGTGTTGTATTTCCTGGGAGGTATATGGGGGGAGTTGAGAGTGAAGTTTAGTACGAGTCAAGAATGGGAACCCTCAGGTCATGAGCTGTGCTTTTCTTTATGTGTGTGTGTGTGTGTGGAGGGTTGGATGAGACAGGACAGGCCAGGACTGGTGCAGCTGCAGTCTGCACAGACTCAAATTACACTCACTCTTTCTCCCTCTTGTTTTTCAATACTTTTTACTTTCAAATCTACTTCTATACAATTATCTTATAGACTTATTAGGTATGGAAAATGCATTCTTCATCAGTATTCATAATAGCCTTTTCCTCCTCACTTTTTAAAATTTCATTATGGGAGCATTATGTAGGTGAATCAACCATACTTGAACCATATTTCCTCTCTTAGAATGCAATCCATAACATGTACAACCCACAGGCAATTAGTGGCACAGCAGAAACCTCTAAACAATTATAAAGTTCTCATTCACTACCACCTCTCATGCACTAGTACATCCACCTGTATTGTAATTTTGGTAAGAATTGGAGTTCAGACACATCAACTGCAAGATCTGTATTATTTAACATATATATTACAGAGGATCATTTAAACATCAAAATACCTGTTTAAATATGGAACAATGGTAGTTGTGCATGTAGAAATGTCTCATTTTAATTATTTACCAACTGGTTTTACATTCTAAATGTGAGGGATTGGTTGTAAAAGAAGAAGTGTTTTAGGTGAGTGTCACCTCGTGGCCATGTGTTGAGTGTGGTTAAATTAGGGTCCTGTCTGGAGTGCTCTTGATAGGGAACACCTGCCAGTGCTGAGACTGCAGTGGATGTGCTCAGCATATTGCCTATAAGAATGTTCAAATCCCACCTAGGTCATTTAGTTTTTTGACAAAAAAGTATTCAAGTTATGCATTTACGTATACTTTTATTGAAGTTTATTAAGGGTGTTGGTTTATTAGTACCTGTTGAAATCCCCAGACATGCTACAAGACCCAAAATTAAAGTTCTTTCATATTATAAAGATCCAAGGCTCTAATTTTGGTCAGCCGGCCACTCCTGGGAAGGTTATCCACTGTTCCGTGTTTTTGCCATTTGTGAATAATGGCTCTCACTGTGGTTCACTGGAGTCCCAAAGCTTTAGAAATGGCTTTATAACCTTTTCCAGACTGATAGATCTCAATTACTTTCTTTCTCATTTGTTTCCGAATTTCTTTGGATCTCGGCATGATTTCTAGCTTTTGAGGATCTTTTGGTCTACTTTACTTTGTCAGGCAGGTCCTATTTAAGAGATTTCTTGATTGCGAACAGGTGTGGCAGTAATCAGGCCTGGGTGTGGCTAGAGAAATTGAACTCAGGTGTGATAAACCACAGTTTTAACAGGGTGGCAAACACTTCTTCACACAGGGCCATGTAGTTTTGGATTTTGTTTTCCCTTAATAATAAAAACCTTCATTTAAAAACTGCATGTTGTGTTTACTTGTGTTATCTTTGACTAATATTTAAATTTGTTTGATGATCTGAAACATTAAAGTGTGACAAACATGCAAAAAAAAAAAGAAATCAGGAAGGGGGCCAACACTTTTTCACACCACTGTATACTTTTATTGAAGTTTATTAAGGGTGTTGGTTTATTAGTACCTGTTGAAATCCCCAGGCATGCTACAAGACCCGAAATTAAAGTTCTTTCATATTATAAAGATCCAAGGCTCTACTGTTTATACTTCAGCGCCGTTATTACAGACGACAGTCTTAAAATTAAAGATAACAGGAAGGACCATAAATGGGGTTTCGCAACAATGCCACAGAAGAACCATTTTTTATTTACCAAATAAACTAAAAGAATAATTTTTCCAGGTGTAAAGTACATTTTGATAGTCTTTTTTTTTCTTCTCTGAAATGGGAAGGATCCAGATGTTTGTAAAACCCTTCATAAAAGATCCATAGTCAATAGGTAATTTGAAATAAAAAAATTACTTAAAAAAAATATAAAAATGAACAATGAAAATGTTCATTATTTACAACAACATTATTTTATGAATAATAAAGGGATTTTTATTTTGATTTGTTCAAAAGATCAATCCTTTTAGGCTAATAATGAGGTATTTTGTAGGAAGCATGAGTTAAGTTTACTATGTTTATATTTTAGACAAAAGACAGAAGACATTGTGATGACAAACTCTTAAACCTAAAGCTTCTTTAATGTAGTCTGTCTGTGTAGCTTCTCGTGTGCTTCCTCACAGCGGAGCATCAGAGTGCTGATGGGCTTTTTTGGGGTGATTAACAGCTGACAGGACTGATGGCTGCACACTGGAAGAATTCAGCTGCTCGTCGATTCTCAAACACCATCAGCTAGTCACCATTTCTCACAGTTTAACAGATGCATGGATGAAGCAGATACTTTGTACCGCACATACAGGTTAAGAAAATGTCTGAGCCTCAGCCGGTGTGTTGTGCGGGACGTTTAGTTTAGCCCTTACCAAGCAGGATAAGCCATACTGAGCTGGAATCAAAGTGGTTTCCTCTGCTTGTCCCAGGGGCAGTTAGATAAACACACTCATACGCTGGCCTAAGGCC
This sequence comes from Sinocyclocheilus anshuiensis, assembly GCF_001515605.1. Taxonomy (NCBI): domain Eukaryota; kingdom Metazoa; phylum Chordata; class Actinopteri; order Cypriniformes; family Cyprinidae; genus Sinocyclocheilus; species Sinocyclocheilus anshuiensis. The sequence continues at coordinate 1,132,426 of NW_015537969.1, forward strand.
CAGAGCTCTTCTTCGCAAGTTCACAACATGGACGCTGTGTTTTCTCTCATCTGATCTTCATGTGTGATCGGAGTGTATATGTAAGTGTGGACTGGAGGAAGTAACGGGGCTCTTTCTGGTTATGTTGACTACAAATTACACTGACCCCCACAACCACTGCCCCAAAAGCTTCAATAGGTCTATAATAACTACAGTCCTGTCTCACTTACAGACGGAAATGTCCAGAGTGACACAATATCCCTCCATGCATGAACACACTGTTCAGAGTCAATTAGTTTATCAGTTACAGATGCACTGTAGTACTGCATTAGCACTTACTTGGGTATTAGATCAGGCATCTAAAAATTTAACATTTTTATTTAATAAAGCATGTCTAGAACTATATCATGGAGGAAGGGAATTTGCAAAGCACGTAGAAAAGGAAAGAGAAAAAGGGGAGGGACGTGTGCAGCTGAATTTACTATTAATTTTCAATCTGCTTTTCCACCGTGATATTTTATATGTCTAGCACTTTATACATTTTCTTATTTTCTGCTTACACGATTATACAAATAAGTTAAAATTACCTGTTATGTTGATATAATAAAATATAATGTATTTTAAGTGATTAATTCAATAAATTACATTTCTATTTATTACTTATTATTTGTTATTATTTTTATTTTTATGCTTTGCTCTGTTGTTCAGTTTGACCTGATTCTTATGCCAGTATTTTGGGGGTTGGTAAGTTTTGTTTTTAATTAATTAATTTATTTATAGTTTTGTTTTTTCATAGTTTCTTATGCTCATGGAGGCTGCATTTGTCTACAATATTTAACTACAGCAATAGTAATACAGTAATACAGTAAAAACTAATACAGTAATATTGTGAAATACACTCTTAGATATAAAGGTGCTTCACGAGGCCATAGAAGAACCTTTTTTGTCTAAATGGTTCCATAAAGAACCTTTAACATCTGAAGAACATTTCTGCTTCACAAAAGGTTCTTTATTGCAAAAGAAGGTTCTTCAGATTATAAAAAGGTAAGAAAGAGATGGTTCTTTAAAGAACCTTTGACTGAATGATTCTTTGTAGAACCAAAAATGGTTCTTCTATGGCATCGCTGTGAAGAAGCACCTTTATTTTTAAGAGTGTAGTATTACAATTAAAATAGCTGTTGTCTAGTTAAGTATGTAATTGTAATAAATGTAAAATGTAATTTATTCCTGTGATTTTTAAGCAGTCACTACGCTGGTCTGCAGTGTCAGTTATGCTGCTTAATATTATGTGGAAAATGTATATTTTTCACGATCTTCTGAGGAATAGAAGGTTGAAAAGAACAACACTTATTTGAAATAGAACATCTTTTGAACAATACAATAAAATAACATAAAAAATATCTTTACTGTGACGTCCTTGCTAAAAAATGGTTGTGAAAATGATCTATCTATCTATCATCTATCTATCTATCTATCTATCTATCTATCTATCTATCTATCTATCTATCTATCTATCTATCTATCTATCTATCTATCTATCTATCTATCTATCTATCTATCTATCTATCTATCTATCTATCTATCTATCTATCTATCTATCTATCTATCTATCTATCTATCTATCTATCTATCTATCTATCTATCTATCTATCTATCTATCTGTCTGTCTGTCTGTCTGTCTATCTATCTATCTTTTAATAATACACAAATAAGATTCCCAAAATGATACAATAATATTAAATACAATTACTCGAATAGCTCCTTTATACGTCTGCTTAAAAGATGCTTCTTTAACTCTCAGCAGTAGATGACGTGGCTGAAGACAAAGATTTTCATGACCTTACTGCACTGAGCAGCACATACCTCCAGTAAGAAAAGGAAGAGGAAAGAAAAAACTGTAATGACGTGTGGCGAGCCAAAGAGATTTGGGCATTGGCAGCTGAAGCTTGCAGTGCTGTTCTATCTGTTATTGTGGAGGATGGCTAGTATTTTACATAGCAGTCTGCAGCCTTGAAAAAACATGACATTAAAGGAACCCGAGGATGGCGAGGAGAGCTTGATGCCTGTAACTCCGTCCGAATGTTTAGACTATAGATCCCACACTGTTTCTTGCAGTAATGGAAGGGATCTCGACTCAATTGCAGAGTCTAGACGAGCTGAACAATAAAACTTGGCACAAGTTTTGCTGAGCAAAATGTGTAAATGCTACTAAACTAATGATTACAAACTTTTAAGGCATAAAAGACACATATCTACTGAAAAACGGAAAGTTAGATATGTGTCTGTGAAAGTTTTCCTTTTTCCTTTCTTGCTCTCCTTTTTTGTCCACATGTGTTTCTCGTCTCTCCCCCTCTCCCTTGAGTCAGCCTCTGTGATTCATTTTCCACAGACATCTTGAGGCACCCCCTCACTATCTCCCCTGTCTCGCACTCTTTTTCTCTCACTCCTGCAGTGCCTCAGCCTGCCTGTCAGGTCTGGAAAAAACACAGCAGAAGGAAGGAATGGAATCCTGTGGCCTGAAGCTACATGCAGACACACAGATAATGGTGGGACGTCGTTTCTCTCTGCTCCTCCCTGATCAGGGCCTATGGTGGTCAGTGGGCAGCAAACGCAATCGGCCAGGGGTTTTTACGGGACCCTGAAGGTGCAAGACCCTTATTCTAGGGGGGTGTGTTCCAGACTTGATGAAGAAGGCGGAGTTTATGGGTTAATGTCAGTCTCTGAAGGAAATACTGTTTCGAGAAACCCATCCTTTGAATGGTGTCTCTGCTCCGCCCATTTCTGAACTTTCACACTTCATGCGTTCCCCCACCCAAACAAAAAAGTAAGCCCCTCCATCAATGCACGAACTTCCTCCATTGAAACAAAAATGCCTGATTGATTTGTTTTACATGGCAGCAATAATGTAGATTTACACAAAAAAGGCATATATGTGACCCTGGACCACAAAACCAGTCTTAAGTGTCAATTTTTTAAAATTGAGATTTATACATCATCTGAAAGCTGAATAAATAAGCTTTTCATTGATGTATGGTTTGTTAGGAGCGACTTAAGACTGGTTTTGTGGTCCAGGATCACATATATAAATACTAATACTAATATTTTTTTTAATAAAAAATCATAAGTCATGAACTTTGTATTTTGAGACTAAAATTGTAAAAGATGCAAAGTCCGATCCTTTTTTTTTTTTACTTGAAATTTTATATAAATACACTACAGGTCATAACAATAAAATAATTATGGAATAATTATGTTTTTTAATGTTTTTGTTCTCTACTGCCCATCAAGGCTGCATGTATCTGATCAAAACTAATGTAATTGAATTCTCTGATTGCATAGCTGTATTGTTTTAGCAGCCATTGTCTCCTATGTCACATGATCCTTCAGAAATGATTAATATACTGAATTGGTGCTTTTTTATTATCAGTGTATAAATGGTTTTTACAGCGTAAATTTTTTTTTGTGAAATCTGTTATACACTTCTTTATCCTTCAAAGGTTTGGGTTAAAATTAATACTTTTTTAAATTCTAAATGAATAAAATACTAAAGTAATACTATGCAATGATGCATTAAATTGTTTAAAAGTAACAATAAAGACATTTATAGCATTCCAAAAGAATTCTATTAAAATTTGAACTTTCTATTCATCAAAGAATCTGGAAAAAAAAAGGTTTCCAAAAAAATATCAAGCAGCAAAAACAGTTTTCAACAATAATAATTCGAAATGCTTCTTGAGCATCAAATCAGCATATTAGAATGATTTCCGAAGCCTTATGTGACACCAGAAATAGAAAACAGTTATTTTAAATTGTAATAATATTTCACAGTTTTATTGTTTATACTGCATTTTTGATCAACTAATGCAGCCTTGGTGATCATTAAAAAACAAAAAAATTATTCCAAACCTTTAATGTATTTTTATATAAACAAAATACCATCAATTTTATGGCTCCAAACATGTAACCTAGATTTATATGTAGGTGTCATTTTCATTCATCCTGCAAAACAGGCTATTCAATCCATGTACCCATTCCTTAACAGCTGATCTGTGGTGCAGCCCACATTTGGGCCTATGTGCCGCCCATCAAATTACACACCTGTGGCACGGCATACCTGCTCTTTAGAGCCACGTGTGGAGTGATTGCATGTTGAGAGGCTCCGTCACAGGGGTCATAAACTTTAAATAGAAAGATGGGTTTAGGAAGCTCTGCTCTGTCTTCCTGGACACCTACAGTACTGTACAGTAAAGTACAAGGTTTTTTTTGTTCATCTCAAAATCAAAGGTGCTTTCAACTTTAAAGTCATTTGATAGCAGTGGGGTCCAAACATCTGAGCTCACATTGAAAATCTGAAATTCAACATTTAGATTGTTAGGATTTTAATTTTTAAAACAATTTTAAATGAGGAAGTGTTGGGATGTAAAATGAAAGAAGAAATATTCCTCTACTATTTATTGGTAACTGTATTGATAATAAATTAAGTGAATTTGTGACATTGATCATGTGACTCTTTGTACGATGTTCAAGATGCACTCTTTGGATCATTTTGTGCTGTACAGTATACACTACTGTTCAAAAGTTTGGTTACAGTAAGATTACAGCAAGGATGCATTCAATGACAGTAAAAACATAAAAAATGTTACAAAAGATTTATGTTTCAAATAAATACGAATACACTACTGTACACTACTGTATTTTGACCAAATAAATGCAGCCATTGTGAGAATAAGAGACTTCTTTCAAAAACATAAAAAAAAAATCTTCCTGACCCCAAACATTTGAACCAATAGATTCTTAGATCATAGGGAGTTTGTGTTCATTTGCACAACCTTTTTTTTTTTTTTTTTTTAAAAAAACCATTTATTGCAAGTATAAACACTTAACAATTAATGTAACATTGGATGACATTATGAATACAGAAATTATATAGGAAGACAAAGAAGAGAGAAAAAAAGATAATAATAATAATAAAAAACAAACAAGAATACATAGATAAAACAAAAAAAAACAGAGGTAGTAAATCAAGAATTATGTACCATTCAGCAGATCATTATACAGTTTCACAATTTTGACACTTTTTTTGGTATTAATATTTTTTAGTGTTATAATTAAGTAGTTAAAGTCACAAAGAAAATTATGTAATTTTGGAGATGTTGAAGAAAATTTACATTTATGAATATAATATTTTCCCAATAAAATAAATAAATTTCCTATATATTCTATGTTATGTTTACAATGTGAAAAATAACAAAATATATCACACATAGTAACATCTTTGACCAAATAAATGCAGCCATTGTGAGAATAAGAGACTTCTTTCAAAAACATAAAAAAAAAATCTTCCTGACCCCAAACATTTGAACCAATAGATTCTTAGATCATAGGGAGTTTGTGTTCATTTGCACAACCTTTTTTTTTTTTTTTTTAAAAAGACCATTGAATGCCATGGTCATCTTTGCTACCTCAGATGAACCTTTAGTAATTTGACTGTCTCCAGAAGTAGCACAGGAATACACACTGCCACGTTGTCTCCTTCATTCTCATTCCCCTCCCTGTCTCTCATGCCTATTTCTCCCTCTGCATTTTCCTGCTGGCGTAGCATCCCATCTCTTTCTCTGACATGCTCTCTGACCTCCCTTATGTTAAGCTCTATGCATTTCAGACTTAAGATGTGGTTGTTTCTGGGCCAGAAGGAGGCAGAGTAATTCAGGGACTTCCTGGGCAATTTGACCTCAATGCCATCCTAAACCACCATGTCACCAAATGCCGGAGCACCAAGAAGCCTTCTTGTCCTTTTCAGTTTTGCTTCTCAAATAAATTTAAGAATGATTAGATGTTTTTACTAAAAAACAAGAAAAAACACAACATTTTACAGTATGCTGGAGTGATATCGAGTGAAATACCTGTGGAAAACCCCTCATCTTAGATCACAGGTTCAGTGGTCGAAGTTTACAGGGACAGTAAAACATCCTTTTCTCTGATCTTTACTGTATATACACAGATTGAACCGACGCTGTGTGCTTTGCTAGATTTAGTTGCGTTCACGTAGACTGCCGTTGTACTTCAAAATATCTGATCACCGGACCTACAAGAAAACAGCTAAAACAGTTCACAAACTGCAGCCAGTGTTGTTTGCAAGCTTCTGAAGATACTTTCCTGTAGTCACATATTAATTTGAATCTTTTACAACATTTATAACATTTATTTAATTTGGATAACATCTATATTATTGAATTTAGCTTGGTCATTAAATGTATCTGGAAATAAAAGTGTTAAAGAGTTCATCCAATAGCCCTGGAACAAAACTAAGTGACTTGAGGTATTCAGCACCTCCCCGTTCTCAAGCCGTTCCCAAACGACTTCACCAGACAAGTTAAAAAACAGAAAAGTGAGGTAATGAAGTTAACACACTGAACTAGAAAGAAAGAAAATATAAGTAAAAATATCCGGGGGAAAGATCTTCATGAATATTTTATACAGTTTTATAGCAGTCATTGAGAAATCAGTGTGCTTTGTCAAATTATCAAAATAGTCCATTATTCAGCTTTAAATAAATATAAATTTGCCTCCCAGGTTTAAACGTAGTATAGTAAAAGGGTTTACTAGACTTAAACGCAGTTTGGTTAAGCAGATTTTGTATAAAAACAACCCGCCTCAGAATCAGCATCTCTAGCTCTAGCTCTGCCTTTAGTTCTTGTGCTCAAAAGCTCCATGAATGAGAGAGCAGCGACCCCTTCTGGTAAAGAGGCCCAACTGAAGAGCTGCCCAAAGGTTTCGCAGAAACTCATTGCTGAAATGAAAGCTTTAACTTTTTACAACTTAACTTGTTGTCCTCTAATTATCTGGATAGTACTGTATATTTACTACTTTAATAGTAAACAAGAGACCTACATGCAAAGCTACAGTACTGTTAAAAGTTTTAGGCACTTGTGTAAAAACGCTGTTAAATGAGGATGCTGTCAAAATAATGTCGTAATTAGATTTTCGTTATCAATTAACTTCTATTAACTAAATTAAATCAACATTTGGTGTGACCATCCTTTGCATTTAATTCAGCTTTTGCCCTCGGTGCACTTGCGCTTAGTTTTTCAGGTAGCTTTGCAGGTAGGTCTCTCGAAGCATCTTGGAGACGTTGCCACAGTTCTTCTGGATTGAGTCTGTCTCAGTTTGTTCTGTTTCTTCATGTCATTCCAGACAGACTGCATGATGAAGAGATCAGATCATAGAGCTTATAAATAATGATGGTGTTGGAGGATTTCAGAGAGATTTGTGGGGGAAAAGGGACCTCAGATCAGTGGTCTAGAGAGAAAACCACAGTTAGTCACAGAAACAAAAAGTAGGTACTCAAAATATACTCCTTCATTTTCATTTGAACTAAAAGAAGCGCTACTGTTTACAAAACAACATTGCTTTTTCAGTAGCCTATAGTGCTTCACTTTGAGTAGCGACGTTTTTATGCATGTTTTATTTTATTTTATTTTATTTATTACACATAAAAACCATTTTATGCGTAATAAATAAAATAAAATAAAATAAAATAAAACATGCATAAAAAAGTTTAAATAAATGTAGTTAAATTGCTGCCGCTCTTGAAATACTGTTGGAAAGTCCGATTCGTTCCGAATCGGTTCATCCTAAACTCTCATACTAGACTAGCCCACTGTGTGTATAAAGCGTTGGAATCAGTTAATTCAGATTTATAAATAAACAGATTTTAATCGTTTTATCTATTTGAGTGAATAAAATTTTTTGGTCTTCTTTTTAGAGCAACAGCGGAATATTTAGTAAAGGTGCACTCATTAGCCTAATATTGTTTATTTCTTTATTTATTTAATTAATTAATTTATTTATTTAAAAGATGCACCTGGTCATGTGATCGCAACATGTCTGCCCCCATAAGTAAGTCTTATTAGACTACTGATATGACGAGTCTTCATATGTAGGCTAAGTTTACATGATTAAGGAAAGTAGGGTACAACGGGGCTAAAGGCGCCCGGGGGTAAGGCGCCTTTGATATTATTTTCATCTAAACCACTAGATGGGACAAAAACGTGGTGTAGCACTTTCCAAAACATCCGCTTTTCAAGATGCACGTGTAGAATTGTCTGATCCTTGTCGCGATCACGCTGCAGCAGCGCAAAGTTGATTCTGTGCTTATTGATCTGATATTTGATGTTTTTTTTTTTAAATGTTGTAGATTTAAGTAGCAAATGAGAATCGCTAAAATGAATGCATATATTTTGAGACAAAGGTGTTCTTTATGATTTTCAGTTTTGTTTAAGATAATTAAAGCAACAGTTTTTAAATAACGAAAGAATATGTAAAAGTATGGTATTTGGGGTAAAAAGCGCCCCTGCTGTTGGGGCTAAAGGCGCACAGTAATTAACATGATAATTAATAGATGGCTGACTTTTCCATTTCTTGACATGACATGGTTAGATTCAGATGGTAAATATCATGTATTCTGTTGGGTGTCCATATTAGAGATAATCACCATGTTTAGAATGAAACCATCATATTTAAAAACATGATATTAATCATATCATAATAAAATATCATTTATTGTTACTACTTTAAATATATATTCAATTATTATTGGATCTCCTTCAATACGTTCAGAATCTTTACTTATTAAAATGATTTTGTTTCTGTATTTTAAAATATATTTTTATATTAACATATTTTAATGACAGTATATTTACTGAACAAAAATGAATTATTTTATTTTTCAAAATAAGCAGAAAATAGGCTAGTACAAACTTTGTTAAAGTGATTGTTTTGAACAAGTATTAACTTTTTTTAAAAATTTTAGCTGAAGTATCAATACCGTGTGCCTTTTACCCCATGCTGGTGGGCCTTTTACCCCGTGTGTGGGGTAAAAGGCCCCTCTTGCCACCTCATACATTTATAAGATTTTTAAACAAAATAAACAACTTGAATGATTTATTTTCACACAAAATCTGTTGCTCCATTAATGTTCAATACAACGAATATATTTTTTCTGCAATTATACATTTTAGGCGCAGTGAATAGCACATTTTTTCTTAAGGGGGCCTTTAGCTCCGTTGTACCCTACTGTTCATTTCTTGTTGTTGTGTTTTCACCTCAGTTATATACATTTGCTTTTACACCACTTGCGTTTTGTTTTTCCTGAGAAATACCCCTGCGGTTAAATAAAACATTATATAGTTTTACATTTCAGGCCTATTGAAATATTTGTATTTCATACTTCATTTAGCATATTTTAAGATTAAATAGCTTGCTATTTACATAGCTGGTAGTTTAGCAAAATGCAGTTTTAAAGTTGCTTCTCCAGCACTTAATTAGGTATTCTGTCTGATAGCCTATGTTTGACAATTATATGGTTTAGCTAATTTCATACAGTACCTAGCAGATTCATACAGTAACTTTCCATCTTCAGTTTTATAGCATTAAATGTTGATGCACCACTTTAATATCTTGAAATGGACTGAGCCACCATGATTTGTGCTACAGTTTGTTCTCACATTTTTCAGCACTTCGTCCACTGAGGCCCCAGTGCATAACTGGGTATAACAATGAAAGGAAGCAGACATGTAGATTCTAGATTAGGTGTTTCCATGGCAATAATTGAACAATGCTGTCTGTTTTGATCTGATCTAAGGAAAATTGTAACAGCATTGATTGATAGTGTATCAGTATGAACTTGAAAATGTTTCCAGCATATTTTTATATATAGATTTTTTTTTCAAAACCAAGAAAGTGGCAGATTTGTTTGGCCATAAACAAGCTTTTCTACAAAGAAAAAATACTGAGTGCACTTCAGTATACTGTATATATATATA
>NW_015537969.1:1142444-1151849 GCF_001515605.1 Sinocyclocheilus anshuiensis
AGCTCTGTTACAGCTAGTTTTCAATCTTTCCTGTTTGGACTAAACCTTTGCTTTATGTTGCATCATCATTAATGCTGGAGAAAGTTTAAAATTATTTCTTTTGCCAGGAATATCATTCAGATGACATTCTCATTGTTTAATTATTATTATTATTATTATTATTATTATTATTATTATTATTATCCAAATAAGTAGTATTATAACCCAAAGTGAGTTTGTTTTCTATGCCTTCATCTGAGACTGAATGCTGAAATAGTGGGACAGTGTTGTTTTGCTTGCCACGCTTCAGTTGAATTTATAGGTCAAAAAATATTACTATTTTTCTTTTGTACATTTTGCTGGTCAGAGAAAGCCATTTCCCTTGACAGCACAGAGATTTTTGTGAAACATGAAAGGAGATTAGGTTAGAAAATCTCTGCCAGACAAGGCTGTGCTTTAATCACCGTTTTCATTTTCTCTGACACGTCCTGATATTTGTATAGAATGACAATGAAAAACAGAAGAAATGACGCAAAGGGCTTATTTTTTTTCCTTATGGCAACCTGCCCTACATATTTATAAAACAGACATCGAACTTTATTCCCTATTTAATTATTTTTATCCAGATTTTTGTGCAGCATATTTTGTTAAAGTGTATGTCTTGTATAGAGCGAAAGATTTCTTTAAAAATGCATCGTATTGTATGTCTTTCCAGCTTTAGTTTTTTTTTAAAGATTGTTTGGTACTACCAGGGCGTCCTGTAATGAGAGATTCTAGAGAAAGCATAAAAACAGAGGGATAAGAGCTCTAATATATCTGCAGTAGGCTAGATGGCACTGTTGCTCCTCCTTAAAATAAAATAAAAAGAGAATAGGAAATATTTACATGCCTATTTTGTGTCACAACATTCAAGGATTAATGTAAATTTAATACGCATATATTATTATATTTTCTATAACTACTATATACAGTATTTAATACGTATATTATATACATTGCCGAACAAAATTTTGGAATCATAAAGATTTTTTGTTGAAAGAAGTCCCTTATAATCACAACGGCTGTATTTATTTGATCAAAACTGCAGTAAAAACAATAATATTATAAAATATTATTACAATTTAAAATAACCGTTCTATTGAATTCTATTCTACCAGAATATATTTTAAAATGTAATTTATTCATGTGATGGCAAGTTTTAAGCAGCCATTACTCCAGTTTTCAGTGTCACATGATCCTTCACATATCATTCTAATATGCTGATTTGCTGGTCAAGAAACACTTAAATATGCTGAAAACTGTGATATACTACAATTCAAAAGTTTGGGGGTACAATTTTTTAAACTGTAAGATTAATGATTTTATTTACCAATGGTGCATTAAATTGATCTTATGTGACAGTAAAGATATTTATAATGTTTAAAAAAATCTATTTCCAATAAATGCTGTACATTGAACGTTTTATTCATTAAAGAATACTGAAGAAAATCTGCTTTGCCATCACAGAAATAATCTGAGCATAAGAGACAACAATATTCCAAATTTTTTGCCAGTAGTGTGTGTGTACTGTATGTATTAACCAGTAGAAACATGGAGGGAACAGAATCCGGTGTGATGCTTTAATGATGGATTAGTTTCTTACAAACATGCAGCATTTCACTTCACAAGACATGAATTGATGGACTGGAGTCGTGTGGATTATTTGTGGAATAATTCTGAACCTTTTATCAGCTGTTTGGTCTCTCGTATCGCAAGTGGTATAATGCTAAATTTCTCCAAATGTGCTTTGATGAAGAAACAAACTCATCTACATCTTGGATGGCCTGAGAGTGAAAACATTTTTAGCAAATTTTCAATTTTGGGTGAACTACAGTATTCCTTTAAGAGGGGTTTTTATTTTTTTTGAGAGATGTGAACAATTTGGCACCAAAACTCATTAAGAGTCTATATTTAATTATCATCTCCCCCCCTACTCCTCTGTCTCTTAATGAGGTATTCAGTACTCCCAGAACACGAATGATGCACATGAATCTGGGAGTTACTCTAATTCCTCCTATACATTTAATAACAATGTGCCTCTGTTCATTTTGATGATCAGCATTTGCAACTTAAAGCATCGCTTGTTGCAGTTTCATCATAACTGAACAAACCAAAGTCTTTTCACGCTCAGCATATGGTTGCATCCCCTGTGCACGTTTTCAGCAAACAGAGGCTCATGGGAAATTCATCCAGTGAATGACGACTTCGCATATCTATGCTTTTTGTTTTAATAAAGAAAGCAGTTACAGCCTCACTATGTTGCCTTTGGAATGATAAGCACTTGCTCTTGTTATATAACAAGAAATGTTTGACCAGACGGGGCACTTCATACAGAGGGGATTTACAAAAGCAATTTTCCCTGTTCAGCAAACAATGATTTACCTGTTAAACTCAGAGAATCTGCAGTTAGTTAGTAGAATGAAATGAAAGAGACCTGTTGGGAATGGATGAAGAAGGACAAAAGCGAGAAGAACTGTACACACCAACTAGGAAATAGGCTACCAGGGGAATTGCTTTTATCAGACGCCTAAAAAACAAAATGAATTTAAAGTTACACCTGCCTTTGCTGGAGATAAGAAGACTTTTGGCTGATGAATTTTGCGATGTTTGCCATTTTCTCAGTCTATTGTGCATCCTCAGGCATGATGTTATTAATGGGTTCATTTGTGATGTATTTTAATTTGATGAATAATTAACTTAACCTTTTATCACTTAGGTTATGCTGCATTGGTGGCTCGTGTGACGTGAAGCCAGGGGCGATTCTAGGATTTTCATTTTAGGGGGGCTCAGCCCCCAATGAGGGTATAATATATATATATACACTATTTATGACAAAGAACAGAACTGCACAGCTGCAGATATTATAACAATCTATCGATAAACACACACCTTGTCCTCTGTTTCTCGCTCTGCTCTGCCGCGGTCTGCGGATTGAAAAATAACTGAAAGATGGGGAGGAGCCGATCGAAGCCCCCCTAAAAATGATCTAGCGACGCCCATGCGTGAAGCAATCCAGACCCGTCTTTCTCTGTCTTAAACATCTAATTAGTCCATGTCGTGTTTACCTTAATCAGATTAATTAACGTTGATGCCAATTTATCCACTAATAATTAAAAGACTGTTCTTTCAAATCTCTGCCTGGTGTCTTCTCTGCTTTTTGCGAGGACGTTAAGAAGGTCAGAGTGACTTATACGCTTACATTTAAAAACACATTCAACCAAAGTTGTTCAAGCTGTAAAGGGAAAATGCTGCATGTAGAAGCGTGATATGAATATTGTTTTGTTGAGGTGCCATCATAAAAGCATTACTTTTCCATTAGAAGAATGTTCTTGGCCTGCTGTGTAGGTCTTTATCACTGCTTGAATTTCTCTCTTCACTTGCTGTATTTTTCTTCTCATGAGTCATCAAGAATTTATGCACCAGCTCTGCGGAAAAATGATGGTGATTTCACCTTCTGCGAGAAAAGAAGAATATGTATGTTATCTTGAGGATAGGGTTCATCTACTGTACAAGAAACATTCTTATACTTTTTTTCTTGCACGCACTAGATTATGATCTAACTAAGCGCAGAAATCTTTGGAATGATTTCTGGAAACAGATAAAGCATGTTTGATGAGTTGATAATAAACAGCTTCTGGGCAATAGCTGATATTTTTGCTGATTATTTATCTATTAGAGCTCCCAGACTGCTTTATTAATGTGGGTCTGTGTGCAAAATATGTCTAGGGACAGTTTAAAACTTGTATATTAATGAAAGTAAACCAACATAGAGTGTAAACAGAGATTATATTAACTGAAGTGGAACACAGCTGTGCAAATGAATGAACAAAGTTATGAAAATATGTCCATGTTGGTCTAGTGCAGGATGCCAGATCTGTAAGCTGTGCAGCATGACTGTATGGTTACAATGCTATTTTATCACAAATATAATGAGCTCAGAATTTCATGAGGTTTTGTGTGCTTAATGGTTTGTGATGTGTTGCTAGTAACAGTTTCCAGCTTTAGTACATCTTTGTCATTTTTAATGAATACAGCCTGAATTGTTTAGACACATATATATATATATATATATATATAGACATACTGTATGAGCAGAATCAGAAATATATTATTATACAGTAATACAATACATATACATACGGTATATATGTGTGTGTATAGCACAGCAACCCATGAATCCCAATGTCTGTATAAGGCAGAGGTTCATGTAGGGTGATATCAGGGTTGAGTATAAGAAAATTAATTTATCTTTAATAAAACATGGTTGATATTTATATGAAATAACAGTAAAATGTGACAGAGAGAATGGCCTTGTGATAAGTAGTATAAAGAAACCACATTAAGAATATTGTTTGATCACAGCTCAGGATAAAAATGACTTTTTGAAAGCTTTTTATATTGTATATGTGACCCTGGACCACAAAACCAGTCTTTTTTTTTTTATTGAGATTTATACATCATCTGAAAGCGGAATAAATAAGCTCTCCATTGATGTATGGTTTGTTTGGATAGGACAATATTTGGCCAAGATACAAGTATTTGAAAATCTGGAATCTGAGGGTGCAAAAAAATCAAAATACTGAGAAAATCGCCTTTAAAGTTGTTCAAATAAAGTTCTTAGCAATGCATATTACTAATCAAAAATTACGTTTTTATATATTTACAGTAGGAAATTTACAAAATATCTTCATGGAACATGATCTTTACTTAATATCCTAATGATTTTTGGCATAAAAGAAAAATCTATAATTTTGACTCATACAATGTATTTTTGGCTATTGCTACAAATATACCCCAGCGACTTAAGACTGGTTTTGTGGTCCAGGGTCACAAATTAATATGAATTTTTTTCAAGAATTTCTTGTGATTTTTAGTCATTTTTAAATAGTTTACCCCAAAATGAAATTTCTGTCATCATTTATTCACCCTCTAGTTGTTCCAGGTGTGTATGAGTTTCTTTCTTCTGTTGAACATAAAAGAAGATATTTTGAAGAATGGGTAACTAAACAATTGCTAGTATAGCCACTGACTTCCATAGTATTTTTCCCCCATACAATGGAAGTCAACGATGAACATGCAACAGTTTGGTTACCCACATTCTTCAAAATATCTTCTTAGATTTTTTATTGTTAATTATTTTAAAACGAAATAGATTTATTTCATTTAATGTTTACTTTATTTTAAGTAATGACATTTTTTATGGTTTTATTGTTAGTTTTACTTAGGGATAGTCCTGCTTTCTGTTTCTTAAAGGAAATGATTTTTCATATTGGAATTTTATCCCCTTGTTTAGTTGAGAGCTGTAGAGCATAAGAAAACAGACCTTTCAGACAAATTACTATATAGGCTTGTCTCTTTTAGTAATTCTCGTTTAGTAAATGAATTAATAATTTATTAATTCAGAACAGCAGCCTTACTGTCACATTAGGCAACTGGACTGTGAATGTAACCATCCAATCAGCCATGGTCCATTAGTGTGAAGATTAATACTGTGCTCTTATCTGACAGCTTCAGAAGCCCTATATGTTGTTAAAAGTGGCTTTAAACCACAGATCTGAACTCATCTGTGCAGATCAGTAGAGAGGTTGGAAGCACACAGAGATAATCAAATGATCTTTTCCTATAATGCTCTTAAATGAGTAAGTCAAGCCAGATGCAAATGCAAAGAGATTATGTGTTAAAATATCACTGGCTGAACTGATCAATTGAGCAATTGATCAGAATGTGAAATATTATGATTTTGTTGAATTAAAGCATTTATAAGGTGGTTCTGTGAAGCACTTGATTCTGATTGGATGTAACATTGTGCGTAGGTGACAACTAAATTTTTTTTGAGAGAAAATGCCATATTACACTATTGGGTTTCAACTTTCTAACAATACAAATGTCAAAAAACAAACACTTTACAGCAGTTCAAATGTTGACTTCTATCTTACTAAGATGCAATTTTAAATATATTTTAATACTTATGTTATGTGTACTTGTGTATCCTGTTCTGTATTATTGAGACAGTTTGAAAGTTACTGTGGCTTGTCACGGTTGTTAGACCACATAAACAGTCATCTGTAGGCTAGACTGTCCCATTTAACAACACTTGGTTTGACCTTTGTGGATGCAGCCCTTGATTTGGGACATACAGAGGATTTCTCTGACAAACACAACTGGCGCCATTTAGCATTTCAGTTATCGGTTGGATTGAAAATGACTTCAGAGGACTTCAGTTTTAATACTACTGTAATATTGTTTGTCTTGTTGGTAGGCTAATTGTTTATTTTTATTATTTTTAACAGAAGCCTAAGGTAAAACTGTATAATAATTGCAACTCAAATATTATATCCTTGTATTTATTTATTTGATGAGTAACTGTGCAAAAAGTGGGATAATGTTCAGTTATTCTTGATATGGGATTCTTGATATGGGTTTATTCAGAGTTGTGTGTTTAGGCATACTGACAAAGAAACTCACTCACATATGGAGTCATTTTGCAGTCTGTGCTCTAGAACACACGCATGAAATCCCATCAAACAACACTGTAAAAAGAGGAACCTTTTTGCTGCACTGCTGCCACCAGCATAAGCATTTGCAAATTTAATTAAAACTCTTGCATACTTGCTCCAGGCTGGCAATGAGTTATGAGCATCTTAATGTTTATAACCAACATCAAAATCTTTCATTTTAATGGAAAATGTCACAATGAGAGCAGAACATCCGGTGTGTTGTGTGTTTAAAGTTTTCTCAGTTTATGCTGTAACAGATATGATGAGAAAAACATGTTCTAAAAGTAAAGCAAGGGATTTCCACATATCCTGTATTTGTGTAATTTGCTAGGTTTACTACAAAATAGTGTACAATTCCACAACTGTCACGTTTTTCTTCTGTAAGACAAGCAATATGTCCTATATGAATAAAGAATAATCCTCACATAATAGTGTCTTAGCTGTGTAATAATACAAATGACCAAAGAAAAGACAAACATTGTTCTGTGGATGTTTTCCCAATTTAAGCATTGCGAAATAATGGATTAGGGATTGATTAGGGATTGTGATGGTGAATGCTAATGAGCCAGCATCTGTTTAGCTGTGACTCATAGCTGAGATGGTATATCTGGAAATATATCAGGACTTGAACAGATCCCAAACTCATTGCATGTTCTCGGCTTCTGTAGCTGTCTGCCACACATTCCACAGAGACGGCAAGAGCGACATCAGCATTATGAGATTTTCTATGTCACATATTTTTGAAATCATCTCTAAATGACCACAATGATTGTTATTGGAAATAATTCAAAGAAAATAAAAGGAAATGAAAGGGATTTGGGGGTTTCATCTGGATCCACTGTCATGTACTAGTTTGTACTTTTCAGATGAAAGTAAAAGGAAAATATTATACCTTTGCCATTTCAAGCAATATGTTATTCTTATTGTATGAAAGATCAGAACTGTACTACTTTTGACAATGGACCAGACGAGGACCAAAGCAATATATGAACTTTGAACCCTAAGAAACCTGCCACAGATGGATTACTAGGTGATAATCAGGAAATGAAAATACGGAAATGGCTCCTTGAGAGGTTCTGTCTGAAGCTTTTTTTTTTTGTTGAGTGCTCTGTGAAATTGCAGGGTGATGTACATGAAAAACGCTGGACAGACATTCAGTACACTGGTGCGCTGTTCAGGATAAGCCAGACCCTATAATGGCACTTCTGTGGGAGGAAAATACTAATTCAGAGTGCAACACAAAATGGACTCCCATCGCTAAATGACAATTGCAGAAGTCATTCAATTTGCATTAGTAGTCAGCAATTTAGTAAAATTAGGAATTAGTTGGCAATAAGACATTTTATTTGAGCATTTGTGTCCCTTAGGAAGACTCACTCTGAAATATACGAGCTGTTTTACTATAGCCTATGGCTCAATACAGTCTTTTTAATCGATAAGATAAGAGAGAGACATACAGATGTTTTTGTACTGTATAAAAATATGGAATTGGTATGTTGGCAAATAGAAGAAATGGCGACCAATTAGGCCTACTGCACCTAAAAATGTAAGTTAGGAATTTAGGACTAAAGATTTGAACCTTGATGCTAAAACAAAAGTTCATGTCCATGTCATCTATCAAGCACTGCATATACTCAGTGATATTTCCATTAGTTTTAGATGAAGCATTTTAACATTTGTGACAGCAAGTAAAAAATAAACAAATAAATAAATAAAACAAAAAGAAAGTTGAAAAAACATGAAAACTTCACTACCCACACGCCCTTTCTGCCTTCGCGTGTGGTTTAATCCTCCGCGGCTTCCGTAAGGTGTCGTGGCGCTTGTGGAGTGCGAGGGCGAAAGTACAGCGGCTCTAAATAGGAAGATAAGCAAATATTTGTTACAGGTACATTACTTTCAAACTGCAGTGATCGTATATCATATAAAGGTTTCCGGCTGATAATGAGGCGCGCAGGTTTGGGTAAGTAACTGTTTCTCTTTATATGTCGTTATATTTGAATCTTATGCTAAGCTGAGTTCTCAATTCAAATAGATATCAGTCACAGTTTGAGACATTAAACGAACACTGAATGACCAAATCATATGAAATAGTTAACCACAATGTCCAGGTTTGGAGGACCATATGAATACATAACGGTACGAGACTCATGCCGAAATGGTCTGATCTGAGGCAGCCAATAACTGGCTAGTTTTCTCAATATCAGACCAGCTGTTCCATAGGTCAGGTTAACATATAGAGATGTTTATGTCAGATGAAGAATGATTGTTTGTTTCTGTGTGTATAAACACACTTAGACACTGCCACAATATAAATATGATTTAGATTCCTTTCATATCGTTCCAACAGTTTTAATAAAAAGAACGATCAAAGTATAATTTAAAAGTCTGTTCTTAAAGAGGTCAATTTTTACTAATATATCATTAAAATTAATAGATTTTTCACAATAATTAAATTATTATTAAAAAAATCTTGTTTGTCTTGTGAAGACCAACAAGATTTAATTAATAGTTTCTAATTTTTAGATGTTCAGTAGTTTCTGATGAATAAATCTTATTTGAAGTTAAAAAATGATGTGGTAAAATGATTTGACCTGCCCACCTTAGTAAACTTCCTCAATTACTAACATTTAAGATAGATTGCAGTGATTGGATATTAGATTTTACAATACTGAGAAACACCAGTCTTATCTAGCCAATTTGACCTGTTTATTGTCGTTTAGGTGAGGGCGGCCCTCCAGGCAATTACGTTGCAAGTGGATACAGTGTGTATGAGGAGGAGAATGAACATCTGCAGGAGGGACTGAGAGCTAAAGTACATGCACTTAAACATGTAAGTGGACTTGAACATATTTGATTCTGTATTTTTAATAACCAATTTGCACAATTGTCT
>NW_015537969.1:1152074-1159749 GCF_001515605.1 Sinocyclocheilus anshuiensis
CTCTCTCTCTCTCTCTCTCTCTCTCTCTCTCTCTCTCTCTCTCTATATATATATATATATATATATACATGAATTATATAAAGTATATAGCATTAAATATATAATACATACTAATAAAGTTTCATGCGTAATAATTACAAAATTATTTTTTATTACTTAGCTTTTTATCAGTCATTACATTATATCTATGCATATATATATATATATATATATATATATATGTGTGTGTGTGTGTGTGTGTGTGTGTGTGTTTTAACTCTATCTAGTGGTTTTCTACGCGGAAAAGTGTAACGTGCAATTTATCGCGTTTCGTTCGTATTCTGGGAGCATCAGCTTGTGTGTGTGTGTGTGTGTGTGTGTGTATATAGTATCATTATTTTGGGCTGTTAAGCTTAAAATAGTTTTTCTTTAGCACTGGCTGTTGTTAAACGTAGTAATTATGCAAACAATACATTAGTTGTCCTGTGAGCACAATTGTTCCATACAGCTAGGTTATGGCAATAAAGTGTTGAATCCTAAATAACCTATACTTTTTACATCTATTTCAGCTTTCAATTGACATTGGAAATGAGGTCAAGTACCAGAATAAAATGTTAGGAGAAATGGTAAGCGATGGGAATCGATTCTACTCTCTTCATCAAAACACTTACCTGAATAGCTTAAATATCTAACGTTTGTTTCTCCTCAAGGACTCAGACTTTGACTCAACTGGAGGTCTGTTGGGAGCCACCATTGGTAGATTGAAGCTCCTCTCCAGGGGAAGCCAAACCAAGGTGTACTGCTACATGCTGCTGTTTGCCCTGTTTGTGTTTATTGTCCTGTACTGGGTGATCAAACTGAGGTGATCGTAGGACTGATGACTCTTCAGGACCTTTCGTTTGTGCCATGCTTATTTGTGGTAGAGGGTCAGAATCCTCACAGAGATGACGAGGACTGAGGTTATTGAGTAGTACGAGAGTGCTTTCTTTCCATTGGACAAGAAGTTGAACCATTGATTGACAATGTGCAATACGAGACAAAAATCTGTTCTAACCCACCATTAGTGTCCCCCGAGGGGAAGGGATAATGCTAGTTGTCTAAAACTGGTCACAAAGAATATTGTGAAGATTAACATGCATCTTTCCTTCTTTTTTTCCCGAAATAATGACCTTTGTTTAATAGTATTATTCTTTTAGGAGAACTTCAGTGCTATAAATGTGTGCTAATTTATATCTTCTATAAGGATACAGATAAATGCATTTAAAAGAGTGGCACCTAATCAGCCTTTATTTTCCTTTCTTTTACTGTGAAAGTCTTACAACATTCTTGAAAGAGTTGCCACAAAATTGTATGAATATAGTGTTCAAAGGGCTGATCTTCAGATTGTGAAAACTATACTGATACGAGAGTTTATGTGCAATGCAGATGTATAATAATGACCATATTAAAAACAACCCCATAATTCTGTGTACTTCAGAAATGTCTTAAGTAATTTTGAAGTTCTTGTCCAATCTCTTTTGCTCTCTATGGTTAAAATAATGTATGGTTAATTTCAGTTTTTTTTAGTAACTAATTTGTAAATAAATGTCATTTTTCAGAGAATTATTACATAAATTCCTTTATGTTGTCAACTTGAGTCCTGTTTTCATATATCCCATTTATACTTCTCAGGAATCTTACAACAAGCTACTGAAGAATTATGAAAACTTTATTTTGTTCATGCATATTAACAACAAACATTCATATAAAACTATAATCAAAATTTACATATGTTACATATAACTACATATAAAGTTTTTCATCAAGTCTTTATTAAAATACCCTTTTTTTACTGCAAGGTACAAATCATCCATCTTAAGGTTGTTAATGGCTTTTATAACTGATATAACTATAGTTCATTTATATTTAGTGTCAGATTCTTCTTTTAAGGGCACTTTGTTTTTCAAACTGAACTCATTTTGGTGATGTCATTTCTTGGGTAGAGTGTCCATGTACTTGCATATGACTGACAGCATCACCTCGTCAGCTCCTGCACCAATGGACATTAACCTGGAGTCCCTGTTAAGAAAAAACAGATCAGATAGATTCGTATCCAATATTTTGCACTTTTATAAATCACTTGGAAATTCGATTCACTGCATTCACTCTTGACCTGGCTCTATACTCATGAGTATAAACATGCAATCCAAACTGTTTGCTTTTAAATGTCACTAGATGTCACTGCAGCTCTGAGAGCACATGCATGTTCACCTCATTCAGATGAGAGAAACTGACCTGTAGAACCTGCTGACCAGGACGTCACTGGTGAAGCCCATGCCACCCCAGTACTGGAGGCAGCTGTCACCGAGCTCTCGGGCCAGTCGTCCTGCCTTCAGCTTGGCCATTGACGCCAACTTTGTCACATCGTTTCCCTTAATGTACAAAGCTAATGAAAGTGCACAGGGAAAAGAAACAAAAAACAAATTCAGAGGTATTCATTTTCAGGCATTCACGCTGAGGTTCAGCTCCAATTTTTAATTTCACAACCTGAGGGAGGAAGAATGAAAATGGACTGATTGCAAGCCAGTGAGTGCTCACACCATTTCTTTCCATTATTAATTCGGAAATTGGTGGCCCTGTAGACCTGCCAGACCCAAACCCATGAAATTGCATAGCTGCCTTGGCCTATAAAATCATTCCGGAATAATTTAAGAAATGGGCGGACTCACCTGTGGCGCGATGCAAAAGGGAGCGTAACAGCTCGATTTCTGTCTGCAGCTCAGCCAGCCTGAAGTGAACGACCTGGTGGTACAGAATCGGCTGATTGAAGATCTTCCTCTGTCTGGTGTAATTAACGGTCTCTTGGACAACTTTCTCCATGGTCGTCAGAACTTAAAAAACAAGGCATAGGAAAAATTCCGATGTGTTTTTCAGCAAATTATATGATTGAGGAAATAGCTGGATTTCAGTTCTGACAACATCTAGACAGGAACGCGGAAATGATGTCAAAAGATCCTCCAGAACATGCCAGACCTTTTTCTTCCTTGATGTTTAAAGCAAAGCACACAAGTTTGACTCACTGATAAACACATTTGGGCCTGAGAGGATCTGACCTGGCTTGTAAACACACAGGCACTACTGACTTTAACACACTGACGTCATGCCCGTGCCAGTGAAGAGAAATGTTTGCTGTGCAGTGGGATGTGTGGGCAGAGCCGATCCTAGACTTCTGGGGCCCTACGCAAAACTGTCGGGGGGGGGGATTAAATCATCTTTGAGAGCAAGGGGGCCCTACGCAGCGTGTGTACTTTGCGTATAGGGCGGATCGGCTCTGTGTGTGGGAGTTGGAAAGGATAACTTACTATTGGCCACCCCCCAGAGTCGCTCCTCCTGGAATTGAAGCATCTGGTACGTGAAGCCCATTCCCTCCTGCCCTATGACATTTTTGCAGGGCACACGCACGTCATCGAAAAACACCTCTGCTGTATCCGATGACTGCATGCCTATTTTATCGATCTTACGTGCGATGTGAACGCCTGCGGACGTACGGTAAAACATTAGCATGTTTTATTTGGCAGTCAAGACTCTTTTTCCAAAAGTTTGGTGCTTTTGCATTACGTCTTACCAGGCAGATTCATAGGTAAACAGATTAGGGATTTGTTCTTGTGTGGAGGGCCCTCGCTGGTGTTGGCCAGGAGGCACATCCAGTCTGCCTGAGTGCCATTAGTAGTCCACATCTTTCCTCCATTAATGACAAATTCATCTCCTTTGCGCACAGCTTTAGTCTTGATGCCTGAAGGAGACAGTATTTATTCCCAAATTAAGACTCTTTAGATCAGTGGTTCTCAGCCAGGAGGCAGAGGCCTACTATGGGGCTTCAGAAAGCTTCCAATTGGGCCACGGGGTCACTTAAAATGATTTAAATGAATCTATTATTATTCATATAAATATTATTATTATTAATAATTATTAATTATTAATAATACGGTTTTTAGTTTTTTTTTCTAATTTTGATTTTTTTAACAAAAATATAAAAATTTGAAACAACACCAGGTGGCTTGAGAAGCAAAACTGCATGATGTTTTCTCTTAAGTTCAGTTTTTTACACAATTTTTCATAAACTTGACCATTTATGCTTAAAAATGTTATTTTACTATTGATTATATACTATTATAGTATTTATTAGTATTTGAAATTAGCTTTTATTTTTACATTTTTCAGTTTTAAGTTGTAGCATTTTTTTATTAGTTTTTGTTTTACTTTTTTATATTCATATATAGCTTTGATTTCTTTTTTTTTAGTTTATTTAGTTTTAGTACTTTAACTTATTTCACTAATTTTGTTTCAATTACTGAAAATTATTTGTAATAGTTTTTGTTAACAATAACAACACTGTTATGGAATCACAAAATGAACTGTGGTTAACTTAACTATATCACCGCTCCCAGTTTCTGTTAATAAAAAAGTTGAAAACAACCAGCTTTGTCATAATTACAGCAGAAATATTAGAGGAAATTGGAGGATTTTTTGTTTCTTGGACAAAGAAGGGCCCTCAAGCCAAAAAGATTGAGCATCACTGCTTTAGATCATACTTGGCTTTAAATGTAAAATAAAGTAATACGGTACTTTAATTTCTCCTCAAAACAACTCATTAATAATCTGTGACTAGTACCAGCTTTACTTCAAATACAAATTTTAATACATTTATGAAAAATGGATCTGCATCCCCCTGTGCGCTATTCCCATGTAGGCAAGTCTTTTAATCTCCCTGGCCTGAAATGCTTTGATATCTTCATTTGGGAAAGTAATTAATTTTAGATTTGCGTCTGGTGTAAGTTTACATCTTGTTTAGAACACCCCCATGGCAATATAAAGAGCATGTCTTTCCTGTTAGGTACATTATCTCCAGCAAAATACTTACTTGCTACATCAGAGCCGGCCCCTGTTTCGCTCACCCCGAGGCAGACCACTATGTCTCCCATTATGGTGGGCTGCAAGAACTCTCTCTTGAGCTCTGCAGAACCAAACCTACAACAGCACAGAGGTCACAGTCACATCCTCACAGTTATTTTGTGAGTGTCGTAGCAACAGTGATTAAAAGCTCGTGAGGCAGCATGGGCTACAGAAGACATTAACATTTTACTAGCAGCAAATGCAATTTCAGAAACTGTTCCATAGGGCAGAATCACAAAGACTAATCAAAATCCCTGATTTTCTGAATCCAAATAGCCAAAACGAATATGCACAGAAAAATGAGTGTTTCCAGAGAGTGAGCACAGTGCAGTAATATCCCCTCAGTGACAGCGTACAACCTGCTGCAGTCAGAATATGTCAAATGCTAAAAAGGAACCATGCTGATGACTACAGTATTTATTTATAATAAGTGATAGGTGATTTCATTTGTTTTAAGAGTTTATCAACACATGGTGAAGAAATACCTCATTCAGTCTACTGCAACATTCTACTAGATAAAATAAAATAATTTTCCTTTATTTTTCCTTTATTTCCTTTAATAAATATTTCCTTTATTTATTTTTAGCCTTTTCCCTACTGAAAATAAATAAATAAAAACACAAAAAAAAAAAAAAAAAAAAAAAAAAAAAACTCATCAAGACGGATGCAGGCTTCCATGTGGGCTGCACTGCAGAGTATGATAAGTGTAAAAAGGGAAGAGCTATTTCCAAAGTATGGTTATTAAAAGCAGAATGCGTCCATTTTAGCTAGACAGTCTTCAATACTTGTGAGAGGTAAGTATAACATTGCTACTTCATTTATTTGTTTTGGTAACTTAAAGGAATAGTTTTCCCAGAAATGTTCTCGTTCTTATGTCATTCCAAACCTGCATGACTTTCTCTCTTCAGTGGAACATAAAAGAATATATTTTGGAAACTGTGTTTTCTATCCATATATTTAAAGTCAATTGGGTCCAAAGGTGTTTTAGAGCCAGTGGACAAAAATGGACATAATTTGGTCCACTTAGTCCAATGCTGTTTTGGACTCAATGGACAAAAAAATAAAGAAGGAAGAAGGTCACACAGCTTTGGAACAACATGAGAGGGAGTCATCGCTTTAAAGCATGATCAGGTTTTTTTTCAATATCAGAGCTTTTTTATTGTACATGCTGCAATTTATAAAATGAAAACTGATCAATTATATAATGAAGAAGACTCTTATAATGACTTAAGCCTGTATTTGTTCCCCAGTTTGAGAGTATGTGGTTCACGTTTGTTTTACTTCAACTTCTGCCTCAGCTCACCCTCAGTGCTCATTGTCCCAACGGGTGCGTTTGTGACATTAGGGGTTCTGCAAAATGCATTGGGGACATCACTGACATACCCCCTCTCGACCCAACAACAACCTTCCTACTCTTGCTAAATGACACAAACATAAAGATCCTCAAAGACCGAAGTTTCCAGCCGTTCTCTCTTCTGCTACGACTAATGATCACGCACAGCACTCTAGACACCATCCAACCAGAAGCCTTCCATGGTGCTCCACAGCTTCGGTCCATCAAGCTCTCATCAACCGCACTCTCTGTCTTCCCACCCAAGGTGTTTAGTGAGCAGAGCAACTTGGAGCAACTGCAGCTAGATGGTAACCAAATAGCTTCCGTTAGTTCAGAACTCTTTGAGGCGATGGTCAACCTCACTGAACTAAATCTGAGCAAGAACCGCCTTTCCCAACTGGACGCTGACGTCTTCCAGAGTTTGACCAAGCTGAATTACCTAAACTTAGCTGATAACCAACTGAGGAACCTCCCGAAGATCCTTTTCCAAAAAAAACAATTACTGCATAGGAAATAGCAAAACTGTATAATATATTTTCTTATAAGAGCATATATCTCATATATCTTAAATTAAGTTTATTTTTCTTACCCTATTATTCCCAAACCTAATTCATTTTTATTTAGCAAAAAAAAAAAAAAAGAAGATATTAAGACTTTTTTTTTTTTACTGGAAAACAAGTTAAAGTAACTTTCAAAGTGAGAGATGAATATTGTGAGACAAATGGCATTTAATGGCAAGGCCAACTGATGAAGAAGCCAGTGAGACTGGCTGTTCAAAATAGCTTAATTAGATACTACTTTTACATCTTCTGCAGTATAAATTATGCATAGGGGGAGAGCGGGGCACAAAGCAACACTTTTTGACTTTCTCAAATTGTGTAAATCCACATGGGGTTCAGAGTATAATTTTTTCATCCACAGTAATTTCACACTTGTCTAGTACAAATGTCACTTTGGTTCATAATTACAGTGTATACGTTTTTCTTTATTTACCCTCAAAAACTGGAAGTGAAATGTGACAACATGCCCCGTAGGTGGGGTACATTGTAACATCTGAGGGGCACGTTGTAACATGACCATATAACAGCTTAAAATGTTATCTGATCAAATGAAAAAAATATACAAGACAAACTAAAATATTTTGTCAATAAAATAAAATAATTATTTATTTCAAATAAAATAATGGCGTTTTTTAAGAATTAAAAATAATCTGATTTTGGAGTTTGACAATGAACACATTGCAACCATGCTTGGGACGGCCCATATAAACGAGCCAAAATGCTTTCCATGTCTTGAAATAATAATTTCTTAACATTAAACATTGACTGTCAGTCTTTATTCACCTGTTTCTCGTTGTTTATCATTAACATTTATTAAAGTAAATAGTGTGAGTTACATCGCTAATGTCATAGAATAGCACATTGTAACGCA
>NW_015537969.1:1159998-1163969 GCF_001515605.1 Sinocyclocheilus anshuiensis
ATAGAATAGCACGGCAGGGCACATTGTAATGCTGCAGTGTTACAACATACCCCATCTGTGCAACTGGAATTTAAAACTGGTTACTGTCTTCTGATAGTTAGCGAAGCATTAAAAAAAGAATTTAAACTGATAAATAAGAGATTGGAGATTAAAATAATAGCAGAGTTGTCTCATTTTAAATGAGTAATAAAAAGTGAGATGAAAAATTTACTTAAGCCAGAAATATAATTTTACTATGGTAAAATAAATGTTCAGCGCACTTTTTTTAAACTTTTAATTTTTAACTAATAATGTTGATATAGTAACTAGTAAATGCTGTAAATTTGGTTATGCTAGCATGTGTGGAAATATTTAAACCACGTGTGTTACAACTAACCCCGCGTTACTTTGTGCCCCGCGCTCCCCCTAATGTGCACAATGCAAATTTTCTTTATGTAAGGACTGCACCCAACTTCACCTTTCATTACCCGTGTGACAAATGAACCAAAAGTAATTATCATGGTTTTTACCATCTCTTTTAATTATTATTTCATTGTATTGACATTTTCTCACCAACAACTAATCTAAAAGTGCAAAATACCATTTTTTATCAATACAGTAATGCAATGTCCCGACACCCTCACATGTGCAATGTGAAGAGCAATTTATAAAACTCTCTGTAGATTTCATCCTAAAAGTGTACGTAGGCACAAAAGCTAGATTTTGCATACGCACAAAAGTTTGATTTATAAAACCATGCGTACGCCAGAACCTGCGCAAAAATCCCTTTATAAATCCCAGTCAGGGTAAGATTGTGCGTATGTGCATCTCCACCCCGACTCCTCCCCAAAATCACCATATATGGAGCTTACAATGCCTAGTTTTACTATGCATAACCTCATCTGCATATCATTTCTATGCATTTCCCATCCACGTGACACCATGTTTAACACCGTCAAAGGTACAAGACATTAAGGGAATATGAGACACGGACTATAAATGCCATTTGTGCCATACACATACATTTTTATTGCTAAAAATCATCAAGTATCCTTGCTATGTTTTAGAATAAATATATCAAAATATCCATAAAAAACTGTTTAAAATAGTTCTCAGAAAAATAATTTAGAATAGAGTTGATCTCATTCATTTCCACTGGCCAAATAATATTTCAATTGTTTTAAAAAACTCAAAATAAATGTAATTAATGGAGTTTTGCTGATAAGGTGAACATCTTTTAACTACTTTAGTGGAAAAATATAGGCCTATATTTATTGCAGTGTAAATACAATTATCTGACTCTGCGCGTCATTGACAAAGTAGCCTATTTTAAAAACGGAAACGTGCAAATCATACCGTTTTCTTCAAGTTGTATCCTTCAAATACAGTGGCATTTTTCATAATGTTGTGGAGATGCCTTCACGCGACATCAACATTTCCGTGCAGCTGCAGTTGTACAGTAAGCTATTATCATTGGTCCTATTCAAACCGGACAATAGACCGTTCCACCGAATCCAGCAGTGACCGCCACAATATCGAAGAAAGGCAGATTCCACCGAATCCAGCAGTGTCCGCCACAATATCGAAGTAAGTGCGCATCACTGATCATTGTTCTCGCTAAAAATATTTTCTCATAACATGAGATGTGCAGTTTAGTATAAAGATAAATTATTGTGCACCTAGCACTCCTCGCTGTCATTAAAACACAAGCAATCAAGCGCATCCACTACAAATAGGCTGTCTAAATTCATATAATTTTGGTTTAACTTCTGCGTAATGATTTTATGTAATTTCAGTGCTTATCTCCATTAATGAGAGTGGAATATTTCATGTAAATGTATAGGATGAAATGAAAACAGTTTAAAATCATTGTTTACTTCATTAATTTTCTCACTCCAGGAAAAAAAGTCCGTACGAATGGGTCAGAGTTTGCGTGCAGTTGCACAAATTTTCCCGTCAAGTTTGTTTTTTATAAATCTTATCTTTTGCATAGGAAGTGGCGTACGCCTCTTTCAGGGCAGGTTTTGTTCGTACGCAACGGTTATAAATGAGGCCCTTGGAAATTATGATGGAATAATGTCTAATGTTTCTGTTACTAATTAAAAAATATAGTAAGCAGTTTACTTAACTGGTTAAGAATACTACTAAAAGGTTAAGCAGGAGAAATACCTCGCCAGTGCAGGTGTAGCCATGTCGCTCTGCACGCCGATAGCCATGGGAATTCCTCCACAGTTGATGTTCCCCAGTTCTTCTGCAACAGCCACACTATAGCTAAAGTCCAACCCCAGACCTCCATACTCTGCAGACAGTGAAGAAAGAGATAAGTGAATGTCCAGTGAGCAGATCACCTGGATGCTTCATCTCTTCGTTTTTTTTGTTAATGAGCATGTAAACATTTGAAATGAATTATTTAGACAAATATCTCAGAACAGTTTGATCACAAAGCAGGTGTATTTTAGATCATTTCTATCAGGTCTTCTGCAGCATTAATCTGAACTTGCTTACTTCTGTACTGAAGACAAATATGCATCATGTAAGATTTGTCTACATATTTTTGCCATGCAGTAATCTAAAACTTGACATGCCCTTTCACACCCATGCGGTCCATTTAGTCATCATTATAACATATTACAATGTCTTGCGCAAACTATTACAGTTGACCGTAATAAAAGCATTACTGTTTCCCACAATACTTTCCTTGTCATGCATTTATTCATGTCATTTCATGTTCCATTTCATTTAGCATTTTCCTTCAGGAAACAAATATTACGACATTAAGGAAATGATTATATTCCGTGAAAGCAATAAGGGCAACAATAATGCTAAAAAGCAAGTCCTTTAGTGACTGTGGTTAACTCTACGCTCACTTCCCCCATGTTTTCTGTCATCAGGTCCCACAATGGTCGTGGACAACATTTGGTGTGGCAAAATAAGGAAAAGAGAAGCCAGAGAGCAGAGGAAACAGATACAGCTGCAAAGGAACAGCTGGAGTCCAACAATTTAGTATCCAAACAGACAGTCTGAGATGCATCTAAATAGAAGGTTTGTTTATCCTGACCACAAACTAGCTTAACTAACCTTAAGGAGTCTTGGAGAACAACATTTGATTGGTACGTAAAACACTGTGAAAGATTTCCACATTACAATGCAAATATTGTGTAATAGTCTTATATGGGCTTGTATAGTATGAAATACTAGGATATACAGTTGGAACAAAATGGAAAACGGATGTTTAATGTTTAAGGATCTGTGCTTTACGACGGACAGCTATTGGAAGGAGGTCAACATTTCCATTCACTGTGTGCATGTAAACATGAAAGTTTTTTTGGTGGAGAGTGATTCTCCTGTTTGGTGGCGTAACCTTGCGCAGTACATTTAATCAACACATAGATGTGAAATGAGAGGTATTTCAAAAGAAACAAGGCCATGTACACCCACATATTGTGGGAGTAAATGTCAAAAAACTGGTCAGTTCGGATAAGAATGGAGTCTTACTGTCTTATCTGAGTTTGCCAGGGTTGGAAAAACAGACAATCTGGATTTATGCCAGTGTTCTATAAGATGGATTTGTTTCAGCCAGGTTTTGAAAGCGGCGATTTCACAAGGAAGAAGTTGTTATGGGAACTAGCAAAATTCTAAAACGAGGACTCAAAATACCTTCAATCAATGCAAACCTAGGATCCTATAGCATTGTGTGCATGTTGAAGGTGATACAGTTGAGGTCAAAAGTTTACATCCAGATTTCAGAATCTGCAAAATGTTAATTATTTTACCAAAATAAGAGGGATCATACAAAATGCATGTTATTGTTTATTTAGTACTGACCTGAATAAGATATTTCACATAAATGAAAAGGTTTACATATAGTCCAAAAGAGAAAATAATAGTTGAATTTATAAAAATGACCCCGTTCAAAAGTTTACATACGCTTGATTCTTACCTGAATGATCCACAGCTGTGTTTTTTTTTTTTTTTTTTTTGTGATTGTTTTT
>NW_015537969.1:1164052-1179492 GCF_001515605.1 Sinocyclocheilus anshuiensis
TTTGAACAGAATGGAGATTTGTAAATTTTTCTTCTTTTGCCTAAATATCATATTATATATTTCACCCCTGAAAGGGGATGTAAACTTTTGACCTCAACTGTATACAGATGGGAGACTGGGGCTAGTTTTCACAAGAGCTATTTCTCAATAACTGACAAAAAATTAACAAATTTACAATTAATTAACAATTAGTTAAAAAAAAAAATCTGAATCATTTTTGTGAATTCTGTCTTCCAAAATAAAATGGCAAAAAAATTAATTTCTGTAAACAAGTATGGTTTAAATTTTGTTTTACGGTTTAAAATTTGCTTATAATAGGTATTCAAAAAAGCAAGTTGCATTGTGACAACTTATCCCAAATAATACAACAACAAGCCCTGCTGCTAAGTAATGTGTGTTCATTGAACTGTATACTTTATAGGGATGTAACGTATAACATTTCTTATCACGATTATAGTGACCAAAATTATCATGGTTATCAGTATTATCACGGTATTGTTAAAATGTGCTGGAGATGTTAAAAAAGTACCGACACATAAATCACTTCACCAAGTTTTATATTTAAAAATCAACAAACAACAAATAAAATAACTTTTTATTTGCATAATCACTAAAACAACAACATTACCAATGATGTTCGGATTTTAAATGACAACTTGACTGACAACAGTTTAATAGCATGTTGAAATATCTAATGTAAATGTTCAAATAAAGCTTTGAAAAAGTTTCATGAAAAGGTAAACCTCACATTTCAGCCTTTAAATAAAGAAGTCAAAATGGTAATTGATTTATAAATGATTATATGTATTTTATCTGCTCCATAAATAATTCTAGATAACTTATCTGAATTGTTTAAATGGGGCATGCAAATTCGGTACGTTTTTGGCCAGACAGAAACTGCACACAGGCTGAATGTAAACATAAGTCTCTGTAAATCCACTCGCTGACAGCAGGTGGCGCTTATGGAAAAGCTGAATTACAGCTGTTTCCCGTAACCTCCGAGGATAAAGCAGTATTGCGATTAAGAACACTTCCTTTAGGTATTACATGGAGCGAAGATGAAAACAAAACGCCATCGAATCGTTTCTGAAGACAGTCAGAACCTTCAGAGGTACATTCATATAGTTAATTAATTCATATATTCATTTGTATAATTCCCTTAGCACTCTTTTAAAACCTCCCAGCTTTTCCGCCCTGTTTTCACTCAAAACGAAACTACTCTGCGTGCTGTGCGCACATGAGACTGTTACTTAAAACTGTGCTTTATGCTGGACAGTATTTATTTATCGCAAGTTGTTCAAATCGCGGTAATCTAATACGGTTTTAATGATAATTAAAAGATGAAATGGTAATACAAACCATGGGGAATTTTATCATGATTTATCGTCAAACTGGTAATCGTTACATCCCTAATACTTTATATAAGTATTCCATAACCATGGAAGTGTTCAATAACTTTTTTTGTAGACAAAATAACTTTTTTGTAGACAAAATTTTTAAGTATGCTTTAAGAAAAATGCTTAAATTCAAATAAAATGGTGATGGTTTCTATAAATGTACAAATGTAAACTTTATAGTCACTGATGATGGTGGATTTTGAAAATAAAAATAGCTACAAAACTCCAAATCTCGAGAGTGAGCGCACAGACGAGAGATGAAAAATAGAGTGTGTACAGGAAAAGCTCCGCTTTAGCCTACAGCAGTCAAGTCACAATTCACCTGAACAGATTTTACGTTATTGTTTAGAGACTTGCTGGTGTATCTGTGCTGCACATATCAAAAGAGGTGAGGCAACGCTTCGAGTACTAATCTTCTCACTAAGATGCTGTAAATCCAGCCTGCTAATGCAGAAGTGTCACAGTGTCAGCACTTCTTAATGCAAGTGCTGCTCTCCTCTGACCTACAGATTTATGAAGCTGCTTCCCCCAGAGCCTCCATCCACCTAGCAATTATACTGCATTGTATTCTTAACATTTAATTACTAAAACTTTTGCTATCTCATAAAAAAGAAGAAAAATGTTAACAAATTATGAGGATATAATCTGCATGTTATTTAGGAATGATTGTTTGCACAAGATCTTAGTCCTAGATTTGGATTGTATATTTGTTGATATCTTGATTACAAACATACCAAGATAATCTGTTGTACATTAATAAAAATGCATAGAAGAGTGTTAAAAATAGGGCAAAATACTTCTATTTGAATTTTACATTTCACTGAGAGCCTGTGGGCTGTTAAAATTTGCACAGGCACCAACTGTATTTCCTTTTGGTTGTTCTTTATTCTTCTCATGTATTGGGGTTTATAGCAACGCTTTGAAGCGTATGGAAAAAAGTTGTGAATTGACATTTTGATATGTGTACAGCCACAAATCTGTTTTGTGTTACAAGGTGTTTTCCACTGTTCTCATAATTAATTCTTGGAGCCATGTAGTTATTTGGTCATGAATCCATCTGTACTCCCATAAAAACCTAAGACTGTTTAAGGGCACCCTACAATCTTCCTTTTCTCTGCTTTACTGAAGAAAGTATCTTAGAACTGTGATTCTGTCATTATTGGAAAATCAAAATGTTCTTTAAACGCATATTTTTCTGTGAAAGAGCAATATTTTTCACAAATGTCTTTTTCAACGACTCACATCAAGTTTTCCTTGATCTTGTGCAATTGAACAGAATAGATAGAGTTCATAGTACTAAAAGAAAACATACTTAAAGTTGCACAAACCGCTTGTGCTGAAACTGTGTTCTGGCATCAAAATCTGAAACATATGAACACCCAAACTGGTTATGTAGCACCTGCAGCTCTGTATATAGCATTCTTTGGAAGAACCCAGTTTTAGGAAAGAGTGGATGAAGATGTATGGTTATGATTAAGATTAAACTTTTGGTTTAACTCTAAATGTCAGAGAGTTGAAGGAAACTGGAATGGCGGGGGGAGGTAATCCATATATAAAATACAAGAAGAATGGGTCACTTGTATTCTAGGTAAATCTGAAGTAGCAAACATTTACTTACCCACAGGTTTGTTGACTCCTAGAAATCCCGCATTACCCAGGATTTTGAAGATCTTATGAGCAGGAAATTGCCCTTCTTCCTCCCATTTATCTACATAAGGGTTGATCTCTTGATCAATGATCTGTAACACATTCAAACATAGATCAGAATGCTTTATCTGAGCACTGTAACCCAATCTGAAAATGATCTGACCTGGATATTATCTGATTTATAAATTTCAGGGAAATTGGGTGTTACATTAACATCTTGTTTGCAATTAAACACTTATTCCATTGAAGCACGATTTTACGAGAAATTAATTTACTGGAGGAAACATCTGCACTGACACATACAACATTATCTAAAAACAACACGACAGAAACTGGGAAACAGTCGAAATGTTTACATAAATGATCCATCAAAAACTAAAGATTAATTAATTGAGATTGAAGTCTGGAATTCCTATAATCAGCAATGAATCACAAAAGCTTTTCAAAGTAACTAGAAATATCAACAAGTAATTCAGTATTTAATTTCTAACAGACATGTGGCCTTGCAATTAGCTCACAAAGGGTACTCATCACTTCCCATCCTCTCTTTATATAACAGTAACAAAAGGCCAAAAATAATAAGACACCTTCAAGTTCCTTCAAGCTATATAGAGTGTAATAGCCCTACAATAGGTTGCTTCCTTGAAAGCAGGACCAGACACTCAACTTCCTTTTGAGTCACTTCAAGACGCCTGCCTTTTGTAATAACCATTGTGAAATATAGTGAGTGAGTGTCTGCAGCAATACTCCATGTACATTTGAACCATACAAGCACAGCCAAAAAATATATTCCTGACAGAGGAGTGACATTTACAAAAAAAAAAAAAAAAAAAGTTCCAAAAGGGTATAAATGTACCATAAAAAAAACTGAAAATATGAATATTTATGATTCTTCCAAAGCCATTCAATATACTTTGGAGAGGAGCAGACTGTAATTTAAGTTATTATTAATCAAAATTCTTGCCTTCTGCTTGCTGTAAACCAGCAGTCTGGACATTCTGCTTAATAACTTATTTTGTGTCCCATAGAAACTGACACATCAGCCAGATTCCAAACAACATAAGGGTGAGTATTTTGGGCTAAACTATTAAGTTTTAAACAGATGGAGTAGAAGTCTACGGTACAAATGCAATTAAAAGTCAACCAACCTTGTAAAACTCATTGTACTGTTTTAGTGTCTGATCACAAGAACACTATAATGTTGCAATGGGGGAGTCAAAGCAATTAATTAAAATCTACTTAAATGAAGCAAATAAGGAATTGAATTATTTTCCCAATAATGCATTATGTGAGCAATAAAAGTAAGTTTACGAACCAATCATTTTAATTCAATTAAGGCTATAATTTTTTTTTTCAGCTATGGAAATGAGTCCTCTTGAGCTAATATGTCATGCTTACTATGTTTAATGGGTACAGACTGAGACAAAAACCTGTTTCAGTATGAGCTGTGAAAGTTAGAATAATACTGCAGAGGGATGAGCACCACATTTCCCCAAAAACATGCAGGCGTGCTGCTTCACTGGCCAACAAAACGTCCTGACTCAAAAGCAGTGTTCACAGGACAAACAGCATTTCAAATCGAAAGGAAGCCAGGGGTCAACAGCACGTTAACAAACTCAGCGTGAACTAGTTTAAATTTCTTCAGCAGAAGGAATTGGAGGGAAAAACTGGCAGAGAACATATAACAGAAGCATCATATTTAGTATTGGTTTACTCAAAACCCAAAAGACCGTGACTGGATATTACGGTCAGAAAGGAAGGGTGGCCCTGTTCGAACCTACAGTGCAAGGTTCCTAATTCATAATAAAGGTTGGTGATACATTCCACAATTCTCTTGTCGGTCCGAGCAGGGAATTGTTTGGTGGAGTCCAGAACTCTGACTTATGGTTTGTCAACACTTTATGCACCCAGAAAACATGACCATTGAACTAAACTGAATAACAGTAGGTGATGTTTCCTGGAAGTGGTAACCCTATTTGTGCGTGAAATATTTTGATTTTTTAAATCATACTTCCTTTATTTCAATCTGAACATAACTGACGTGACTTAAGCATTACGTAAGATTAATACTATGTGAAGAATTTCTTCTTGAGTCATGAGATGACCTTGAGAAGAAGTGCATTTTATTGTAAAATACTTTTAGCATGAGTAAAAGCTGAAAAATAAAACCAAGCGTGCAAATATCATTGACTGTTAAATTTCACACCAGTCTTTCCATTCATTTAGATGCATAATAACATTACATGCTTCTAAATCAAGGACTTTTCTACCTTGTTTTCAATGTGTCACTGTCTCTGGTGAGTTCTTTTAATAAACTCCATCCCTGAGCTTCACTCTATGGCATTGTTTTCATTATCCGTTGCTTTTTCTGTTTTCCACTTATATCCTTTCTCATACTAGCCTATTCCGACACACTTGAAGCCACTGGGAATTGGAGAAAGCAACTTCCTTCCCAAGCCCTGTAACCCTAGTCTACACAGTTGATATAAAAGTATAATTATAATGACTTCCAATCATTTAAATCTTATTAATTCAAATATAATTCATGTTAACATTTATCACATGCCTTAAAGAAGGTAATGAGGTATAATGGAAAGGACATTTTTTCACTCTTTGGAGAAAAGTCTTGACCTTGCTAACTCAAAAGAATAGCTATTAGTAAATTAAATGTGACATTTAAAAAAAATAGAGATAGAGAGAGATCACTTGATGACTTCGAATACCTATAATAATCAAGCATAAACGTTTTGGGGAAAATAAATATTTGTTTTCTAAAATGTTTGGTGTGATGGAAATGACAGCAGAACAGAAGATAGCTTTGTCATAAAAAATACAAATTGTAATTTTAATGTTAATGAAATGTAACTAATAAAAAAACTATCTATTTGGTATAGAAGGATTTTTTAAAAATAACAAGTCTGGAGTTGACAGGCCATACTCAACTTGAGCGTCACGTGACAATCTGCGCTTTCTGGAGGCATCAAAACAAAGCGGTTAATCTTCACAATTCAACTGTTAATCGCGAAAATGTATCTTTATATCAGAAAATACGTCATAAAATCGTTTAATTATGTCAGACACTGACAATAAAATCCCAAGCAATTCATACAACCGACCAGTTGCAACTAACTTAGCAGTGCAATGAAAGCTACAGTAAGTGACCTCTTACCTACATTCACTTCCTGAAAAAGATTCGACCTGCACATTCATTTGAGTGTAATAATCAGGTAGCAAGGAACTTACTCGACATTAATCTCGACAGAGAATTGTACATTTATTAAAGATACAATACAATAGCACGCGGTCATATCTACCTTTCTCAAAGATGCTTTTAATGCTAGATGTTCCTCTGTGTAGAGAACATGATCGATATTTTCGGTAGAAACGGATGCTTTCGGATTGGAGGACGCTTTTTCTGACAAGTGCCGTTTGTTGCAGACAACTGTTGTTTTAAGTAAATTGCGATTCAAAGCCAAACTAAATCTCAAGACGCGCAGTGCCATTCTGAAAAGTGTTGATCTGCGCATGCGCATCAGACCACTCAAGTAGAATTCGAATGTACAGTATGCTATCAGCGCTTTAATCAAGATAACTGTAGTTAACAGGGTGAATTCGGGTAATCTGTGACATTTTTTGCAATTTTGACTTCTGCGATTTATTTCGATATCTATCTAACACAGTATCAACACATTAGACTTTTCTGAAATCCCTAAGATGTTTTCTAACCACACCAAAAGAAAGAATGTAGATATTATACCTAGAGGAGACATGCCACACCTATTAGTGTTTTTGTGCCAAATATATATATATATATATATATCCTGCCTGAATTTGATCATCTGGGACAGGTCACTTTGTAATCTGGGTCACATGTATTAGGCCTAAAAAAAAAAGTCTATATTCACCATACATTATGCATGCCAAACAGAATATCACCAATTTTTAAAAAGCATTATGAAAAAAAATGACAAGTACAGAAATCTCAATAAGAAAATGTATATTCCAATATCAGGAAAAATAATTTCTGTCTCTACACAGGATTATCGATCTACTGTGTTAATTTATTTAAAACTCTATTAAAATTGTTTAATATTTGTTTAACATTGTATTAACATTTAAAAAAATCAACTAAAATTTTAGTAACAGCAAGTAACAATTTGATTAACGGATTATTCATTTGGTTATTCAAATTCTCCGTTCTATTCAAATTGGGGCCACGGAACAAACACTCCTTGCAGGTGATATATATCCTCTCTCTCTCTCTCTCTCTCTCTCTCTCTCTCTATGTATTTGCATGCAGCATACGTTTCCCAGATTCCATCTCTGTAGCTTCTCTCTAGCTAGCTGGTTTAGCTAATGTGAATTTATGCTAATGTAATAACCTCTAGTAATCCATATTAACACCCATTTCTCATTATGGCATATATTAAGCCTTGTCAATAGATTTATAAAGTCCCTAAATGCATATTTCCCCCAAATGAAGACTGTCCCAGATTACCCAAAGCACGCTGTCCCACATTCTCAATCATATTTGATAATGTGAGACAACAAAAAATGTTTAAAAGAAAAAAAAAAAACTAAAACACATGTTCAACACTTAAATACATATTTTGTTGCTTGAATAGATCACAAACATAATTTGACAACAATTAGGAACATTGTCTTATTTATAACAGATTTATGTCCTTAACATCAATCTAGTCAGAATCCTATCCTAATGTCACTGACCTTGTCATGCAATTCCCAGGGGAGCTTCTTGATTGACAAGTGACCTGCCCCTTTCTGTGGAATCACCCCCATGACGTCATGTGATTTCAGTCACATGACATCCATGCTAAAATTATAGTAAAAGTCCTGTTGTCTAAATTTAGTTAGAACAGGAAATAAACACACTGCAGCTTAGGTGTCCCAGATTACCCGAATCCACCCGATTTATAGTTTTACATTAAAACTGTGGTAAACAAGTAATGGTTAAATGAAACAAAATCCATTTTTATTAATTAAAAACGTATTAAATGTAGTTACTGTATTTTGGCAGTTAACCGCTGCTGGTAGGCTACCTATCATTTTGTAATTAACAGGAAAGTGTGGCCTTTTGTCTGAATTATTATGACAAACTCCTTTAACACATTAAGTGAAGTTTTCTTTAAATTCCTGTAAATTTTAAACAAAACCCATTATGACTCTTGTGGTGACAAAAATTTCACTCAGAAACTGTAGTGGCCCTTTGCCAAGTAATGTGATTTTATTGAATAGCTAAAATATTCCACCAAGATTAAGCCTTGATTTATCATGTGAATTACAAGCTCAAACATTTCACTTTCACCCTGTTTTGTCACACAGATGTTACCCTTTGGCTGGCTGCCCACAAAATAAATACATGTATTAGTCCATCAAGTCTCCGGTGATCAGTGCATAATGGTAGTCTGATTTATTACAGCTCTTCAGAGAGGAATACACAACATATGAGGGTCCAGATCCTGGGGACTCATTTAAGGGAGAAAAAGCCATTTAGAGTTAATTGAACATCTATCCATGTTTGTGATTGTCCTTTTTTGGGTAGCAGAGTGGATTCCAGCTATGATTAAATTTTAGCAGGTGTCCATGGGCAGCAATGAACACTGAACTGCAAAGGTTGGGAGTTTCTCTGTCCACATTAGCAAATGACACAGCCACCTTTCGGGGTTCTTCTCCTCTGGAATGCCTTTGACCAAAGGATCCTCATCTGCTCCGCTCTGAATGTACTCTGAAATCTCTTCACAGCATTTGGACACCTGATGAAAAAAAGTCATTAAAGGGACAATCAAACAAAAATGAGCATACCAACAATGCCCATCCAACTTGGATGTAGTCCATTTTGTGTAATCTGGTCATTGGTGGATTTCAACGCTTACCTTCGCCCTTTCAAGCTTCACCTCAATTTTGAGCTGGGTTACTTCCATTTTAGCCTTATCCAGATCTGTGAGATCTTCTACATTTATGACCGGCATTGTCTGAGAAATCAAACCAAACGATCACATCACATGTGGTAGGGTATTTATGTTTGAGATATTTAATTATACAATATACTGCTGATGACCAGATTTACTGCCGCTTATGATGATGTCTCCTCCACCTGTGAAAATGGACAGAGATTCTGTACCTCTCTCTCAATCCTGTTTATAAAGTAATCTGCATAAACATTGTAATCTCTTAATCTCATTTAAACAAGCACTCTTATTTTATCTTTCCATAGTCTTCTCCAAATTTCTGGTCAGCTGTTCTTGTGAACAACCACACATTCAATAAAGTAAATACATATTTACATAAACAATAAAAAATATCCCAAACATAATGAAATTGATTCAGGTTTTCTCGTAATGACCCTTGGATTGTAATATAGGTCAAGGGGACATAGAAAGTATTACAGGCTGCTGGGATGAGCATGCTAATCCATGTTTACCCCTGACCTGTCACATTAGATAATGCATTATCATCCAAGATATGACAAATGTATTCTCTCAAAGAACTGTTTTCATAGGTGGTCACACATAATTATATAATTATTTAATTGTACCGTTATATCAGAGCCAAACTACTACAACTATTCTATAATTATCTTAATAAAATAATACATTGTTATGTACATGTAATGTATAATATATATATATTTTTATTTATTTATTTATTTTTTTAAACTTTTTTTTTTACAGTAAAAACATGGTATAGGATAGTAAAAATAAATTTCTAAGCAATTTTCACTTAGAAATGTCTAGTAAACTTTTTAAAATATTTATAAAGAAAGGCAAGAAACACATTAAACTAACGTAAAATTTGGACGTAGTATTTTGGTCGTATAGTGGCTAGTCGTAGTAGCCTATTATAAAATACAACATAAAACGTAGGCTACTCCAATAAACCTTCTTTGATAAATATTTTACAGTGCATTATTATTAGTAATAGTTATATATAGGCTATATAAAGCCTAATATTATATAATCGTTGTAGTAATACTAAGTTTAGCTTTGATATAATTCTAAGGTCATGAAATATGAAGTCATTATTTATTTTCTACGTTGGGAATAGACGCAATTTGCTGTAGTAGCCTACTGCGTGGAATTGTCATGGAAATGACTAAATATAGCCCGCCCTTCCAATTCCACCCCTAAAAAATTCTCCATTTATAAGGCAACGATTGTGAGAAGTCAAGTTAGTAACTTATCAGGCGAGTAACATAACAGTTTGTACCATATCAGACTAATACGAGACCTCAGAATAAACTCTATTACAATGGCGTGTGATTTGCTTGGAGGTCTTTTGCTTATTGTTGCCGTCATGCAAAGCGCCATCGGACTACAATCCAAAGGTAAAGAAAACATTTGACTCTTTTAATGGCTTCTTCAAAAGTTGTAGTAAAATGGGCGAAACAGATGCGTTGTTTTGTTGAAACCTGACAATGAAACCGGACTGTTTGAGGTTGAGGTTTATTATTTTTTTAACGCGTAATTTATTCCCCCACAGAAGTTTGCCTGTTGCAAATTGAAGAAGGAACGTGCAATGACGACATCCAGCGTTATTACTACAATACAATCACTCAACAGTGTGAAGAATTCAGCTATAGCGGTTGTGAGGGAAACGCAAACAACTTCAAGTCCTTTCTGGAATGTCAGAAAACATGCTTCAGGATTCCAAGTACGTTTATTTTAAACGTCCACCCTGAATACACGCATAAGCTATGTAAACAATACACATAGCATCTTAAATTGACTTTTTATGAGAGTTCTGAGGGCAGTTATGGTTAAAAAAAAAATAACATAAGCATTATGTTCACTCTTTAGCAGCCATAGTAATTTGTGCAAATGATGTGAAATGCTCACTTTAACATGTTCTCTTCTGCACACAACAGAAATCCCCCAGATCTGTCGTTTTCAAAAGAAAGAGGGGCCCTGCCGTGGCCTCTTCAAGTGTTATTTCTTCAATATGACCTCCATGCAGTGTGAACCCTTCACTTATGGTGGTTGCCAAGGGAATGAAAACAATTTTCAAAACCTTCAGGAATGTATTGAATATTGCAGACCTCCTAAAAGTAAGTACCAATTGAGACACACTAGCATTTCTAACAAATCTTACATTTAGGCTTTTGCATTCTGTGCCTTAAATCAAATATTTAAAATGCAAATAAAAATACATACATGTATTTAAAGACAAGATGGTTGGAAAGTGTGTTTGTCATCTTAAGAAAATAGTAGGAATGAAGTTTTCAATCTTCATAATCATTTGGTGAGGAAATGTCAACAGCATTAATAAAATGGATGAGCGGAACATAGAAGAGAACATTAAGGGACCTGTGTACTTCTTGCAACCCTAATTGTCTTCATTGGAACACATTAAGATATTTTTATTCTCATCTTTTCAAATTATCAGCACAACAGGCTTGTTTAATGGCCATCTTGTCTAAATGGTTTCCAGTCTCTCGCCTTGCTTAGTTAATGGACCCTGGCTTCACCGAGAACATCTTTGAGGTCCCTATAAAATGCTAAGATCAGAAGTTAAACATTTTTGTGGTCTTTTATTTTTTTCAGCAATCCCTGTGATTTGCAATGATATTTTGGACAAAGGAAAGTGCTTAGCTTCCATCCCAAGATATTACTACAACTCTGCTACAAAGACATGCGAGGAGTTCATATACACAGGATGCGGAGGAAGCAACAATAACTTTATCTCCAAACAAAGCTGTGTGGATGTTTGTGGTAAAAATGGTATGTTTGATCACCTTGGGTTTGTCTGTAATTAATATGAGACTTTATCAAGTCATTATCAAGACAATAGAACAGCTTTATTTTGAATGTTATTATTATTTAGATTTATTTTCAATGTCTAACAGTGTGTTTTGTTGCTCTCAGGTAGCAAACGTTGGAGCCCTAGTAAAAAGTCTGTAAGAGTTTCCAAAGAATACCTAAGACGAGTAAAGTCCCAGCCACCAAAGGAGAAGTCAGCCAAATAATGGTTTATGAAATCGCTGGCACTGTATTACTGACAAAGACGATTGCACTGATTTGACAGTATTGGAATTGAAGGCAGCAGTTCATACACATCTCACTGTATATATGATATTGATTGTTTTTTATAAGATTTGTTTAATATTTTCATGTATTTTTATGCATTTGTAATATGTTTATTTTATTTTGAATAAAATAAAAATGTACTATTAATTATTTGTATTATTAAATACAATATTTTATACAATATTCAAAAGTCTAACACTTTTTAAGTGATAAAGCAATAACGTTTAATTGACAGTATTTAACAACAGTATTTCTATAGTCTTTGTTTATACCCAGTATATTTAATTGAATGTTGTTGTTTTTTTGGTCTTAGCCAGAACATGTTTCATTCAGACTGACAGCAGATATCATCTCAAGTCTAGCACATGACAGTGATTTAAAAAAGCTAGTGACACTTAAGCTAAGAAACACAAGAATGAAAAATGAAGATGGTCATTATCTGCTGGGTGAAAAATAGCAGGTTACAAAATTATTAACCATTAAAGTGAGAAATGACATTTATTCGACCTTTTTATTTTGAATGTTTTATTTTTATTTCAATATATATATATATATATATATATATATAATATAAATTATGTTGTCTCATGCCTTTGATGGCACTTGATATCAAAGCCAGAATAAAATAAATAAATAAACCTTGAATACAAGCATTATGAGTCTTTCATCTGCATCATCATTTCTCTAATCAGTTTATTTCATGTTGTTTTTTTATCTGTCATATGAAAAATGTTACCATAAATAACACCAAACACACCACCTGTACATCCATTCTAATTTCCAAAATGCAGTACCATCACATAGTTTTTTTTTTTTTCACATTATTGTAGTGAAAGTATATCGTTTGTGAAAAAAGCAAAGCAATATATTGTTCCATATAATTTGTTGTTAATCATAACTCTGTGAACATTTATTTGGAAGTTTATATATAGCGCCCCCTAGTGTATTTAATCAATCAAGTAAATAACTTGTTTGGCCAGATAAATATAGATAGTCTAGACATAAAGTGGCCTGAGGCATCTATCACAGACAAAAATTAAATTCCATGTCAAGATCAATAAAGCAAAGCTGAAATTCCCATTACCAACTTGGCATCTTCATATTCCACAAACTAGTGTCAGTCCCATGCTGTAACTCAGTCAATGCCTTCAGATTAAGGTTGACTAAAACAACCACAAGGTGGAGTTCTGTATTCATGCAGTATAATGCTCTACTAGGAGCTCACCAAGAAATTCCTTTGTTGTGACACTTTATACAAGACCATTAATGCTAATTTTTAAAGATACACAGATTACTTTTTTAAAACGCATTTCTGCAGCTCAGTATTTTCAGTTGGCATGACAAGGGTGGTGTGTCATATTTTTTTGCCATTGTATTTTAGAAAGTGTTGTTTTGCCCACCCTGAAGAAGACATGGAGTTATACAGTATTAAGGGAAAAATCATCTAAATGACTAACTTATGGTGTGAAGACTCAATGTACAACATCCTCCCTTGAGGTTAAAGACCAGGGGGCGTATTACAGAAAGATCCAAACTTTAAAATCTGATCTTATCTGTTTGGTAACCATGGTAATTTCAGTTAGGACCACATTTAGGACAAAAGCTATTACAGAACAGCGTTTCCTAAGTGTTATCTTATCTTAACTACAGACCTCCTAACTTGACAAAAAAATCCTAAAAACTGAACTTTAGGACAACCTCACAGCTGTCCTAACTT
Organism: Sinocyclocheilus anshuiensis; assembly: GCF_001515605.1. Taxonomy (NCBI): domain Eukaryota; kingdom Metazoa; phylum Chordata; class Actinopteri; order Cypriniformes; family Cyprinidae; genus Sinocyclocheilus; species Sinocyclocheilus anshuiensis. The sequence continues at coordinate 1,177,858 of NW_015537969.1, forward strand.
CAAAATTATTTGAAAGCTAAAGGAAAACCCGCTTACGATTGAACTGTCCAACAATGGTATTAAATATAATTGAAAATGAAGAACGGAGATGTTTAATGGTAGAAAGACTCTTGGAGGACCCTTAAGATGTGTTACATTCTGATGACAAAACACTTATAAGTAATTACAGACTGCCGCGCAACATGATATTACAGTTAGCACAGGAGCTGCAACCAGCATTAGAGACCAACAAAGCGTCACGGAGCATTACCGGTTATAGTGCAAGTGACTAATGCCTTACACACAGTCCTTGTCTACAATCAGTGATGCTGTCTACACTGGCTGCGGCGCGGCGCGACACGACAAATCCCCGACTGTAAACTGCTGCCGCGTTCTATTTATGACATGCTGACACAATTTTCAAATTATTTTCAACGGTCGCTTTGTCGCGTCCAGTCACAGTGTAGGCAGACTAGCTGTTGCGGCTCAGTGCGACAAGACAGCTGTCACTTCTGGTGTAGACACAGTGTGTTAGGGTTTTTTGCAAAAGGCCATTTTCAAAGTGAAGTAGCTTCTATTATTTCGTTTACCTCATCAGCAGCTTGCACAGTGTTGGTTGCTTAGTAACAGACCTGAGAGTGGATTGTGGAACTTGATAATGCAATTTAAGATTTCCTAACTAGAGATAAGATAAGATACGAGTTTGTAAGATAGGATAAGAATCCCAAATCAAGTTAAGATTTGCTTCTGTAATACGAATTTCTGAAAAATCCCAATTTAACATATCACATCTTAAGTTAAGACCTAAGATAAGAAACTTTCTGTAATACGCCCCCTTAAGGAGAAACTTCCTGTGATAACTGGACTATGATATGTTTGCAATACATTCTGATAAGCTGCAGCATTTCCTCCAATAACAATTTCCAGAAATACAGACCCTCTGTTAGCCTCACTCTGAATTCATGTCAGTAATGTAGGGAGTTAGATTGCAATCATACATCTTTTTTGCAGAGTCTGCATGTCCTGTGCTGAAGTCTGCAAAGGTTAATAGTTTTATACTAAAAAGAGATTAGTTGGCTCTCAGCAGGTTTAGCAGGTTGCACAGCAGCACAACTGAATTTGCAGCTCAATAAAGTCTTATTTTATGTAGGACTGCTAAGAAGCAGCAGGATACGCCCGTGAAATAAATAACCAGTCAATCAGCAAAGGTGTGCTTTATGTAAATCATATGTCTGGAACTTTAATTTCTCTGCAATGACACATTTAAATTGAAAGTGACAGTTTTTCGCAGAGAATTTACAAAATACTCAGAAATAGCTGATCAAATAATTACAACAACACAGCAGATAACACATGGAATTAAGGAAAAAATTAAAAAGTAGAAAGACTAAAATAGTATTTTCTTGTAAAATGTACTCCAATACTCTTTTATTTACAAAATGTACTTTAATATACAACTAAAAAATATTTACAATGTGTACAGTACTTGTAGAATTTGTAACCTATTTTGTAGATAGTTCATATCTAATAATTATAAATAATGAATAATTAAGTAATTATAATATTATTAATAATATTAAGACTTTTTTATTCCACTAAAATAAGAAATGCAGATGAATAAATGTGACAATATGTGTGATGTATTCATTATATTTT
>NW_015537969.1:1179753-1183327 GCF_001515605.1 Sinocyclocheilus anshuiensis
ACCATAATTTTCTTTTGTTTTGTATTAAAAAAAAAATATTATTATTTATTTATTATTTTCGCATTTAAAAAATCACAGATTTTCAAAGGGAAGAGGAACTGAAATATAACATCACCTTTACTTGACACCACTGGTAATAACATAAAAAAACAATGACTTTCTCTTTATCTATAATTTCCCATACATGATGAGCAGTTCATGGATTGAAAAGAAATAACTGTGGGTTCTTGTTAGGGTTCTTCTAACACAACATGGCCTGCATCTCATTTGCTCAGTGCCTTGGGGAGTGAATTCTGACAAATTGCAACGTACATGCCAAGTTTGCCTGAGCGTGCATTAGACGTGATGACGAGCACTCGGCCTAATTGTCACAAATGGTTTGTTATGGAGACTACACTCCAATTTCTCATTTTTAGGGCTCCACAAAAGAATTATATCATGGGTGGAGTGTGTGACAACAGATCTAAATGGATTAGAATCAGATGAAATAATAGACATCAACAACTGCCACATTATCTGTCTCTGAGAGGTCCATAACACAATGCTTTGGAATATGCTGCCACCTCAGTCATATGTCTCTTCGGGTCACTGTGAGTTTGTGCTGCAGAGAAACACTCAATCCTAATGGAATTATCATTGTTCAGAGGAGACTGTAATTGCTTATGAAAAAGGTATGATGTGACCTCATGACGCTGGCCTGCTTTCGTCCTCCTGTGAGAGGCATGTATGGCCCTCACAGTTCCTCTGCTTTTTCTTTCAGGCATGAGCAGGCTGGTGTTCTGCTCTGATAGCCGCTGTGAGGGAAAATAAGGACGCCTTGTTTTTGTGTTTCCTGCTGAGTTTAACCTTTAACTGAGGTCAGACTGTACTTTGAGAAGCATCTCTTCTGGATGTGAATGAATAAAGAGGATAACAATATATAATGAGGGAAATGAATGATTGTTATGATTAAAAAACAACAAACTGGGCATTAGACTGCTTGGAATAAACAAAAAGTCGGCCTACAACATTTGCTTGAAGAGGAATATTAAAGGTAAAAGTTAAAAGCCATTTTGTGTTCAAAGAAGAAATGGAGATAATTTCAAACATGTGGATTTGTACACCTCTCTCAGACACGAGACCATTTAATCTCATGCTTCTGAATAGGGTACGTTTAGTCCTCCTGAGCCATAGAGATATCATCCTTTGAAAGTTTTAATGTGTCATAAATATGCTGCTTCATGCTTATCAAATCTTTTCCTGTCTGCGTGAGAATTTATGCACAGAAGCACAGATGTGTGAGGAGGTGGATCAGAAGGAGAGAGAGTTTTTGGTTCATGTAAGTGTCATGGTGTCGCATTGTTTTAGCAATATGAAAAAAAGCTGTGCTTTGAAGACCGCCCAGAACAAGACAAATGAATGGTGTTTATGTCAAACCACAATATGCAGTTCAACTAATTCTGAGTAAACACTAATATTTGTAAAAGCATTTTCATTTATGAATTAAAAAAAATGCAATGTTATTAGTGGGTTAAAGGGATGTCAGTCAACTTTGATTATAGTGTTGTGGACATCACAGCAGGACTGATATTTTTCCTCAAATTTGCTGCTTATTCTTTCCTTTATCATCATTTTGAATCTCGCTGCACATACAAAGTTTGTCATCAATTTTCCAGTTCTTTGAACTACATCAGAACCTTTAAACTTTCTCAGTTCACCCACTGTGAGAGATGGTATCAGACCTCATGAGCAACATGCTGGTAAGAAATAGATGGCAGTCACCCCACACCTGAAGCTAGCATCCAAAAGAAACGATCAAAACAATCATGAAACTGAGAACTGACGATGGCTATTGTATTATGATCATGTTTTTAAATAAGCAGCCATATGAAAGGTATAGTTACTGAAAAGGCGCTTACATCCACCCCTACGGATAATGTCTTTTCTATTTACCGTCCCATGGTTTATTTATTTTAAATACAATTTTATTGAATGTTGATATGGCAACACAATGTGTGAGGGAAAAATAATAAGTTAGTTTTGATTAAAATTATGTAATTAAAAAGGCTGTGAGGGGTAAAAGGTTCTCGTGGAGTGATGGTATATACAGTAGATATAGTGAAAAGAATGACATGGAAAAATTTGTCACCATGTGCAAATACTTTTCATACAACAATATATTTTCGGAATAAAAATTAACTAAATACTTAATCAAAATAACTACTTTATTTCAAAACCATTTAACATTTCTTAATATCAAGTACTAAAAAACTAGGCCTACTTATTTATCATTCTGTGTTTGTAATTGTATCTGGAAGCTTGTGTTAGTACAAGCATACTTCACATAAGAATCTCCATTGTAACTGGAGCAGTCAATATGGGACTACTTTCTCTGTAACAAATCCATTCTCCTCACTTAAGGAAAACAATTAATTGCAGTACTGACATTCTGCATTTTTCCGCTCTGCAAGCTCAGGGATTTGGGTAGCCTTTATGACCACATCCTTTTCAATGAGAGTATTTAGCTCCAGCAACAATTGTTGTGCTTATTAGAAAATGACTGCAAAACTATTGATTTCATCTTCTAAAAACAAAACCTGCATAAACAAAATCATAAAATGGCTTTTGTCTTAAAATACTTACGCGGCCTAAGTTAGGCCTATTATAATTAGAATTTTATACTTCTTATAAAACGTATTATTATTATCATTTATTATCACATTTCAATGTGTTTCAAAATTATTAATGTTAGATCAACTTCAAGAAAATGCTGTGCTGGCGTTTTTGTTACAGCGTTGTGGGAGAAAATAAAAATTAAAAGTGCCTTTTACCACAAGGGAGCTTTAGCCTAAAATCTGCTGTTTATGTCATGTTTATGTAGCCTGATGTGTTTTAAACTTTTAGATGCATTTTTTGTAGGAGTTCCAGAGTTTCTAAGATGATTGAAGAATGTTTGCTTACTCTTGTAACTCAGTGAACACGGCAATAAACAACAAGTAGCATATGCCAATATTTTGCCATTCATATTGTTATTGAATTAATTGCCTACACGTACCCTGTACTGTATATAATACGGTAATCAGGGTGCAAATTATGGGGGGTTAATTGTGCTAGACGGACACATTTGACTGTTGCGCCTGCTTTTTCAGCGTCTGGCGCAAGAACGTTGAGTTTTAACTTTTAAAAATGCGTTTTGAGAACTCTATACTTCTCTACTGTTCTGTGCAAACGTCCACTTCATTCTACTAATTGAGGTTTAAAACTGCCATTTCATGTGAGTTAATAAACTAATAAAGAAATTATTCAGCGAAATTAAGAACTATATCTAATATTGATATTATATATCTGATATTAATAACTGTTTACAATGTGGATTGCAGGTTAAACAATGCAGTAAATGCACAGTAGGCTATTAAAGATATTGGCATAGCTAGGGCTGGGTATCGAGTTCGATACTTTTTAGGCACCGACCGAATTGCCTCGATACCATCGAGTATCGAAATGCAGGCAATTTAGTAGGTGTGTTCAAGTACACTCAGAGATGTGGCGCACACGTGAGGCTGTAGTGTGAATGCGTCCCAGCCCCCTTAGATGT
>NW_015537969.1:1183877-1184053 GCF_001515605.1 Sinocyclocheilus anshuiensis
ATCGTTCAGGAACCGGTATCGAAGTCAAGGTATCGGTATCGATATCGAACATTTTTGAACGATACCCAGCCCTAGGCATAGCAGTGTCCTTGGTTTGGAGAAGTCTTAAAGGAGTCATAGGATGCTACATGCACTTTTACAAGTTGTTTGAACTGAAATGTGTGTTGGCAGTGTGT
>NW_015537969.1:1184981-1213681 GCF_001515605.1 Sinocyclocheilus anshuiensis
AATCATTCATGATCCAGCCTCATCTACAGAAGTAGTGAGTATAATGTTTTGTAATGAATCTTTGCAAATCGCCTTTCCTAATAATGTGCTAATTAGCAAGTTTCACGATGAATGCGGCTAAAGTAAACAGTCTCTCTGAGAGCAGCTCGAAAGAGTGGGATGGGGTCAGCAGAGCTCATTTACATTTAAAGGGAAATGCTACAAAAACGGCTTGAGCTGAAAAGAGCAGCTAGACCAGCAGGGTTAAAAAAGGTGTTTTTACACTACCATTGAGTAATTTTAACCAAACTATGTTACAGACTTTTCATTAGGACCCTAAAGAATCATATCAACTTGTGGAAAATGGGCATCATATGACCCCTTTAAAGGATATTTCTTCGTTTTACTTAAGTACAAGCTATATTTGTTTTCCACTAAGTAAATTTCAAAAACCACAAAAATAGTTTAAGATGAGCTCTATAAAAACGAATTCGCGTTCTCCTTGGGAAGTAACCATAGCAACAGCGCTTTGTTTTGAAACTTCCATAGACAAAATAGAACTTCACAAGCCATTATCACGTTAGTGTGTGTGTCTACAAGACAACACGCAAACTGTAGCTTCTTATAAGCCTGTTTTAATAAACTGTATTGGAGCAGATAGAAGTGGTGCTTACATGCAAATGACATGAGCTGTGATAAAAGAAACCAAAACTTGAGTGCTTTGTTTAGCCAAGTGTGGGCGCCAAAATGCATGATGGTTTTACCAAGAGGAGCCTCAACAACAACAAAAAAACACGAATTATCTTCACACTGACTAATATAATGCTAATATATTCTCGAAAAAATCTGCCTACCTAGACAGCCTATTTTGGGAATGTTTCTACGAGGCTCAAAATGCTGTCTATGAAGGCAACTCACTAGATTTTAAAACACAGCCTCAATGTGTCTTTGAGCGAGATGGGGCCCGCTGTCAGTGATTCTAGGAGGAGCCCACACGCTCCACATGCTCGGCGAGATATGAGCGGCAGTTAGATGCACTTGGATTACCGGCTGCTGAACTGAAACAACGTCTCCGCTCATAAAAATATGTAAAACAGTGACGTTTCTGATTACACGTCTTTTTAACGAGTGGATATTCTCCTCAGTCGGAGATAAAACACAAGATGCAATGAAAGCATCACTTATTATAGTCCCAGACGATGGAATTCAGTTTGAGAAGCCCAGTGTGAGAAAGTGAAGTACGCGCAGGATTTACATTCTCCTCCATATAACGGTAAGATATTAATTTTATTCTGATGGAATAAACAGCGCTCTATTGCTTTGTTACCTGTATGTTTTGCATATATGTATAGCCTAAGTCTCGTAGTTTCTTTTTTATCTTGTATGGTTTGTGACTTCTGCGTATGTGTTGTGCTTTACATTGATATTTGATTTCTGTTAGCTTTGTTATAAAATATAGCCTAGAATAATTTGATTAATAAAAATATGGAGAATAAAAATAAAAGGTTAAACAAAATAGCTCCTAAATTGACCCAATATAAATGGTAAGTGTCAACCTGGCAACATGCAAATCTCTGTTTGCCAATATAAATCACTGCAGAAAAAATAGATTAATCATTTCCTACTGTCAGTAGCCTACATAAAGGCATGTATTGACTGACCTTAAAGCCATTTGAAAACATGAGCTGAGCTCTTTTATTGGTTTAGCAATTATATAATAAGAGTGCACATGACAGCATGGCAGAATCTGTTTTATACATCTATTTTAAATATGAGGCATCCAGTCAGATAGTGACAGATATTACCCTGGATGCCTCATAAACTGACAGCGCTTTGAAGTTCCATGCTGGTCTACTGGTCTAGTTAACATCCCTGTGATTATGATTATGACAGCCACACATTTCATAATTTGTGTAGAACATTGGCTCACTATACAGGAAGCAGTGCTTCTAGGTTTCTATCTCCTTTATGGCAGAAGGATTAAATTGGAGTCGCCATATACTCCATTGAGAGGATTAAGAGATGCAACTGGGAAATCTGAGATGAAACAAACCCATGCAGATGCTGCTTTTACAGTTTGGTTGTAAAGTAACAGGGATCTTTAAAAAAAAAGTGTTTGTTTTGATGCATATTTTACCTTTTTAGTAACAATGCATGCAAGTTAAATGTCAGAAAGCAACAAAATACTAAAGACACTAAGCAGCGATGTATCTTAAAAAGATTGATTTTTTTCTTTGCAGAGATAAGGGTTTGACTTTCCTGTAATCGAATAGTACAAAATGCATTATTTGTGTTGGGCTGATAGCAGAGATAGAAATAGACAGTGATTTTAGATACCGACTGCTTTTGAAGAATGCTTGTGAGCTTTCACATATGGGTTTCCTTTTTGATCAGCCTGACAAGTTCATCTCAAACACAAAAAGAAGGAAAGCAAACATGAAAGTGCATCACTATAGAGACTGAAAACAACCATGTTAATGTAGGACTAGTTTCAGTCCATGCATGGGGTCATGGACATTCACTTGTTGAGCTCTGCTCCCAATTCAGCTAATGGTTCATGCATTATTCATTAGTGTGTTTCAGACTGTCCCAGGCCATGTCTACATGTCTGCAGTGCTGAAAATATTATATGGAAGTAATCTACCAGAAAACTCATACTTGCCACGGACCTAATGGGCTTTTGTAGAGAAGAAACGTAATAATCTACTTGACAGTGGCATCCACTGATGTATAATTGGACTCTTTTTTTTATGATTAATACTGACCATAAGTAAGCAGATATTTGAATTTGTAAAGACAGATTATGGATTTTATTGTACCATACACAAGAGAAGTAATTGGATATAATTTACTTCCGTTTGAAAGGGAAGTATATAACATCAGCTCTTAATAAGCACAAAGCTTGAAAATTAAACCCATTAATTAAGTGTAATTAAAAATAAACCCTGTAAATAAAACATTCAGTTGCAGTCAGTTATGAGCACCATTTGTGTGTTATTGTTATACAAAGCATGCATTTTAATGCGCTTTACCTGTAGGATGTAGATTAATATTCTTCATAAGGAGTCAGTTGATGATTCAGCTCAAGTGTAAACAGGTAGCCTACCTGAAAATAATTACAGTTTTCGGCTAGGTAATCTCCTTAGAAGGTTTGATGTTACTCTGTCAGCTGGATCTTGATTTAATTTGGGCACGTTTGCAATACTCTTGAGTTTAGGTTTTCATCCATGCTTGTTCTGGACAGGAGTGAGGAATCAGTAGGTGGAGCTAAAGTACAATCATGTGCTATATAGCGATCTAGAGTTGTCTACTACAGAGAGGCATTTAGAAGACTGTGCAGTATGTTTTGGACCATTTGGGGGGGGTATTTTAAATACTAAACATTTTAAAGAATTGTGAAAATGTATATACTAAAATTTAGGGCAAGTAAGATTATTTTTTAAAGAAATTATGGCTTTTATTCAGCAAGAATGCATTAAATTGATCAAAAGTAAATAGATTATAAACTATATTTTTATAAAAGTTTTTTATTTTATTTTAAATAAATACTGTTCTTTTGACTTTTTTTATTCATTTGCGAACCCCATAAGAAACCTGTATAAAAAACCCATATATTTTTATTTTCCACAAAAATATTTTCAAAATTAATAAGAAATGTTTCTTCAGCACCAAATCAGTTAGTGAATATTCAGCTTTGCCCCCAATTGCATTTTAAAATATATTAAAGTAATAAAGTGTTCTTTTATATTTTAAACAATATTTCACAATTTTTCTGTTTTCAAAAACATTAAAAAGTCTTACCAACCCCAACTTTTGAACGGCAGTGTGTGTCATATGATTTATTTGAAGTAAAGCATTCTACTTTGAGCAGCGTCTATTATTATTCATGAGTAATGTCACATGCCCTATTTGTAATGAAGTAATGTTCATTTAATGAATTGAGTTCATTTAATGAGTTCATTTTTTCACTAAGATATAAATGATCATGCTTGTTAAAACTGAACTGATTCAGTTTAGCATTTCTAAATGAAGCACATCACATGAACAGTATGCACTCGTTTTCATAAGCACTTGGGCATGAATGAAGAATGTTCTTTTCTTTTGTACATGAGAATTTCTCCATGCGATTTCTCTATTCACAGGAAGAGAAATCAAAATTGTGTGTGTTGGATAAAGCAAAACTGTTTCTAATTTAAGCCTCAAAATAAGATCTTCCTTTATGTCTCAACTATGTTTGTCATTTCCACATTGGTTAATTCAGTTTTTTTGCTGCCGCTTATTTACCCCATTTTGTTGACTCTCATCTCCACCAATGTTAAGTGCTACATTTTGTTAATGCAATCTTCATTTTCCTTCTGGTGGTCTGTACTGCCTATTCTCATTTACAACCTATTTGTTTTTTTCTATTTCCTTGAGTAGCTCCCTGCTCACCGGTAGGCAGGCAGGCCGACAGACAAGCAGAGGTTGACGGCAGGCAATGCATGGTTGGTTTGGAGCGCTCTCTCTCCTTCTTTCTCTCTCTGTGTAACGGGAGTGTTTGGCATCACATGGTCCTGTCTGCTCAATTCACTGCCTTTGTGTCAATGGCGTTTTGTGATTGCTTTGCTTAATATATTAAATACGTAGAACAACCTTAATTGCTTTCCCAAGAAGGTGCGGTTGTTTGTCACAGATTTGTTAGAAGCAGCTTCATTGCGAGGTTGGACATCATACATTATCAGCATTTCAAGTTCTTGTATTTAATTTATATACACATATGATTTTATACGAATACAATTTAGATGCTATGGTGCTTGACTGTAGTAAAATGCGTTAGTAATGTTTTCTCATGTGGACATGCTTAGATGGGACAAAATATGGGACGAGCAAAATGAACTGGCTACATTCTCAGCGGAGACACTGTCAGGGTGCCATATGTGTTGTGTAATGGACTCTATAAAGCTTTTATGTAAGGTTGAATTGGTTTGCAATGACTGACAGTCATGGCAGGCGGAGGAATTTGCTTGTTTGAGAAAATGGACAACCGCCAATCATATGAACGTTTGTAATTTTCATTGATGTTTAAATGAAAATGATAGGATATTTTGTAACCAACATACAGAAAATACTATATTTCGGTTAGAAACTGGAGCTGAAGTTGTAATACAGTGAAATTATTGTGAAATCAACCAGCACTTGTAAATCCAAATGGTAAATTCCTTACATACAATTTTTTGTGTGGAAAACTCGAAACTGTCCAAAGACATTTCTCATTTCTTCGTCTCTCTTGTTTTAAGCTACTATTTATTTCTGAAATGTTAGCACCTTCACATATGTATACAAAACAGCTGGATTCACTAAATCTGCTTTCGTCAGTTTTGACAAGCAGTGCTTGTGGGTTGTTAACAGTAGTAATCTCTTTTTTGATTGGCAGGAGAAATTACCATGTACTTCTACGGATATAACTGTATTTTTGCAGATATCGCACTTACAGAAACCACAATTATCAACAATCCTTACCAGTATTCTTAAAAGACTTTCAGTGAGTACTCTGCCGAGTGTTTATAAAACTCCAATACTGTCTGAGACAGATAGTTATTTTACCCCCTGTGGTAGGCTTATTAAAATCATACAAAGAATGTGCATGTACATTTCTGTATCAGAAGTTTGAATCATTTGCATAAGCAGCAGTGTGAGAAAAATACTTATATTGAGTTATATTTGTGTCAGCATTAAGTATAACATTACTATAGCAGCCTATAGCAGTGCCTTATACTCCCAAGTAAAGATTTCTTTATTTATTCTTTATTATCTCTTGCAAATGGTACCGAATTACTTATATTTCCAGAATTCTATTTATATATTACAATATTTATTCATTCCAGGATTGTGTTTAGCGTGGCTGACAGCACCAGATGCTGTTCTCCGCATACACAAGTATTTTAAAACTGTAAATCAATGATTTCCAAGCATCATTTTCAATGCCAAGTCACAGACTCAAGACAGGGGAAGTCTTTTCATGTGATGATCAAAACTTTTCCTGGCTTCTCAATTCTCAGTGTGGAAAAACAGAGTAACATGTATTTATAATGTCTGAATAGGAATTTTAGTATTTACATAATCTGCACAGACCATTATCAGAATATCAGAAAATTGACAGACGAAAACACATTTAATCAGTTTAAAAAAAAAAAAAAAAACAGGACAAAATATTCATAAGCCTACTTTTTATGTGATTGACAGTGATGAGCTCAAAATACTTATATAGCACAGATGGTTGAGCTAAAATGTATATTTTTTCACACACTAATTTCTTAAAAGTGGGGCAACTGAGAATTCAGTCTTTTGTTTAAAGCTCTTCCTCCGTTGCGTCGCTGCCAGTTGTGTTAAGACTCTCTGGAGAACAAGCAGCACATTTTCACAGCAAGCAAAGACAGACACAGCTGTGCAGGCTTTATATTTAACCTCATAGTTGGCTGCTGATAAAAACGAAAAATTATTTATATAAGTCATGTGGTGAAAATTCAGCATAACATGACTGTATTAAATAGATATAGCATTACATTCCATAATTTTTCAATATATTGCTTTTTTCTGCTATTGGAATATAAAATTAAATCAAAGAAAAATGAATATTAATTTTTTTTCTGGTTTAATAAACCCTTTTTTCCTCAAAAACACTCTAGAAAAATGAAACTGGGAGTAATGAGAAACAGTTTTCTTTTAGCACAAAATGCATGAAATCATATTAATAATATAGATCAATGGAAGAATTCTGTGCTTATGTTGTGTAAAGCAGATGTTAGCATTGGGGGACTAAACCCTGGTATTAACATCCGTTTTAGGTCATCCAGTCTCAAGAGGTCAGGTAAATGTAGGTAAAGGGGATTCAAAATGTGATCTGATTAAACCACCTTTAGAGGTTCTCAGAAATGCATGTGATTCCATAATATTTGAAGTGTAAACGATAATCTGTCCCAGCACCATCAAAGTACCTTTAACTCACTTTTCAGTCAACCACTGCGGTAAAACAGTGGTTTTCAAAAATGGCTGCCCACTGTGTTCACGGTGTGTGTGTGTTCACTGCTGTGTGTGTGCACTTAGATGGGATAAATGCAGAGCACTAATTCTGAGTATGGGTTACCATACTTGGCCATGTCACTCACTTTTGAACACTTATACATACATGCACAAAAGTGACACATTTTAAATGCCTCCGTATCACCTGACCGCTTGTGATCATATCACGCAAGACTGATGTTAATAACAGGTGTTAACAGGGCCAATGTTGTGTGACTACTTCTGAATGAGGGATGTTGTGTTTTATAGCAAGACCAGAAGGACATTAGGGTCTTTTTGGGTGTGCACATTTCAAATACATCTGGCCACATAAATGTGTCTCTAAGTCTGCAAACAGTTAAAAATCCCATGTGATTGATCTATATTACACCTATGTTCAATGCAGTGACGATTCTCATGCTGGACAGCAAAATGTTCTGTTTAGGGCTTATTTTGGACCATATGGCAACCCATTTTTTGGCTGTTCCTTCATCCTCCATCTGTCTCATCCATTTGGTTAGAGTAAAGTTCATGTACAGGTATGTGGCCAAACGACAAGATGCATTCGTTTCATCCAATCTGAGAGAAGAAAAAAAAACCTGTCACTAAGTATAAATACCCCATATGATGGAAGAATCCCAATTTGCATTGGCTGCTGTGATTAAATGTATTATAAATATAAAAGCTTTGCTTGTAAACTGATTTACATGAGCCAGCAAAGCAGTGGAATAATGAACACTCATTTCCTATAGATTCCTGCCAACAGTCCCTCTTTTCCCATTCATATCTGTTAGACAGCCCCCTAGAAATTAGCATATGAAATAGCGTTTTGTACCGACAGTATGTGCACTTTTACTCCATGACATTTAATGAAAAGTCACAAACAAGATTAGAACTGCTTTCGACTCGATTTTTTTTGCGGTATTGTACATTACATACATTTAAACCCACAGGAGGTACAGTATGGTTTCTGGATACTGTGTGAAGCTATAAATGTTCATCTCACTGCATGTAACGATTTTCCATACTTGAAAAATAATAAGAAAAACAGAGCAAATTTGGAGTCATTAAGCATTACTTTGTGTTTGATTTATCTCTGCACAGAGCCTTCATTGACTGCCTGTGATGTGCCTTGTCTGTCTGCTCCCAGAAAGCTATTTTGCCGTTCGTGACCCATTATCTGATTTATAGAGGTAATGTTTGTTCCATTAACCAAACCGTATCTATCGCCAATTTAACTTTTTAAATGCCTCTGTACAGATTTAGTGTTGGTATTACTTTGGGTTTTTGGTACCTGTGTGCACAATGATGGTTTTTATTCAGCCAATGCTTCCACAACAGTGTTTGTAAAGCCCAACCATGTCTAACCAATTTACGTTGCCATTACTGGTGAGCACATCCGTATTACTCATATTCCATATTTCTATATATCTTGCAGTCAGTTTAATCACCTGGAGCAGGACGGCATTCATGCTGTTTCCAAAGCTATTAAAGTAAACATGTTTGACCTTCTCAGTAATAAAGTTATAGCCTGTCTTTCTTTCCCCCATATGTGTTTTTTTTTTTGTCAATTTTGAAATAAAATCAGGAAAAAGTGTTAAAAACTACACGAGGTGTCAATCCTAAGAATCCAGTTATCCAGTTATAAAACAAAAAGACAGATCCTTTTTCTTGACAGCTGAAATGAAACAATTCTAGGAAACTGAATGAAAATGACTGAATGAATAGTCAGAAATGGAGAAAGAAGACGTGCCAGATAAAGTGGCGTCAGTCTTTCCTGCTGCTGTTAAAATCGTCTTGTGCATATCTATGCAAAAATCTGCAGAGAAACAGAAATAGAAGTCATTGTATCAGATGGGAACCTGTTAAGGTCAGTGAAAAATGTCAAAACTGTCAGAAAGTGAGATTGCTTCACTTAGATAATCAAAGTTTAATTCTCTTTTGTTTGCAGTGCAGCTCACCTAGAGTGGTCTCAGACAGAGAAATGCTACTTAATATTTGACTGTCTGCCAGATGGGGCTACATGGGGCATAGAAATATAAATAGGTCAACTTCATTTACAGAGGGGCTCAAACATTCCTGATTACAATGATCAAACATGAACTCAAGTCAGCAAGACATAAATGAGTGCAGGTGAACCATTGTCCAGGATCAGACATGACAACAGGTTCCGAAAAATGAGCTCATCATCGCAAAATTTCTCCAATCCCATGTGCCCGAATTAAAATGTATATTATTCCCAGACTGAGTTAAGCAAATTCAGAATTTAAGAACTGACTCCATTTCAGTTCATTAGTTGGACAGGATATTGAATTTACTGAATTTACAGGAATACTTCATATTTAAAACATTCACTTTCTACAATGTCAATACAAATTCAATACGTCACACAACAGATGACAATCATTAGTCCAACTCAAGTTTTGTGATAAAACCTATATATTTTATTAATTTTTGTTAATAAAATAAGCCTATTTCAGGACTTGCATTGATTTGCGTACATATTGGACACATGTCTCTAATCTAAGTTAAATATTGTCAAAACAATTAACAACTATCAAAACTAATTTCACATTTGCCATACAGCACCATAAAATGTCGACTTCTCAGCTAACAGAGAACATTCTCAGAACTTTGGCTAACATTCTGGTAAATTGTTCGCAAAGAGCAAACTTTCTTCCATTAATGGTAATAGAATGTTTGATTGAAGTTATCAGGTCTTTATTTATGTTCTAATAACCTTAGTACAAAAACATTATTTATGCATCAATTATGGAACATGTTTCTGAAATGTTTTAGTTGCATGTTTGTCTAATATTTTTTAAATGTTAAAATTTGTTTCAGAACATTCTGAAAACATTCAACATAACATTCTCATAATGTTTGCACAATTATTTTCCATAAGGAAAAAACGTTTTTAAAACATTTGTTTTAGAATGTTCTTAGAACTTATTTTTATTAGTTGGTTTAAATATCGATATGAAAATTTTATTCTGTTGATTAGCAGTTTTATGAATGTCAAATTCAGGAAATAAATTGTAATTTAATTCAAATCGGAATGGGCAGAACCCTCTTCCCAGAATGCTGAGAGGAGCACACTATGCTAGTACTATCTATAAAAGCTAATGCAGACTGTAAATGATTGCATTATGTAAATAATAAGTATAAGTCTTCATAAATATTCTCAAAAGAGCAGTTTACTACCTTAACAGGGCAAATAAAGTGTTATTGTAACTTTCACAATCACTTTTTCAATTTATTATAAAAACTTTTTTGTGACCTTTATGGTTCTCCACTCTACAGTGAAAGCGCATTATAGCGAAATGCATCAAAAAGAGCCCTATGGGGATGATGTGAGATGATTACATTCAAAATCACAATGCAAACCCAAGTATGACTAACAAGCGTTGTTTAAACTGTGACTGCTTCTCACTTTGCTTCTTTTTTTTTTGAGCTATGAGATAGGAAATGTTCTTCTGAGAATGTCTGCCTCTGCAGGAAACAGTGCCCCAAGAAACTTAAGTCCTACTTTATGTTCCCCCAGAGTTTAAAAGAGTTTATGGTACCAGAGGCAAGCCCACTCCCATGTTTTCTAAGGAAGAGGAAAATGCTTGAGCTCACAGTATGCCATCTCGGATAAACGTGCCTTGAAATTTATCCTGACTCTGCAAAAGTGCTCTACGCCCGCTTTTATTTTCTCCCCTTGACAGCCTGGCATTTGGGCGGCCTAGTACCAGCTCCATAGCCGTATCTGTTCTCTGTGCCACTGCATTTTGCTGCTGTGAACAGAGAAGTCACTGCAATTGAGATAGAAATCAAGGGTTCTCTGAGGAAGGTCAAAAGGCATGAATTGAAGAGTAGGATGGGCCACCTTTCCATTTTGCTCGAGATAAAGTGTAGGTCTCTCATCGAAGGGTGCTGGCGTATCACTGGTTTATCTGCTAGACACGATGCTTCCCACTCTCAAACCTCAACACACTGCACACTCCCCAGAAATATGAGTCAAACGGCAAGGTTGTCACTTAGTTTGGTCAAGCCATTTGACTTTAACGTGATATCAGTGCATTGAGGAGGTCAGGATTATCTGTTTGTGGCATATTGTGTTTGATTTGAAAAAAGCCTGGGGAATTCCTGTTCTGTTTTATTGAATGAAAATAATTAATAATAAGATTAACCATTGTATTCATAATAATTCAATCGTTCTTTTTTTAATAATTATTCCTAATATAACAGTTGTTCATCTGATTAATCATTTTTAATTTATGTTTGTTCATTCACTTAAATTACTTTTTATTATCTGCATGATTGCCTTTGTTGTAAAGAGTTGCTAGCCAAATGGCTGCCCTAAGCAGGATTGTATTGTTGTGCCCCCTCCCTCAAATATTATGGAAGTAAAAAAAAAAAAACCAACATAGGGGAGTTTTCATTTTAAATTACTGAACGATAAACCTGGTCTGAGGAAACCACACTGAGGCTGTGTGTGTATACAGGTCCCCATGATTAATAAACATGCAAATTATGTTTTGATTACTATGGAAAACACAGTTTTAGGCACATATAATATTAGCTCAATAATATTATTAGCTCCCCTAAGCAGGATTATATTGTTGTGACCCCTTCCTCAAATATTATGGAGAAAAAAAAAAAAACTACTATAGGGGTCAAAATAGAACTTTAATAAAATATAAAAGTGAATAAATCAATAAATTGTAATTAAATTGTATTATTTACAAATTACAACTGTAGCTCTAGATAGTTACCTATGACTATTATTTGATTAATATTTTATTAATACAGTTGTCTGATTGATTTTATAGTCTCAAGCATTCAGAAATCACGCAAAAGAAAACTAAGCAGTTTTACTACGATAAAACTGGTTTATTTTTGTAAGGTGATGTCCACATGTTTTTGTTGTTGAAGGAATTATAGAGACTGTGTCATCTATAGCAAAAAGGTGGCCAAAAATTTAAACCATGTCGTGTTAAAACCATGGCTAATTTTCGTAAGGGAACATGGAAACTCGGAGAGAATATTAGATGAGTTGGTGGTGGTGAAATTATTACCGACATTAAAACACGTTATTAACCTCAACACCCAAAAAAGTTTCACAGGATTATGAATGTACCTGAATGTGACGCACGGGCTTTGTTTTCTTCTTCTTTTTTTTTTTCTTTTCTCGGCGCTGGATTGCTGATGTTTTTTCATGGGCATAGTTGTCCATCAATTATGATCATTTGCATTCAGCCGCAAACATGAGGTGCGAGCGGGCGCAGATGCGGGAATGGCACGTCACGTTTTTTTTTGTTTGTTGAGCAACTGGGATGGTGCCCCCCCTGGAGTTGGTGCCCTACTCAAACTGCGTACTCTGCGTATAGGGAGTGGCGGTAGCAGGTATTTTATAGATACATTCACTACGATTCAATAGTTTGGGGTCGATAAAATTGTACAATGTTTTTGAAAGTCATGCTTACTAAGGCTGTATTTATTTGATATAAAAACAACAGTAAAACAAATATTGTGAAATATTATTACATGTAAAAAAAAAAAAAAACGTTTTCTGTTTTAATAGATTTTAAAATGTAATTTATTTCTTTGAGGGCAAAGCTGAAATTTCAGCAGCCATTACTCCTGTCTTAAGTGTCAAATGATTCTTTAGAAAATAAAATATTCTGATTTGCTGTTCAAGAAACGTTTCCTATTATTACATTTACATTTAGTCATATAGCAGACAGTTTTTAAAGTGACACAAATCAATTTGATGAATATCGATGTTGAAAACAGTTGTGGATGCTTAATATTTTATTTGTGGAAACCTATTTCTATTTATTTGAAATAATATTTTATAACATTATACATTTCTTAATAACACTTTATCAATTTAATGCTTCCTTTCTGATTAAAGGTATTAATTGCTTTGAAAAAAAGCACCAACTTCACTACTGTTAGACGTCATGTTAAGTCAGTGAAATTGTTAACTAAAATGGAACCAACTTTAGTTGATTATACAGTATTAAATAAATATGTAGCAGCATAACTTTATATCAGACAAAAAGAACTGGTGCTGTAGGGCAATACTGGCATATTTTCTGAAACTTGGGACCCTTTTATTATTATTTTTTCTGATTATGCAAATTCTTCTTCTGTAATCTGTCAATCTAATCATTATTATGTCCTTATGCTCGTGGCTTGATTTTAATCAAAAGTGTATTAAGTACAAGTAGGCTGTGTGCATTGTATGTACAGAGTTTATATTTGTAATGCTTCGTTTGCTGATATTAATGTGTATAATGTACTTGGGCGATTTCTTTTTTTTGTTGTTTCTAAACTCTGATTCAAAGTTTATTATACATAATTGACACTATAATTATGTATTGCGGGCTTTTTTTGTGTGTGTAATTTAGTTTTGTATTTGGGTTGGTGGATAGTGTGGGGAAAATATTTGTTTCGATTCTGCTGTATCTTTATCCTTTTAGTATTATAAAAGTTCAATAAACAGATTAAGGCTGGGTAACAGTTATTTCCAGTTAAGTTTTTTTTAAGTGAGTGACGTGACATGTGGCCAAGTATGGTGACCCATACTAGGAATTAGTGCTCTGCATTTAACCCATCCTTAGTGCACACACACAGCAGTTATAGACTAATTTTGTGCTCCACCATTAAAAATACATAGCATAAGTGCATAATGTAAGTGCATAGTTTATAGTACATCATTTGGGACACAGCTCATTTAGAGAGCTCATATAGAACTCATTTATAGATTTAATGAATATAGTATATCTTTTTCATTGTTCTTGATCCTACTCCACAGGCAGACATTTAATGTGAAAAACTGAGGACAGAGTTTTATAACTGAATCCTGAATAATATTCTTTACAACCTTTACTGTGAAAAATAATGTACAAATCTAATTTGCAGTTGTGAGGTGTGAAACATGGTGACTACAGAGACTTCCTCTTTAAACTCTGTCTGACTCTCCAGAGGCCATAAAGATTAGAGATCCATCATCAGCGCAATGGCTGTGCTTAGTTCTGGATGTCCCTCATAAAGCAAACAGGACACTGGGACCATTAAATACGGGCCATTTTACATTTAAGAGCTGACAATCCATGCGGTCCCCCCTTCTCCATTTCATTTTATTCCCGTTTAGCTTTACTGCCAGCCGTCTTCTCGCACCTGGCCAGTGTCTGTGAACGTCTGCTTGTTGGGTTTGTGTCAAGAACAGCTGGAGCGCATGTGGCACTTGGCTGGCTCCAATCTCGATGGCCAAGATGGATTAAGTGCTAACGCACCTCGTCACAACAGAGGGCTCGATTTGGAGAAGATAAATATATATATAGACCCATGAATCAGAAGGAGCTGGCTGAGCCTGCATGGAAGAGTTGCATAACTTCCCTTCACTGAAAACACACAGCTGCAGTTTGAAGGTTAAATTGTGTGGAAGCACAGACACTGCAGAGTCTGTATGATGCTGGAGGTTTGGACAAAATAATCGCTAGTCAATATACACATGTGGGAAACTGAAGGCATCAATCTTGCCAGGTAAAGAGGTATATTGTGCAGAACGCAGATGGAATATAAACATCCATAGGGGACTTATATTAATGGTCTTCTATCCTGAGGGGAGGCTGAGGACAAGGTCATAAGATACCTTTGCTATCTTATATGATGTTGATTGTGTGTCATCACATGCCGTTGAGTTGTATCTCTTTGACAGGGTGTGAATTACCTGCAGACATTACTGGTGAAAAACTGTGCTGGCTAGAGAAAGAAGTCACACTGGAATGGCTGATTAATTTGTATACAATATGAAATGTAATTAATAAATAAATAAATGCAATATGTACTGTATTATCTGAACTGACAAGCATGTTAATTTAATATGAATTATAAAAAAAAAGTGTTAAAAGAGTTAACATGCTAGTCACGAACCCTAACTCATACATAAATTCCCTAATAAGAAATTATTTCATAATTTGAACAGACATGTTTTTGCTGTTCACATAGGGAAAAATAATAAAATAAAGTAAAAATTAGTGGAGACAGAACTCAAGAATATTTCATCAAAAAACTCAAAGTTTAATGAACTCAAAATGGATTGCTACAGAGCCGTAGGCCAATGAAAGGATTATGTTCAATCATATTGAAATGTAAAAATTGTAATTTCATCTGTCAGAATGTATTGTGATATATATATATAATTATTGAAGGGATTATTTGGACTAATTAATGAGAATATCATGTCCTAGAATTATTAAAATTATTAGGTCCTAGAATCATATAGAATTTAATTTCATTTGCAGACATACTGTACACTGAATTTTTTTTTTTACCTTGGTACAATTTTCACTCAGAAATGTCACAGATAATTATAAAGGAATGGAAAGTAACACATGGAATGTGAAATTTTGAAGTAGAAGGACTGAAATTTAATTTTTTTTGTAAAACATACTAATACACATTGTTTTATTTATGACTATAAAAAAATCTTTTTTAAAGTGTAATGGACAGCTGACAGATTTCACCCATACGTATATATACGAATCTCAAAATATTTCAATTGAGGATTTTCAGTAAACACCAAACAACAGTCTCCTCAGAGAGTAGCTGTACAGTTCAACAAAACCCTAGTCCTAGCATTGAGCAGGATTAAAGAGTCCAGGAAAACCACAACACCATACCTGTACCTGTGTCTACACTTGATTCACATTACTGCTCGCAGCCCTGACGTCCAAAACTGGCAAGAACAGAGTACGCAGCAGTGCCACAGCATTTTAAGTGCTCTCTGAATTATGGATATCCCTCAGAGTGCATTTTCCTGTCCTCTTGTTTGATATCACTTCAGTCCATTTTGGCGCTATATAAATGTAACACCTGTTAAAGCCAGCTAATGGCTTATTGCTGTACAGAGGGATCTCACTCTCTAACAGAATTAGCTGGGTTAATGAGTCAGAATCTAGTGCTTCTCATATACCAAAACACCCTAGATGCCCTCATCCGCTTGTGTTTCAGCTGTACTTCAGCAGGTTAGATATTTTCTTTTTTTTGACCTGATGCATAGTACACGGTCAGATTTTGAGAGTACAAATGAGGCTTTCAGGAAAGCTCGATATTACAGAGAGAAAAATTGCTGGCCTAATAGCACATGGAAGAAACAGCCTTGAGTTTGCATGCCATTGGACTTGAAAGCCCTGGCATCATGACAGCATTTCACAATAGCACTAAACGCTCATACCAGTGTGCTTTTGCCACACTGAGGTGCTCTGTCACTGTTGACTGTAATGGCTCACAATCCACTTATGCCTTATTTTTGTAAATGGGAGACGATATTGATGTGGATCATGCTTGTCTTCCCCCCCAAATCTATCTTGTTTATAGAGGGGGACTTTTTTGTAGGAACAATCCCAAGGGAGGGTCTAGAGAAGTTGAAAGGAGCCTTGTTCTGCTTTCCTTTCAGCCTCACTTTTCATTATGTTGGATGATTTTTGTCATTGCACATTTAGGATGAGAAACTCTTAACAAGTGAAAGGGGAAATGAGTCAAATAAAGTGAGGTGCTTTAGTTATCCTGGGTATATATATATACAGTCAGCTGCAAAATAGAATTTAATAAATAAGATTTAACGATAAGATTGAATAAAACACCCCATGGGCCTTCTGAAACCCCCACAGCTTACAAGAATTAAATTAAATACATGAAAATTTAACACTGGAATTTTCTCTTTGTAGTCTCGGTTTCAAGGCATCCATATCCCTAAAGGAATTTTACAAACAATGCATTCATCCTGTTTATCTATTTAGCATTTTGCATAACAATGCTACATTTGTGGTAAATTAATTATCAAAATTAATAAAAAAACAAACAAAAAAACAAATTTATTATTTGAGTACATTCTACAAAAAGATACTATTTCAGTGTTTCTACTTCAAAATTTCACATTTAATTCAATGTGTTGCTTGCCATTTCTTTGTAATTATTTGTGAACTTTAACAATTTCTGTTACAATTGTTTCAAATAGGGCTGCACGATTAATCGCATGCGATATTTAACGCGCATCTTATCAGTAAAGCGGGTTCTGTAATCAGCGGTAAATCTCCATCACCTGCGTGCTTTCACATTGAGCAGCGATGCACGTTAAATATCGCATGCGATTAATCGTGCAGCCCTAGTTTCAAAGTACATCCTACACCATTTAAAAAAACATTTTTTAGTAACAACTTTTTTTAGTATTTTTTTAATACGTTGACAATTTTACTCTTGTATTTTTTTTAAATCGCTGCATAAGTATGTAAACATATTTACATGCAAACTTATATTTTGTAAAAATAAAAACTTTATAGTGCAACATGAGACCTGAAACTAGCAAACCTCAGTAGCTGCCAAAGGAAGGGGTCAAATATAAAGTTATGTGGGCATTATACAAAAAGATTTTGAAGCAGAAACCCTCAATTAGAATAAAGTATGCCAGAGATTATGTAAAAAGAATTGGTTAATCACATATCAATCCTTACTAAGCCATTTTATGGAGCTTTAAGGAAGTGGACACAGAGGATTTGAGTTTTGCAGTCACCAAAGGATTAAAAGTCATTTTTCAAAACAAATATTGTTAATATTTCTGAAAGCCTTTCAGGGAAGAATGAGTGCCATCTTGGATCCTTCATTCTAATGTCTGGTCTTGGTTACTAATTCAACATCCATTTTGTAATTCCAGATCTTACTTCCAAAGTAACTTTTGAATCTTAAGTCTGGTGCTTCTAGGGAATACCCAGCCTATTGGCAAACATGATGAGTTTTAATGAAGAAAAGCTTTAATTCATCCTCCCGGAGGAACATTAATTACCTTGGCTAATAACCAGAACTTATATGGAGCTGATTCCAAAGACTGGGATCCATTCTCAGCCTCCATGTCCTGGCTAAGTTCCATCCAGATACTGGCAGGCATTTAAAAAACAACCAACCTCCTGCACTCTGGGAAACAACGATTAGGCCGTTAAGCAAGCCTGATTTCTTCCTCTTTCCCCTGTGCCACTGACCACAGCCATCTGGCATGCTGAACAGAACTGTGCGCTCTATCTCGCCATCTTTCTATATTTTCACTTCTTTTTATTTGCCAACTAGACAGTATTCAATGATGGAGACGTGTTCATAATTCAGTTTTCTGGGTTGTGTCACATCGGAATAGGGCTATTTTGTTTCTTTTTAAGCTAAATAATGTGCAATTATTGGGTTCTGCAGATTGTGTGGTTGACATCTGGTCAATTTCCACAAGTGGAAATACATCTGCATATCTATATATTGACACTGGAAGGAAACAGATTTATGCGAAAGCGATTACTTGTCTCACCCATAAACAAACCCAGTGGCGGACTGGCCATCTGGAGCACAGGTGAGCCACTGTACAATGTGGGCTGGCCTATTTCGTAAATATAAATAATGAATGAAATGTACATAGCCTAGGCTA
Source organism: Sinocyclocheilus anshuiensis (assembly GCF_001515605.1). Classification (NCBI taxonomy): domain Eukaryota; kingdom Metazoa; phylum Chordata; class Actinopteri; order Cypriniformes; family Cyprinidae; genus Sinocyclocheilus; species Sinocyclocheilus anshuiensis. Next base: position 1,203,457 of record NW_015537969.1, read on the forward strand.
TATATCCTTCCATCGGCCCAGACGAATGGGCCGCGCAGCCCACTTGAGTCAAAACATTCTAATTGCTCAGTGCAGCGGCTCAAAAGCGCTCGTCAGTGTCAAAATGTTTTAGCCAATCAAATCGAAGAAGGCGGGATTTACTGTTCACAGAAGCAGAGCTGGTGGGTTTATGGTGTGGTGGGCCGCTCTGTGCAAAATTCCAGGGCCACTTTTTAGCCCCAGTCCGCCCCTGAACAAACCTGCATTAAACACAAAGGAAATAGCTTCAGCCATCACTGAATTTCACCTTATAAAGAACGCAAATGGGTTTTGTTAAATGTCCCATCTGGGTTCGGTATATAAATAAATGACCTGTAAACAATGTCTTACCCCATTTTCTGAGAAATGCATGGTCCCCTAGGGACTTGTGGGCTGCATGTATGTCATGCCCCCACAAGGATGGCTAAACCTTAAATCACCTTCATTGATGTTTGGGTTAGTGTTAGTCCCCACGCAATAAACAGCTTAATAAACATGCTAAATAGAGTTTTAATGAAAAATGTAAAAAGGCAGAAAGTTCATTAGCCCAGTATTAAAAACAACAGAAGTCAATTAAAAGTCCCAGATGAGAAAAACAAAATGTGTCTAAAAATGATGCTAACAACAGTTAGAACAGAATGAAATGTATAACTGAATAAATGTTAACTGTGATAAACAGTAACACTTTACGGTCCCATTACCATTAGTTAATGCATTAACTAACAATAAGCAATACAATTTGTAACAATATTTATCCATCTTTGTTAACGTTAGTTACTAAAATAGAATTACTCATTGTTAGTTCATGATAGCACAGGTCCATAAATGAATATTAACTGACAAATTTTGATTTTATTATTGTATTTGAAATTAACATAATATACCATTTAATTGTTAATGTGAACTGATGCAGTTAACTAATGTTACCAAATGGAACCTTGATGTAAAGTTAACAGTAAATTTAATATGTTGGTGTGTTAATTTTGACAGCCCTACATTAGAACTGTACTATTGACTGCGTGCTGCTTTTTAAAAACTAAATACGGCAACTTTTCTTCCACTTGAACAGATGCATCACTGCTTTTTAAAGGCATTTTGTCTGATGAACTGCATGCCCAAAAATTGGTTGCATAAGGAGTTGAAGCGATTCAGGCTGTTCTTTTTTGTTCTTAAAATGATGGCCCATTTTTGGTTGTAATCCTCCGGGTTAGAAAGAAAAACAGAGTAATTTTTGAGCCAACTATCTTCTCTGAACGTGATATGTGTTGTGACAGAACATAGTAAGAGGCCTGAGGCGGTACATACACTCCACATCCCAATAAATCAGCACTCAAACTACATGCACACCAGGGCAGTCTGTGGAGACTTGGCTGTTGTTAATCTGAGGTAATGTCAACACAGCTGAGTGGATCCAGAGGTTCAGTAGCTATTCCTGGTATCTGTCTGTCTGTCTAACAGAGAAATACCCCCACTGTGATCTGAAGAGAGGTGTTGAGAGCAAACATTCCGAAACCTAGTTAGGAGAGCAAGCGTGTTTTAAATTGCATGAGAAAAAGAGTTGGAAGGGAATGCTAATTACGATCTTAGCTACTGAACTGAAAACACATAACGTGTTACGGTGACAACAAAATGATTAACCATCTTTAATGTGTTTTTCTCTTCCTCACCCCTCTGCTTTATTGCGATAGCATTTTCTGTTGATAAAGTGCTGACAGAGTAGAGAATACAGATGGTAAACTGTTAGCATGGGTTAGCGTATTATTGTTGGTATGTTGGCAGAGACTGTTTGACCTACAATTTTTGTATAAAAATGTTACATGACACTCAAGGCTAACAAAAGCAATTTTGACATGTCAGTGCTGTAGGTTAACAGCCAGAGTCTAGCTTTGATATATCATACTCAGGGTCCAAAATTAACAGTCGCCAAGAGCCAAATGGGTGGATAAAATGACTCTGGCAATTATATAAAACTGAATTACTCAGCAATGGCTGGTAATGTTATAAGGAACTACAACATAATATGGTTTAAGTCAAGCTGTGAAAATGATAGTTAATGTATTGTGTGTTTCAAGTGATTCAAATCAAAGATATAGAAAGTGTCTACTAAATCAAGAAGATAGGAACTGTCTACTAAAGTGGAATATTTACCATTAGAAGTTGATCAATATTGCCTAGTAGGTGTTTTTTCAGTCTAGAATTGCATGGTCTTATATTCCCAGCACTTCCCAAATGAAGAACAAAATTTTGAATTTTGATTTATTTCAATTTTTTCCCAAAGATATTCCTATTTTTTAAAAAAAAAAAGAGAAAAAAAAAAAAACATATTCTGAATTCAATATTGTTTTTATGTCAACTTCAAATTCAGAGTCTGTTGCATTTTTAAATACAATTTTTGTAATACTTTTTTGTGTTCACAGATAAAGTCAGTATCTGAGAGCATGGGTTGGCAAGAGACCCTATGGCTTTTGACATCATTTATCTTGGTGAGTGGACCGTAACTTCATTCATTGTTTATTCATGTTTGTTACATATTTGTTCTATGCATTTGTGGTGAAATTAGTCCAAAATACATACTTGTACTTAGAATTTGACATTTAACCCATTTGAACTTGCAGTCGCTAAAACTTTTACTGGCCACTAAAGTTTTTTTTTTTTTTTTTCCTGCAAACTGTCATTAGATGATTTCTCTCCTGATTACCCCACCCCCAGCCTAAAACTATCCAGTAGAAAAAATACATTACTCACTAATTGCTCCAGTTTGGTAATTACAAGTGGAGGTGACCTGAAAACCCACAGAACTCCTGAGGCATGAAATGGTGGCTCCACAGAGTTCCATCAATGTGTCTGTGTCAGAATGATGAAATGGGAGCATATGAAGCCCTCTGCATGTAGTACATTAGCACTATGTTAACACTGCAACTGTAGTCACAAACAAGCCAACAGCATACTTTGCTAATTGTATGTGGACATTAATATGTCTAAGTCCTCTCTGTTTATTTTTGACCTTGAAGCTACTTTCCCATGACTGCATATAAATCTAACTTAGTGGAATAGTAATGAGCTTACAGAATAGCACATCACATTTAAAAGTATAATGGGAAATGGCATTTAATTAAAGCTAGACTAAACAACAAAAACTGAGAGCAAGGGTGTGGATTGGTTTTAATGGGTGTAAATACGAGTCTGAAAAGTTTACTAAATTAAAGTACCATACTTTTTTTCTTAAAAAAGGTAAAGTTTCTGAAACATGATGTTATCCTTTCTTGACATTCAGTTTCTATTGAAGGACAAATGGTTTTCCTGACTGACTTGGGTGGTGGCCTGGTGGTCGTATGTATGACGTCATTTACTTCAAAGTTTGGAGTGACATCATATGTACGGCTGCTAAACTGCTACATGGGACATCAGAAACCTCACAGATGAATTTGGTGTTGTAAATGCAATAGTGTGTGCAGGTAAGACAGACACACAGCACTAAAGAAGCTGCCACAGAATTTTCTCTATTTGTTTAATGGTATTAATGGGAAGGTGGGTTTGAGAGGATCTGCCAAAGTTAAAGATCTTTGCACAAAGACATCAAAGTTTCAGTCATAAATGAATGTAGAATTCATTACTGTGAAGTGTATAAAAGGGGAAAAAAGTAAAGTACTTTTGAATTGGCTCTTTGACTTCCCATTGAACTATAAGATGACTCATACCAGCAACACAATGGTTAGAGATGTGCTTTGAATTCTGATATCAAGCCTGTCTTTGTGGGTGAAGCTTTATCCCTGTAAGTCTTTGCTAGAAAAGCTACAATGGCTGTGAAGAATGTCTTATCTTCATTATACTGATATGGTATGGTATGGCAGAGGAATGTACCATACCTTTTAAAATGTCAAGTGCCCATGTGGTGTCCTCAGAATCGAGTAGGTGTGTATATGAGTTCGCAAGGGAAAAAAGTACTGTGGAGTGTTTATGGTGTTTCTGCTGAGGTTTTGTGCCATTCAGAAATGGCTTTTAAATCCCAGTCTAATTCCTGAGTTTGAATTGAATTTGAATTGCGGTAGCAAACAGGGTCTAACATTTTCATTTGAATTTAGGGAAGTGAAATGATTGAAATTCAAAGAATTTCATATAATTCTGATAAGTGTAGATTTGTATTATACATTTTATTGTAAAATACCCATAAACATGTTAGCATACACACAGCATATGGATTATTCTCAGAAACAGAAAATAGGAAATGTGTTGTCAGTGAAATGTCAGTTATAGCAGTTTGGGTAACACTTTACTTTAAGGACCAATCCTCACTATTAACTAGTTGCTTACTAGCATGCATTTTACTAGGATATTGGCTGTTTAATAGTACTTATTAAGCACATATTAATGCCTTATTCTGCACGACCATATTTTAGATTCCTTAATCCTACCCCATACCTAAACTTAACAATTATCTTACTAACTATTAATAAGCAGAAAATTAAGAGTTTATTAAGGCAAAAGTCGTAGTTAATAGTTAATGTATGTTAAGTATGACCGCAGTTTGTATTTAATTTTTATACATTTCCTTAAAATTAAATCAAATTAATTAAATTACCTTCTTAAATGAATTTATATACCAGGGTACCATTAGTCATACTCCACCCACCAACGTGTGATTGGGCTAGTCAACATTACAAAAGACGCCTGCTAAACAATGGCTCCAGTGGCGTAGGTACAGTGCATAGCAGTGACTTTTATGATGCAACTGACCCGAGTTCGAATCCATCTTTTGCTGAACTCTTTCTTCTCCGTTTTCACATCACATATCAGATCGGAAAGGCATTTATTTTCAATAAAATGAAGGAAATAACCGTAAAGTGGAAAATAAAGTGTAGATTGGTTAGGTTTAGGGTTTTAGATTCCTTAATCCTACCCCATACCTAAACTTAACAATTATCTTACTAACTATTAATAAGCAGAAAATTAAGAGTTTATTAAGGCAAAAGTCGTAGTTAATAGTTAATGTATGTTAAGTATGACCGCAGTTTGTATTTAATTTTTATACATTTCCTTAAAATTAAATCAAATTAATTAAATTACCTTCTTAAATGAATTTATATACCAGGGTACCATTAGTCATTTCCCATTTTAATAATTTAATTTAATTTAATTACATTTATTTTTTTTTAGCAAAATTGTTTTCTACCGAACATATAAGGGAATAACTGAGCAAAAAATATGTATTTACAGTATATGTATTCAAAAAAAGTAGTTATGTAATTATTTACGTAACTTCCTCTTCCTGTCATAGTCATTCATGTCAATTCATTTCAAATTAAAGCTCATGAATTGAAAGGGAGCCAGTTCTTAAATACTGGATTTTGCCCAACCCTGCTGCTGTGCTCAAGTTCATCTCTCTTTGCAGAGTGCAACAAAGGCTGGAACAACAGAGACGAAAGCAGAGCCCACCGCTGACTTATCCCTTACTCCTGTCATGATGGCAATGGAGGGAGAGAGGCTGATCATGACTGAGTCTCAGTACAAATGTCTGGAGCTTCTGAGCCGAGATGGATCCCATAATAAAACAGGTAGCTGTATTTTCAATTCATTTTCATCTGAATGACAGACAATGGTGCTTTTACTCTTTTCATAACCTCGTTAAGTGCCAAGGCTGTTAGTGGAACACTAAATGGCTGAAAGCTATCTCAAGGTGATCAGAGAAACAATAAAGGCTTATCTTCAAAGCGGATGTGTGTTAAGCTTTCTGGATGTTAAAGTACTTTCTCCTATCTCGGTTTAATGTGCAGAGACAACTTTAAGACATTCATTAGTTGATTCCCCAGTGTAAACACTGTGGTGCTGTGGCACTTTCAGGATTAGTCTGTTTGAGTGGCCCACAATGCACCACTGACTCAACCAATGTTGTGAGATAGGGTGGGACCAATATTTTTTTCTTTGGTGCCGCTGGGTGCAGAAATAACACCTTTGAAGGACTCCAGTGGCGTAGGTACAGTGCATAGCAGTGACTTTTATGATGCAACTGACCCGAGTTCGAATCCATCTTTTGCTGAACTCTTTCTTCTCCGTTTTCACATCACATATCAGATCGGAAAGGCATTTATTTTCAATAAAATGAAGGAAATAACCGTAAAGTGGAAAATAAAGTGTAGATTGGTTAGGTTTAGGGTTAGGTGTATGGGTGGCTTTAATGCACCAGCGCAGCATCCATTTAATAATTTTAATAAAAAAGATAATTTAAACCCAATATGTTATTATTGCATACTGCTACAATACTGAGGTGCAAATATCTGGCACTTGCACTAAGTAGTATAAATACCATCTAACATTATTGCATAGAAAATACTGCTATTTTTACATAGTGTGAATAGAATATATCGCTATTTGCTCTTAGTGCAAATAGCATAGCGCTAAAAAAAAATGCTATTTTCATTTAGTTTAAATAGCTGCTGCCTTGTTTTAATGACCATTTACCACCCTCTTTCTGATCATTAAAAATGAAAATATGGATGTGCTGTGGCCTATCCTGGACTTATTCACAGTTGTGCATTTGTGGTTGAGTCCAATACGTTTAAACTACCCCATCTTTCAACAACAGCCCCTTTACAAAGCATTACGGTTCACAAAACAATGTGTGTTGAAATGTGACAGGATCAGACTAAAATAATCAAGGACACTCTCAAAAATATACTAGTTTTTAAAATTGAGATCCTTCAGAATGACATGCAGAGTGGCAGGTGCTACACAGCCAGAAACAGCACAAGGTTTGGCCATTTTAGCAGCTTTGTTTCAATAAATGTTTTGTTTAGTTTTATTGGGAAGGCCATTTAGAGTTCAGAATGTTACAGTACGTTTTCACTGTACAATGAACTCTTGTATCTCAAAAGATCAAGGATAATTTAATTCCTCATAAAATGACCCCTTTAAGATATCTATTCAACTTTTATAGGTTTGTTCTGCAGCAGATTCTGGGATGGCTTGCTCTGTTGGGATGAAACCCCTGCTGGAACCTTTGCTTCACAGAACTGCCCAGACTACCCCAGCTTTGACCCCTTGGGTAAGATTCTGTACAATCACATCTGGATTGTCAATCCAGACCAAAGCGCTCCAGACACTGCAAAACATTGAGATTCTACAGCAGGCATGACATCTGTTACATGTCTGCCTCTTATGAAACACAAGATGTTGCTCCAAAGAAGGAATTCCAAAGCACGAGCAGCAAGCTACTGTGATGATACGTGAAGTCTTATAATGAAACAAAGGTGATAAAATCATTGTCTCAAACTGTCTGGAAACATTCATATGAGCTTTTATTTAGAAGCGCAAAAATGTATTAGCTGACATGCAGTATTGTTCTAAGGGGAAGGAAGGATCTTAGCTACAGGACAACGTTTCATATCAAACATTTATGATTTGATTTCTGATTCTAAATGTCAGTGAAATAAAGCAGCGACCATAGCAAGGATATAACAGGAGTTTGCTGAGGTGCTGAAATATTGATATTCTCCGCTGTTCGCTGATAGAGATCTCTCTGCCTGAGACTCAGCTCAGTGTGTTTGTTCTAACACACAGATTGATTGATTCCAGAGGCCGAAGACTGGAGTTAATCACTGGAACACTTAAGCTCAAGTCATTACACTAAACTTTCTTTTTCCCTGCAGAAAAAGTAACCAAATACTGTGATGAATCTGGCAACTGGGTACACAGTTCATCCATCAATAAGACCTGGTCCCACTGTCTCACATTCTCAAAGGAGAAAATAAAGGTAAAATATAGCACACTATAATGAGCTGTAGATTTATTTGGTCATACCACTAAAACTGGTTTGCCCTAAGCAGAAATAAATACAACACAGTACAACTGCTTATAACTTTTAATGAATAGGTAGTGCTGTCGTCAAATTGATCTATTTACAGTGCATTGTGCCAATGATTTTGAGCATTATGTAAATATGCAGAGCCACGGATCTGCCTATTAGTCCGTTCCATTTTGGATGTGTTAAATTAAATATTTAAATTTAAAAATATTAAGCTGCACAACTTGTTGATAATAGTAAGAAATGTTTCTTGAGAACCACATTAGAATGATGTGACACTGAAGACTAGAATAACGGGTGCTAAAAATTTTGCTTTTCCATCAAATTAAATTTTTTGTAATAGAAAATTGGGTAATACTTTAGAATAATGGTCCGTTGTTAACAAATAACTACGCAGGAAGTAACATTAACACTTAACTTAATACTATTAACTAATATAGAAGCAAGATTAACTAAGCAGTAAGTAATAGCTAATTTAGGACATAGGTAGTTCCTTATTAGGTATTTGATAATTACTAAAGAAAAATATCCTCATTGAGAACTACTTGCGAACTATGACCAATTAATAAAGAATAACCAATTAATTACTAATCACAACAGTAATGTCTATAAAGTGAACAATTAGCTTCTTTGTGGAAACCCCCCTCCCCCCCACACACACAAACACACACACACAATAGGCTACCAAAGCATGAATGGATATATATATATATGTATATATATATATATATATATATATATATATAGGCTTAAGCATATATGCTTAATAATTGCACGTCCGGTACCCCAAAACTAAATATGTCATTATTATTATGTCATTATTACAAAAACTTGATTTTCCTTTCTTGCCATGCAGGTATCCTAACTGAATCCTGCTGGATTTTATTGTATGTATTTAACGTTATTTGCATAGCGATGGCACCTGACACTAGTGATGTCCGGTTCACGAACGAATCGTTCGATTTAACGGGTTCTTCTTAGTGAACCGGTTGAACCAGTTCACCAATTTGAACAAATAAATACAATCTTGGTGAGCATAAGAGACTTCTTTCAAAAAAATCTCCTGACCCCAAACTTTTGAAAGGTAATGTGTGTTTTCAACAGAGATGTAAATGTCTTTCCAAGCAGAAATCAAGCCACTGGGCACAACTGTTAATGGTAAGATTAGAGAGGATTTAACAGGACCCAAAATTGGCTGGAATTATCAGACCCTCCTCAGCAGGAGGGCCAAATTTCACAACTTCTTTAAATATGGTTTTATGGACTGCAGAGACTCTCAGCGAGAAGAAAAATAAATGACAGATACAATTGACACTTCAAATCTTGGCTCCTAATTATCCAGTAAGCCTATATTCAGACATTTCTTTTATGTGTATACTCAAAACGAATGCCTTCTTCTTCAGACGTTACCAGTTCATGGATTTTTAGAGACGGAGACGGAGCTTGATCCTACCGCTGAGAGTCAGGTCAGCCCCATAGTGACTCAGAAAGCGGAGGAGAGGAAGAAGATCATCGATGGTCAATATAAATGCTTTGAGAAAATGAACAGAGACCAGCCATATAACAAATCAGGTGTGAAAACAGCCTCAGAAGAGGTTTTAGATTGAATCAGCAGAAACTCATAGCGCAAAGTGCATAGAGCAATTGCACGGTGGAACTGGCCCTGATTGTTTGTGTGCTTGTCTTTTAGGTACATACTGCAACCGCACATGGGATGGCTGGCTATGCTGGGACGACACGCCAGCAGGAATATACACATCTCAAAACTGTCCCAATTACTTCCCTGACTTTGACTCTACTGGTACAATTCATTCATTTGTTATTTAGGCTTTAAAACCAGTTTAGAACCACTGTACTAGTCTACACCAATGCAATTCTTAAAGAATTTTCAAACGGTTTTTGAAGCATACGTTAAAACCTGACTTGCATATAAAACACAGGTTTGTTTTTGAAAACTGTACTAAAGCAATTTGAAAGCGCTAAGCCTTTCTGTTACCAGGGTTACTTTAAAAGCTAAAGTATAAAGGCTTTTGAAATGCACTTATTCTCACATATTTATCCTTGTTTATTTAGAAAAGGTCACCAAGTATTGTGATGAGACAGGAAACTGGTTTAGGCATCCTGAGACAAACAGGACATGGTCCAACTACACCCTCTGCATTGCTCACACCAAGGACAAGCTCAAGGTAGGTCATCTTTAAATTATGCACCTGTCTTAAAGGGGTCATATGATGCGATTTCAATTTTTCCTTTCTCTTTGGAGTGTTAAAAGCTCTTGGTGCATACCCGTTCCTCACTTTATCCTCCGGCCTCTGCTCACTCAAGGCCGCCGTGAGTGACGCTGTGTTTCGTTGTGAAAGCGAAACTACTTTGTTTGGCCTTCCAAAAGAGGACACGACTAGAAATCAG
>NW_015537969.1:1213753-1226414 GCF_001515605.1 Sinocyclocheilus anshuiensis
GTCTTAAATGAACATAACATTGTGTTATGAATATCTCTGAATTAAATGGTCAGATGTTATGAAAGTAAACTCCTACACGTTAGAGTGCATAAATACTTTATTTCCTGTGATTTAGCATGCATTTAAACATGTAGGGCTGAATTACAACTAGGCAGGACAAATAATTAGCAGATCAACATTTCTGGGCAAACATACCACAAAAGTATAAATATGATACATACATGATTTAAAAGCTGTTCCTGAAGGGCATGTTGGATTGGAGTGTTTCTTTTAGACTCAGTGGCAGTGAAGCGGAAGGTCTACACAAGGCAGTTTCAGTTGAACTAAACAGCTTTTCTGGAGGACAGTGGCTCTGAAAATTATTCATAACATAATGGTTTCAGTGCCGTCCAACTGCTGCTTTACAAACTATAAGGGATTGAGAGAGGGAGAGCAGAGAAAATGTCAGCTCAGACAAGCTCAAATAAAGTCTGTGCACTTCACTCTATCAAACCAGATGAAATTGCATGGAGTTTATGAAAAAGGTACAACAAATTGAGATATGCACTTTCAAATAGAGATATGCTACTTTTAAGCCTTCTTACTACTTTCAGATTTCATCGTTGTTGCTTGAAACTTGCTGTTCAGTATCACACATCAAGATATGCTTAAATAATCTTTTTTCTTTTATCATGTTATGCTTAATACCTTGAAAAATACACTTAAAAGGTTGATACTTTTTCCAATCTTGTGAGAACTGATTATACCCAGGATATTAATGTGATAATACACTTTAAACGCCCTGTATGAATAATTTAATTGAGGTTACAAACACAATTGAATTTTATGATATAATTCTTTAACTGGTGTACGTTCTGTATATAAACTCTTTTATGCTATTTTGGAACCTTTTTAATATTAGGACTATTCTTAATATAAAAATACTGAATAATGAACTGCAAGAATATAAAAGGTGAATTTCAAAATTGCTATTATTATTTTTACATTAGGGTCTCATTATGAGTCTCTTGAACCCAAAAAATTAAGTGAATCCCAAGAGAACATGGTTTAAAGTCTAACTATAACATTATTTTTCTCATTTCAGATGGCGTATATTTTGTATTACATGGCAATTGTGGGTCATGCTCTTTCTATAGTGTCCCTTCTCATCTCGCTGGCCATTTTCTTTTATTTCAGGTGAGTTTACATCTTCCCTTATCTGTCTCCACCCATATGACTTGAAGAAGCCTTGAAATATCTGCTGCATAGTTGCAGTACTTCAGACCGATCGATCAGTAAACCTCTTGATGATGGGTTGCTCAGTTCTTTACTTGTTTTTGGCAGGGCTTTGTGTTGTCTACTCTCAAACAGTTTGTCATTTGTCAGAGCTGTTGACGATGACGGTGTAGAGGTAGATTGTTGCGGTGGCGTCTGAGATTTATTTAATTGAAGGAGTCGACGTTTAAGCTTTTCAAAGAGAGATTTACCAAGAGGCTCTCAGTTACCCCATTTATCACAGCGGCCAATTCAAACCAAATAGAAAAGATGGATCGGCATTCCCGTCAGCATGGCCACACGGAAATGCAGTCTGAACCCTGAGTTAAATGCGTTAACCTCTGAATTATCCACAACCGAGGTTCAGGCAATTCCTTCTACAAAGTCAGGAAAACTTTCCTTTTTTTTCTGGGCATATTGACTGGATTACCATATACAGTGTCTCTTATTTGATTGAATTGCAAATCAAATGTAATTCATGTTAGGATATGCACTGAAACCCAAAAGGAATAATTTCAATGTCATATTGTTTTGGTGAAGAAAAAAATACAGATGAAAAACAGTTTACTTACAAGTTATCCATGATTTCCCTAGCTGTGAATCCTTAAATTACGTACCATATTTTATGGATTAATAAGTAATACTCATTTTATCAATCTAAAAAGCATTCATTTTCTGACTTTTTAGATTCTTGGTGGCCTAAAGTATTCAGAAGACGTTACAGATTTAGTAAACAAAGGCATAAATTAGGAAAAGCATACAAACAATATCCAAGTGTTTTGATGTCTCAGTCGGCATTGCTGGTTTAACTATCTGCATGTGGAAGTTAAACCAGACCACCCAAACACTGTCTAGAAAAGGTGGTCCCTAAATACTTAATGCATAAACAAGAAAAGCTTTTCATCAAAAGAACTTGGACAACCTGAAAAAATTAAAATAAAAAATGTATGGGGCAAAAAGCATGGAAATTCTACTAGGGAATGTGTTTTAATTGGCTGAAAGTTTATCTTTCAGTAGGAGAATGAACTCAACTACAGTTTCTTTACAAACAAGTTTTAATGGTTTGGTTGGACTGGATTGTGAAAGAAAAGCAGCTAATAATTTTCCAGCATAAATGGGAACACCTTCACTACTGTTTGAAAACATCTTATAAAGTTGGTTGAGAGAATGTCCAGAGTTATAATCTAAGATAAAATATCAAGATAGTGTGACATTTTGGCCTTTTTCCTTAATACATTAATTTGTTTTCAATGTCTTTGCTATTTAAAGGTACAGTAGTGTCGATGAAAATGCTCTTTCCCGTTCATTTTTTAAAAATTGAATTAAAATATGGAGAGACTTAAATATGTTGCTCACATAAGTATACTTTTATTTTTGCCAGTCACGAATTGAAGTTATTAAGATTATTGATTTGGTGCTTGAAATAAAAACATCACAGAACATTACATTTCATTGTAGGAATTTATAATCCACTTCATGGAGCGTGCATGTTTTTATGGACGTTTAAATGATTTAGAGATGCTTCTGTCATTAACATTAACAAATGAACTTTTAATAGGAGCCAACTGTTTGAACTGTGTACAGACTGAAAGCAATAGCTCCTTTGGCTCTGGCATTGCAAAAAACGATAGTTTCTCATCATTGTGTTTTATTGAGTGTAAACCCTTGGTGTCCATTTGTCTGGCAGAGCTGCACTAAGCCCTGAGCCAAATGACGAGCATTATTTGTGAAGTTTTGTGTGTCATTTCATGCTGACTTGGTTTCCGTATGTCTGTATCCCTTAGGGTAAACTTAATTTCATGGGTAGTTAAATGTAGGAGCCAAAGATTCTTATATGCATTAGACATCATGGCACATAAACTTTGGGTTTTATGTCACATAGTATGACAGTTGAATCCAGCGAGTAAACTTACAATCTCATAGTTTATTTTTTTGCAGTACACTAAGCAATCATTGAAAGGTTGAGAGATTAATATTTAGTGTTAAAAGCATATTTGAATTAAGACCTCATTTCAACATTGGTGCTCATTAAATACGTTGTGTTGCTTTTGTTTTTTTAAGAAAAACACAACCACAGAACAATTAAATTTTTAAAGTTTAATTTAATTATATTTAATTTAATTATATTTTGATGTTAGCAGTTTAATTTGCTGTGCAGTACTGATTACAGCATACATACAATGTTTCATGTCCCTGAAAATGTAAATTAAAGATAATATATAATGTCTGGAAAAACAAAAAGAGCAATCACTATTTAACCAACATTTTAGAAACATCTGTTTTTTCCTAAGGGGTCTGATCAGTTTTTTTAAGGATTAATGGGAAATGAATTTGCAATTGTAAAATGTTTTATTGTTATTTACAATGCATCATGCACATGCAAAACAAATTGTGCTTAACTGCTTTTCTGGAAGTGTAACATAGCAACACTTGTTTTTACGTGCGACGGTGATATTTACAGTCTGATCTTCTGAGATGTCAAAGTCTTAATGTTGTCTTATTGGGTCCAGATGTGGTGCTAGGAGAGGTACGTGTCAGCATACAGCTGCACTAAGCTTTAATTTATGCCCCCTGAATAATGCCAGAAATTTTTGGTTGGGAATATGGGAAATAGCTTTGGAAAATGAGCTCAGCTTTCACTCCCATCCCTCTAGTGCTCCAGGAGCAGCTTTGCACTCAAATTGAGGTTAAATTGAGTGAAATCGTGAGTAGCATGACTTTCTCAATTGGGTGATTGTGATGCCATTTGTGCAAGGATATTTTATCATTATCTTTTGACAGCAAAATATAGATCGACTTGTTGTCTAACAGAAGCTGTGTTTGTTGACAGAGATAGCTGATGCAGGTGTGAACTCCCAAATTTGCCTTATTTTACAACTCCTGACCAACAACAAAACAGCATTTACTTAGAAATCACATTTCTCTTTTCCCAACATTGCCTTTTACATCATTTTGAATTTACATTGCTTTATATTTTTTGTTGCGGTTGTATAATTTATATTCTCTCCCCCCCATCCCCCCTCCCCCCCTCTCTCTCTATATAGAATTTACGTTTTAAGTCCAGTTTGATCACTATGTTCCTATATAAATGTCCCTGTGGCTCAGTGGTAGAGCATTGCGTTAGCAGCACAAAGTTTGTGGGTTCAATTCCCAGGGAACACACATACTGATAAAAAATGTATAGCCTGAATGCACTGTAAGTCACTTTGGATAAAAGCGTCTGCTAAATGCATAAATTCAATTAAATTTAATCACTATACCTTGATCTTATAGAGCTTCATAAATTCAGCTTTGATATAATCCCTTGCAAACACACTGAGTTTTTATTTTCAACCACTAAGCAATACATTGTAAAAACAGGCAAGCATCTGACAATCACATTATTTGAAATGAAGCCAGGATACTCAGGCCTCAGGTGACGCTTAATTTTAGTTCTGTTTACTTCATTAAATGGGTCATATCCTGATTAATCAAATTCTCCTTGATCTTTCGATATAAAAGAGTTCATTGTACGATGAAAATATTTTGTACCATTCAGAACTCAAAAAATGGTACAAAAAAACATTTACTGAAACTGGGCTAAAAACAGTCTCATTTGAAACCATTGGATTCCTGATATTAACATACAGCATGACCACCCACATTTGCACATCAGTGATGCCTGCCAATTCCCGATGGAAATTGTGTGAAATTGTGTAGAAAGTCAAGTCAAACCTTGTGCTGTTTCTGGCTGTGTGTAGCATCTGCCGCTCTGCATATCTGACAGAATGATACCAGTGTCAGAAACAGGCAGCAGAAGTTTATTTTATTGATCTTCCTGATCATGTCAGACTAATTGTAACAGTTTGCTCTGCATGTTTGCCTAGTTTTATGAATCTGTCATAATCTAATGCAGGCTTTGCAGAGAGGCATTCAAGGATGCAACAGACAAAATCTATATTAAATCTGGCAAATCTTGAAAATGCTGAAAAGTTGAGTGCTTGAGGCTTGTGAAAAATCGAATCCATCAGAAGCCGAATGATTTATGATTGATTATGTATCTAAAATATCCAAAAGATGGTTTGTTTCTGTCCTGAAATGACCTGCCAAACTGAATTATTCTTCAAAAACTGCTTCTGTCATGAATGATCAGTGATGAATATTTCTTTGTCTTTCACCCAGGAGTCTGAGCTGTCAGAGAATCACTCTACACAAAAACCTGTTCTGCTCGTATGTGCTCAACTCAGCCTTCACCATCGTCAACCTCATAACTGTGGTCAACAACCCCAAAGTGGTGCAGAGGAATCCGGTGCGTGCCCTCACATCCACAATACTCACATCATCATTATTACTGCCAGTAATGCTTGCTGTTTATGAAAAGTGAGGGAAAAGAGGCTGGTCCACATATTAGAGAACAAGTGTGAACAACCTGAGTAATTGTACTCCATCAGATCAAATCAAATATGTTTTCCTTGTTACAATTTCATTTAGACCTTCAAAGTACAAAGTGCATATTTCACCGTATAAAGGCTGTGTAAAAGTGCAGGGTCAGTAATATTTATTTATTTATTTATTGTTTGTTTGTTTTAAAATAAGAATTTAATGATTTGATATTTAGAAAGGATGCATTAACTGGATCAAAAGTTAGTTAAGACATTTGTAATGTTGCAAAGTTTTCTATTTGAAATAAACGCTGTTCTTTTGAAATTTCATCAAAGAATCCTGAAAATATATATAGTAATTTCCACAAAAATATTAAGCAGCACACCAGTTTTCAACATGAATGTTTCTCAAAATGTTCAAGAAGTGTGCCTTAAGCAGCAAATCAGCATATTAGAATGATTTCTGAAGGATCATGTGACACTGAAGACTGGAGTAATGATGCTGAAAAATCAGCTTTGCCATCACAGGAATAAATTACATTTTTAAATATTCTAATATAGAAAACAGTTATTCTTAATTATAATAATATTTCATAATATTTCTGTTTTTACTGTATTCTCGATCAAATAAATGCAGCCATGCTGAGCATAAAAAAATCGGACTGACCCCAAACTTTTGAAAGATAGTTTATATATTCAGTTTCAATAATGAGAAAAAAATACTTTTTTTTTTTTTTAGTTAATTTAAACACTTTTAAATACTTATAATTAAGTCAACATTTTCACGTTACATATAATTTTAAACAGTGTCTTGATTAAAAACCATATTTAAATTTGAATGAAAATCATTGAGCTATATCTGGCAAGTATAAGAGTTTTTGTACTTCAGATGAAGCGCATTTTGAGTCCACCACAAAACTGTTTAATTCTCATTGTATTTTCATTGCATAAGATCTTTGCTTGGAATATGATCTTTTCAGGTTTTGCTCTCTATGGAGGAATACATAAATCTGCCACACTGGAATACACTGCATGATCTAAGAGGTGTGGTGAGGAGATATGTTTCAAGAAAAACATGAACTTTTAGTTACTGTATCTAATGTGATTGAGGAGAATTGCCTATTCTTTTTTTCTGATATAAAAAGAGAGCTAAAAAGTGAGACAGTCTAAAATGAGTTTTTGCACCCTGCTGTCCGGGGTTTGAAATGGCCTGTCATCACGTGTGGTGGATTGGATGAATAGATTCTGAAGTTTTTAAAGGACTAGAGTGTGTTGGAGGTGTAGTTCTGGAGTTGCAGAAAGACGATAATCACTGTTCTTACTTGCCTGAGAATATTGGGTTGTGTCTGAGAGACGCATTATCACATTCACCGGACTCCTTCATTTAAAAAAAACAAAAAACGCTGCTGTGCCTGTCAAAGTACCATCCTTACTTATGCTTTCTCAAAATGATATCTGTTTTATGCGGCCAGTGTAATGCAGATGTCTTGAAATGTGCATTCTTACGGGGGTGGGTGCATTCTGCAGTTTAATTTACGGTATCCTTGTTCAGCCTGGAGAACAAGCTCCTTCTGTTTTTCCTCAATACAGAATGCATCCCCAGTCGCAAGGAGAAGAGTTTACAGACAGAGTTACCCACTTTAGTTTCGACTTAAACCCTCTGTTTCTGACATAGTCTGACAAGAACGCCATTGCATATCAAGGACATTTGAATTGAAGTAAAGAAGCCTTGACTTCTAAAGAAAAGCTGTGTGTGGAGAATAACATGTGTGAGGACTTGCTGCCAGTTGCGTGGGTGCAGCAGGCAGATGAGAGCTATGGACATATGGTAAAAAGTTCATCTGGATGACTGACGTGTTGTTGGGAGGTGTGTGATACAGAGCTCAGAGGATTGAGAATAGACACTTTTGCCAGCATTTTCTAATTAAAACTGCACACATGTTCTTAAAAAGGAGCCAGGCATCTCAAACATTCAGAGTAAGGTAATGTCCGGGCCATGGTAAAGAGATAAAAATGGACAAAATGAATATTCTGCAGGTATTTGTGAAGTTAATTGCGAGTTAATTAACTCACAATGTGAACTTAAGTTTCTGGAACCTGTTTAAAAAATTTTTGTTGTGAACATTTAGTCTAGACTAAAAAAAAAAAGAAACATTGCCAAACGCAAATAATAAACTGCAACAATATATATAATCTCGCATGATTAGGATAGCAAAATAAATGTACTTTAGGAAGGAGAAAATGCTTCCCATATTTTTCTTGATGATCTCAAAGCTGAGCCATCCAAAAAAACTTTATGGTATTTTGATGTGAATCCATCTGTCACTTGGTAATTTGGCTGAAACTAAAACAACATTTGGATCAGTGTTTGTTCAATGTGTTAGGCTGTTAAATCACACTTCTGCTGTTGTTTATGCATTTATAAAATTGTCGCTTGTCCTAATCAGCCTGTGTCTTGTTAACATTTGGACGTTGTCATATTTGGGTCAACTTCTATAGTGGTGAACGGAAACTACAACAAATATTATTTTTGCGTTCTCAGTTGCCCCAACAGCAAAAAAATAGAGAGATTGATTATGTTGGTCATAGAGATAAAGATGTCAAACTTGCCATTATTCCCTTTATGTAATTTAATGCCAACGTAAGAACACACAAATTATAATGTTATAAATGTACTTTTTTTTTATGAAAATATTAAAAACTTAAAGAGCTTGATTTACGATGTTAATAATGCTGCCTGTACAGTTCATGAAATTGATATTAATAATAATTTAGACCAATTCTCACTATTAACTAGTTGCTTACAGTATTATTAGCATGTATATTATTAACATATATGCTGTTTAATAGTACTTACAAAGCACATTTTCTGCATGACCATATTCTACATCCCTAATCCTACCCCATACCAAAACGTAACTACCTTACTAACTATTAATAAGCAGCAAATTAGAAGTTTACTGAGGCAAAAGTCATAGTTAATGGTTTGTTAATAGCGAGAATTGGACTTTAAAATAAATTATGACCATCATTTTTATCAACCAGCTGAAAACAACTGCAGTAGATAATTGCAAAGCATTCATTTATTACTATCTTAACTAGCTAGACCAGAACCAAACCAGCTTGGACCATGGTAATTCACGCTGCTGTAAGCTGGTCTTTTCAGCAGGGCTGTCGTGTCAGATTTCATTTTTGCCTAAATTGCTTGTAGCAGTGAAACTTAAAGCACCTGTCTACTTCATTTCCCCCCTTTGCAGATTGGCTGCAAGGTGCTTCACTTCTTCCACATGTACATGCTGGGATGTAACTATTTCTGGATGCTCTGTGAGGGGATTTACCTGCACACGCTGATTGTGGTGGCCGTATTTGCCGAGGAGCAGCATCTGCACTGGTATTATCTTCTGGGCTGGGGTGAGTCTCTGCCAGCTCTGCTGCCCCACAGTTCCTAGTTTTGCTTTCCCATCTGTCAGCAAACCCTAAATTGTAAATATGAACACCCTCCCTATTTGCTCAGCACGGAATGTAGCGTGACCTGTTTTCATAGGCAGCTGTTTCATCAGTCTTTGCTCCATAATTTATTGGATACATTTGCTCGTGGTCATGTCCTCCTGCTCCATAAACAGAAAACACTGTCGCCGGCACAAACACTTGTTTAAAGACAGACAAATCAGCTAGTCCACACTAAGGACACAATGTGCTGGACATTTGTGGATGTTTGCGGTTCATGGTTTGTTTCACATTCTGGTGCACTTTACGGTTCCCACTGGCAGTTTTATGATGACGGTTTATGGAAGATCAGGCCCTAACTGTCTTGTTTCACCTGTTCTGTAAGTTAGCATTGACATGGGTTAGGAACTAGCCTGATAAATGGACGAGAAAGTACCTGAATTGTGGAGCATTATTAAATATTGTCTGATAACCTCGCGCCGAATCTGTCATCCATCAGAGATGGATGGAGAGAATCCCTTGACTGTTTGCTAGAAGATCTGCTAAAATGCCTTGAGGCTTTTCACACTGTTCAGAGGTTATTAAAAATTCCCAATATTCCTAAGGAATATTTCATCTAAAAATTTAAAATGTCATTATTATTTACTCACTCTCTTATTATGACTTACATTTGCCCATGAAAAAAAACAAAACAAAAATGTTTGAAGAATGTCCAAGCTACTCTTGAACCCTAGATGTATTATAAAAGTAGTTTATAGCTATGTTTCCATCCAAAGATGCAAATTTAACTTATGCACAAAACTGGAATATTGCATAAAACATTTGCGAATAAACCACCGTTTCCATCCAAGGAGTCAAAGAGAACAAAATCGCCACTTCCTGATAAGCTGGCACTAAATATCACTAAGAAAAGTAGGAGAAGCCACTGAATATAATAATTTTCATATATGATATATTACTTGAGCCTCAAAGCGAGCAGACGAAACACAATAAATGCAGTCATTGCTTTCGGAGGTGGATGCTTTGCTGTTTAGGAATGCAGTCGTGTAAGACAATTATACAGACTTACTTCGATAACAGACTTTGCTCAGGCATTTCAGAACGACCAAAACAACATTTCAGATGCTGTGCAATGAGATTGGTCCGCTGATTAGTCAAGTTATTCTGTCCCATCGTGCAAAGTCACGTGACTTTTTTGATGCGCAAGGTGGAATTTATTCGATAAATGTGTTTATGCACATTTTTTCTTATCAGATAAAAAGTTTATCCTGCTCAATTGTGTGCATAAGTTTTTTATGTGCATTTTTTAAATGTATGCGCATATTGGCATTTCCATCCAGCATTTTTTATGCAATATTCCAAAATGCGTATAAAAATAGGTGGATGGAAACATAGTGAATATCATCTATGCATCATTTTCCAAGTCATCTGAAGATATTCAATAATGTAAGTCATTATTCACTGATAATCGTGCCCTCCAGTGCCTGATTCCTCATGCATCAAAGACAATTTAGTTTATTTAGCCTATAGAGGCTGAGTTTGCAGCGCGCTATGATTTTAAATACTTCAATAAATCAAGTGAGGCATTTTGCGTAGTCATGGCTCGCCGTCTAATAACAGTTACAGCATTATCATTCATTTTACATTAGAGGTATAATATTTCGTGTTTGACTAATGTCTCAATTCTCCTTTCAACAGGATTCCCCTTGGTGCCTGCATCCATCCATGCTGTGGCGAGGAAGAAATACTTTGATGACAAGTGAGTAATGTTCACTGCTTTTCAGCAGTAAATACAGAAGACAGGCCAGGTTTAGTGGACAGTGGGTCTGATATGGGATTTATTATATTTTCCACTAGCTGCTGGATGAGTGTGGAGACACATCTGCTCTATGTGGTTCACGGCCCCATCATGGCAGCTTTATTAGTGAGTCAGCACCTTTTACATTTATTGAATGTATTTATCTATTATATTGAGTTTTTGCATATATTCACACAGCGTTTATCGTGTATTTGCCCTGAATAATCCATTTTAATATTGAAAAAAACTTGAGTATTCTTAATGTTGAAGAAAACTTGAAATGCAATGTCATGTTCTTAGTGCCAAAATGACAAATATTGCGTTTAACATCTCATTAGAGCGCTTTTCTGTTCAAATTGGATTATCGAGTCAATGGCTTTGTTCATTTACAGTTAATCAAGCTTAATTGCGGCAACGCTGTGTGAAATTAAAATCTAAATAGAGCATGTTAGTTAAGGACTGTTTGGAGAACATAGGAGTTCATTTTTATATATATTTTTTATGTTGTAGGTCAATTTATTCTTTTTGCTGAACATAGTACGGGTTTTGGTGACCAAACTGAGAGATACGCATCGAGCTGAGTCCAACATGTATATGAAGGCAGTGAGGGCCACCCTCATTCTGGTGCCCTTATTGGGCATTCAGTTCGTCATCTTCCCTTGGCGGCCAGAGAACCGCTTGGCAGGAGAGATATACGATTACATCATGCACATATTAATGCATTACCAGGTAACTCAAACTGAATGTCAACTCTTTTTACTCATGGAAGACATCTCAAAATGATTGTTAATGCTTCCATATTTTCTTTTTTGCAAGGGATTGCTGGTGGCAACCATATTCTGCTTTTTCAATGGCGAGGTAAGTAAATTGAGCAATATCCTTATAACACATAAATGCATATTTCACTCAAATTGTGGCATTATTTACTATGGAACCTTGTTTCTGTCAAGAAAAAAAAATGAAAAAAGGGTAATTGCAACTTTTTATCTCACAATTCTGATATCTTTTTTTTTTTATTATTGTTTTTAAATTGCAAAATATGAATCACAGAATAAAAAATAAAACAACTTTTTTATCTCAAAATTCTTACTTTACATCAGAATTTTCTCAAAATTGTGTTTATATCTTGCAATTCTGCCTTTAAATCTCATAATTCTGAGAAAAAAGAATTGTGAGATTTAAACTCAGACTTGTAAGAAAAAAGTCCAGATTGTGAGATAAAAAGTCGCAATTACTTTTTTTTAATCCTGTGACAGAAACACACTTCCAGAATCTACCTACCCTTGCGTCATTCAGTTTAAAGTTTTTGAAGAATATTATTAATATTTTTCATGCAACATCACAAAACCCCCGTAAAAGTACTGTAGTTCATAAGACTTGTTTGTGACAGATAATTCACATTTAAACAAAAAAAATTGTGTGGCAAGATGTGTCTTGTCAAAGGTGTGATGTCAAATGGAATTGGTTTTCACATGTATTTCAACTAAACATGGATCGCCAGTTTGAATATATGGAATGGAGAATGACTTTCAAGAGGTTCCTCAGACTATCAGTGAAAAACGTCTCGGTTACGTATGGTAACCCTCGTTCCCTGAAGGAGGGAAACGGAGACGTCACGTCGGATGACCGACGAATTGGGATCTCGCTTAGAGAGACCAATCTACTTCGAGTGTAAACTAAACGAGCCAATGCACATTGGCATGCGATTATTGCATCCAGCTGCCACTGATCACAGCGTGAGTATAAGTAGGCAGCAGATGCAGCGCATATTCAGGTTTTCGCTGAGGAGCCGAGCCGGTGA
>NW_015537969.1:1226571-1231276 GCF_001515605.1 Sinocyclocheilus anshuiensis
CTCTCTAAGCGAGATCCCAATTCGTCGGTCATCCGACGTGACGTCGAGAGTGACCGACTGAAAGGGAACTATAGAATTTTCAACCCTTTTCTGATAAAAATGCCTTCAGATGACTTGGAATACAGCATTCAGATTTTATGTGACGTGAGGCTTACTAAATAATGACAATTACTTGGCACATCACATTAAAGAATGTCAAAATAATGCCTTATAAAAGAAATGTCATCCTTATAAAAGGGGCTAAATTTAAGCGAATCACCTCCTGTGTGAAGGACGCGACCTTTGGGATAGCTTGACGTTTTGTCAAAACACCAAAGTGCTAGTGGCTGGTGTTCAGGAAGTCAGTCAGGCGTTCAGCCAGTTTCTGGTTGAATACCTGGCCATGTTGTGCAACTGACACATCGATTCAGACATGGTTGATGTCACTTTCCTCTATGATCTGTCAGGAAGCACACATGATATGACTGGTGACTTTTATTGCTTTTAAGGACAATTTGATAACAACTGTAGGGACTTACAGTCTATGTGTTTAAACTACTAATAATATATATATATATATATATATATTAGGGCTGTCATCGTTAACGCATGCGATTAATTTTACAAGTGTCTACACCGGACGCGAGCGCCAAAATACAGTAGAACCATTATAATCAGTGACGCTGTCTACACTAGATGCGGCGCGACATTAAACTGATGCCGTGTTCTATTTATGATGTACTGACACAAAGTTAAAATGACTTGCAACGGATTTTCTGCATTTAGCTTTTAAATGACCAGCACCTGCCTGGGTCTGTGCGACTTCATCTATGGCTTTTCTCTTCGCTTTCACAAACCAATCCATCTCCCATTCTAAGTTACGTCCTTTGTCTGTTTACTGTTTTATTTATTTTCTTTTTCTGCTGATGGCCGGCGCTCGACTTGAAGCAGCGCTGCTTAGACCGATGGGTGTGTCATCAAAGTACTGCGAGAGCTATAAGAGAGCGCGGACGTCTCCTTATGCTTTCTCTCGCCGTACTTTGATGTCATACACCCATCGATCTTCAAGTGGAACACACCTCTTCACTCTCGCGTGTCACGTGACCGAGTGTAATCGCAGCCTCTGCAATTGAAAAATCGCGTTTTCTCATATTGCGATATTATCGCAAATGCAATTAATCGTTCAGCCCTAATAACAACTATAGGGAGTTACAATCTATGTGTCTAAACTAATATTCTTAATGTAATAACCAGGTTTATATATTTATCATCAACAAATCAAACTTCTTTCGATCTCATTTTAACTAATTGAATATTGCTTGTTCCACAGCAACATTTTAACGGAATAAATTGAACTGATTTCAAACAAATGTATGCAGATTTTAAGCTACTTAAATGCATTTTGAAAAGATGAGTTATTAAATAAAATCCAATTGACACAAATAGTTAATAATAAATTATGCATGATTTTTTGAGAGCAGAAATCTTACCCGATTTCATTTACCTGGATTACCTGGTTTCATTTATGTATGACTTATAAATATGCGTCACATTAAATGTATTAGTTCTGTAAGTTCATATATGTTAAAACTGTGTAATTCAAATGGATGGAAATTTTATTTGCAATTCGAATTCATGAATCTTAAATGTAGGCCTAAACTTTTTTTGAGTGACCTGATTAAGACTTTGTCTGTGGCATTATACCGACGCTGATATACTTTTTTCAAGGGTTGGTCGTAATCGCAAAAGACAGAGACATTTCTCATGTCGTGTATTTTCACATTCACCAAACATCTATTTGAAAGCCAGACACTTTCAATGTTTCTCTCGAAGCGAGGGGGTGCATGAAAAGAGTATTAACTGGCAGTAAATACCAACAAGCACGTCAAAGTACATTTACCAGACTTGAGGAAAACAGACTTAGAGCACTTATGCATGACAAAACCAAAACAATGAAGAGACAGTTTCATTAGAATACTTAGCATGAGGTTCCTGGCACGAACCTGAATGGAATGAATTAGCGCCTTTCATCCGCCTATGTGTAAGTCATGTTTTAAACATGCTGAATTATTTCTGGGCCTGGAAAATGGGTCAATTATTAGCCTATGCATGAGCAGCCAGCTCGCATCAGCATCAGCGTGTCTACAAACTATTTGGATGTGTCCTAAGCCCAGATCCAGTTTCAGGACAATAAAAGGGCCACTGACACAGAATAATATTTTCTTTGTGGTGGTGTTTGTTTACCTCAGCGGAATGATTCGTTCTAGTCTAATGTCCTTCCCCTGTGCCCCTGTCTCCTCTAGATTTGTGCCTGATCCAATATCCTTCTTTGTTATTTGTTAAAAATACACAGAGCGGTAATTGGCACATCAAATTCAGTTATGATAGTAATAGAGTAATATAATTCTCACATTCTCCAAATCCACTAAATACACAGAGGTTAAAACAAAAACATAATTTAAACTTAAATGTTACTCAATTAATCAAAATACATAAGTGCAAGTAATTTTTCTCTTTAAAGTAACTCTGATGCACAAACAGTGCAGTGCAGTTTGTCAAATCACAACGTCTTGAGGACACCAGATGTACCAGATAAAAACAGATGTTAAACTAAAACCTGCTACCTGAAATTGTTTAACGTTCAAATCAATAACAGCTGATTTTATAATGATTTAAATGTATAAAATAGTTGTATATTGAATATAGCAAACAATCGTAGACTGTTTAAATCAAGTTCAACTTCAAGGATGGTTATAATAAAACTACAAAGACTCTGAGCACAAGGAAAAATGACTATAGCTGTGTCCAATTTCATTACACATTCAAACTTTGTACAAATTTCACTGGCGGATGCACAAGGACAGCCAAAATCATAAAAATGTGGGGTCGGTAAATTTTTTAATGAATACTTCAGAAAGGAAGAAAAAAAAAGATTTCTATTTCAAATAAATGCTGTTCTTTTGAACTTTCTATTCATCAAAGAATCCTGTAAAAATGTATTATGGTTTTTGTATTATAACATTATTACAAGTATTGCATTTATAATAATAATAAATGGCTCGAGATTCAAATCAACATATTAGAATGATTTCTGAAGGATCATGTGACACTGAACACTGGAGTAACAACTGCTGAAAATGAATCTTTGCCATCACAGGAAAAAATGACAATATATTAAAATAGAAAATCATTATTTTAAATAGTAGTAATGTTTAACAATATTCCTATTTTACTGTATGTTCGATCAAATAAATGCAGCCTTGGTGAGCATAAGAGACTTTTCAAAATATTCTACCGACCTCAATCATTATATGACCTCAGTCTCTATGTGATGTATTATGGCATAGATGAAGCCATAATGAAGTTTTGAAATAAGCAAAAAAGTTATATTTTAACAGATTTTTACATGTTGCAGGTCCAGGGAGCTCTGAAAAGGCAGTGGATGCAATACAAGGCCCAGTGGGGTCAGCGACGACGCGAGCACTGCTCCATGAGATCCACCTCCTACACCGCTACCTCCATCACTGAGGTGCCTGCCTTCATGTACCATCATGACTGCAACAGTGAACACCTGAATGGTAAACAAACAGAAGACTCAGAGCTAGTGGCCCTCAAGACGGGCGAGACATACGCATAACCATTTGGCGAGAAAGATAATAATGGGAAAGAAAGTGATTCAGTCAAACTGGAGACTGGAGACTCAGATTGACTGAAGGTTCACAAACTCCCCATCTCAGACAGCACTTAAGCGTTGACACCAGAACATTCAAAGCCTTGTGTTGGCAAAGCTGTTTCTGTTGAAATATTACTCAAGGCTTTGTTTATATTCTCTTCAGCTCTGCTTCTGCGAGTTGAAACGCAAAGGAAACGAAAAAAGTACAGACATGGGATGCACTTTTTAAAATGTCATACTAAAGCTGCTAGTGTCAGGCTCCTCTCACATCCTTTTTGGGCTCATGGCCACAAATAAAAAAAAAGTTACTTTGCAAAAAACCAAAGGATGCGTTGATTTGTGAGGTGCTGAGTGTTCCTCTAAAGCCACTGGGAAACGATCCTCCAGAGGACAGGCTGCGCTCATCTGTTTCTGAACAAAGCAAAGTTCTTCTGTGCCTGAATCCTGTTCCTGATGGTGGTGAAATGTCAAAGGAGGTTACAAAGATCTGTTTGACGGTCATTTCGCATTTGAAAATAGCTTTTTATCGGTCTTGCGAGACTCCTGACTGCTTTATTGTTTTTGCAGCTGTACTTTTCTGCCTCGTCTTTGTTGCGAAAGGGGGTGTGTGGAGGAAAAGATGAACAACATGGACAATTTTAGGACTGCTTAAAAGCAAATTCATCAACCTGTGCATAGATGTGCGCAAAAATGCATTCTGTAAACAAAAACAAAACAAAAAATATATATTTAATAAGCTCCCGTCTTTTAGAGTGCCGATTGTATTTATCAAAGTCTGATTTCAAGGCATCTTTTCAGTGTTCTGGAGTGCTACTTTGTCAGCAAGTGCATTTCCTCTTGGAAACCAAAATCCACATCTCATGAATGCACCAAATTTACTTCACGTTGAAGTAGTGATCAATAATCCACTTTTCTTCACTTGCCGTTATTTGACCACAAATTGCTTAAGGGACTCACTGATTTATGCTGAAAATAAGAAGTGCCATATTAAGAAATTAGAGCAAAATAAATTGTGCTCTAAATAAAACATTTATATCGTAAGCTTAATATATA
>NW_015537969.1:1231286-1239723 GCF_001515605.1 Sinocyclocheilus anshuiensis
ACCCACACACACAAACTATGTGGGGTCAGTAAGATTTACATTTTTTTTTTTAAAGAAATTAATACTTTTATTCAGCATGTGTGCATTAAAGTGACAATAAAGACTTTTGCATTGTTTTGTTTTTTTATATATTTTTTCTTTTGATCTTTCTATTTTTCAAAGAATCCTAAAAAAATGATCTCCTCACATGTTTCCTAAGAATATGAAACGTGATACTGAAGACTGGAGTAATGTCTGCTGAAATATCATCTTTGCCATCAGAGTAATAAATTACATTTAAAAAAAATATTAAATTAGAATTATTTTAAATTGTAATAATATTTGATGCTATTAAAAATTGTACTGTATTTTTGATCAAATAAATGCAGCCTTGGTGAAACTTCTTTCAAAAAAAACAAAAAAAAAATCTTATTGACCACAAAATTTTGACCTGCTAGTGATAAATGCATACATACAAACACATACGTATACTGTAGGTTTGCAAACGTTATTAAAAATCAAAGCATTCAAAAAAAATCAAAATGCTAAGCCTGAAGAAATAATGTCCTCAGAAATACTTTGGTGTTTTCTGAAACTAAATGTAGAACAGCACGCCCACATACAGTATATTTAAGCGTGTGTAGACTGGACAACTGTGAGGATAACAAGACCCTCTTGGCTCAAATCAGCCGCGTCTGGGGTGCGTGTGATGACAGGCAGCTGTCACAGTGTTTGAATTGCCTGTCACAAGAATGCAGTAACAACTTACACAGATATCAAATGCACATGTGCAACTACAATGAAAGCGTTCTTTATAAATGCATCAGTCTCTTCTAAATGAGAATCAAGTACCTTATTGTTTAAAGATCACATGCAAAAATCAGTTTAAGGATTTACAGTATAGGAATGCTTACATTTCCTAACAATGTGAATTTATGTATTCAATACAACAACACTCTGGAAACAAGCTTGTCTCTTTTTTTTCTGTACGAAATGTTTATTTTTTTGTTACTTTGGACTACAACACTGTACTTTTATTTAAGAGATGTTTAGCTGTACATAGTGTATTGTGTTTCAATAGGTTTGAGGTGAAATTGTGACAGTTGGGTCATTCATTGTGAGCTGTGTCAGTATCTTGGACTTGGTATTTACCATGTAATTGTTTTAGTCTAACGTGAAATTGATTTATCATGGTGTAAATACAGCCATTCATTAAGCTTGTTTGAGCTACAGTTATAAGTTTGAAGTAAAAAAGCTACATTTCTTGCTCATGTTTTTGCTGTGTCTATTGCTTATACTGGAGATGTCACCGAAAACTATTGTGCTTTCAGAAAAAAAAAAAAAATAATTTATTTTGGCAATCTTTCACCTCTTTGTAATTGTGTCCATATGTACAAGCTACATTGTACATAAAATATGGCTTATAGATCATTTTTTATGTGACCCTGTTTATAATTTGCTTATATTTTTACATATGAATATATAATCTCAAGCACACATCCCAAATATTCTTTGCTATTTAAAGCAGGAATTCATCTTACTCATATCTCCGAAACTAAGGCATATGTCTGACTCCCAGCAAGAGCAGGCATCTTCGTTTGGCATTTCAGTTTAAAGGTTTAACTTCATTCAGTGTAATTGACTTTTGTGACTAAGATGTGGTTTGATCTGGCCTGAGGGTGTGGAAGCTCAGACAGCAGTTGAGGATATTTCTGGCATAGCCGGTGTCACATCCACTAACCATCAGCCTCTACAGGTGCAGGACTGACAAATGTCCTTTGTTTGCTCCTAGCATGTGCTCTCCTCCCTCTGTCCATTCAGACATGGCCATAAAAACACCTAAACTGATTTGGATAAACATACTTGGTTTTAATGTTCCATCGTTAAAATATTTAGGACGGTGAGAAATCTTCCTAATGGGACTTAAAATAACTGTATAAAGGATAAAATGACAAGTACAACAACATTCAACAAAACATATTATGTATTCTTAATATGATTATTAAGGCACTGTAGCCTATATTTGCCTT
This sequence comes from Sinocyclocheilus anshuiensis, assembly GCF_001515605.1. Taxonomy (NCBI): domain Eukaryota; kingdom Metazoa; phylum Chordata; class Actinopteri; order Cypriniformes; family Cyprinidae; genus Sinocyclocheilus; species Sinocyclocheilus anshuiensis. The sequence goes on from NW_015537969.1 coordinate 1,233,296, forward strand.
TTTTTAAATAAACATTTGTGTTTTATGAAGAACTTGCCTTAAATATGCCATAAATATCAAATATTTGGCCTTTTTGTTGTCAGTATCATTATTTATGATGAATTGAATGTATATAATTGGATTTAACTATACAAGGTAATGTCTTAAAATATTATTTTAATCTGTGGAGGTTTCAAACTGTTATACGAATCTTCTGTTCTGATCAAACTGATCTGATACATTATTTATGATCTGAGTGATAATAAGATACAAAGAAACTATGAATACCTGACTGCATTTTTCATCTTGAGTCACAAAATGCAATTAGTTCATTTGATTTGTGAGTATAAAGGTTTTGTACTGAATCGATTATGTCGTCCATAATCATACACTGAGAATATATCAAGTTTCATTCTGAAAATCATTTTTCTTTGTAATCATTTCTTTTCTATCAGAGTTTCATTTGCTATTGATCCAGAGATGACAGTCTAGTGATGTTGTTGTTTTGTTCAGAAATTTTAATCAGATGTATATATTTATGATGTAAAATGTTTGCTGTGGTCTCTCTTTACTGACTTATGGTTATGAAAAGCTCGTGATACTGGCGCTTTGATATTTGCTTTCTTTTTGGTTGGTTTCTGTTACCAAATTTGCATATTATTGTTTTTTTTTTGGAAATTGAGAAATTACAAATAGATGATTTAAAAGAATATTTTCAGTTAAGTTCAGTCGACATCATTTGTGGCATAATGTTCATTACTGCAAAAATAACTTAAAGTCATGCATTGTTTTCCTAAAAATAAAAGGCTAATATCCAGGTTACAGTGATGCACTTACAATGGAAGTGAACGGGGCCCATTGTTTGGATGATTTGAAAGCAGAAATGTGAAGCTTATAATTTTATATAACAATTGTTCTGTTAAAAATTGAGTTGAAGCAGTAAAAGTGTTTAAATGATCATTTTTAGACATTCTGATGTGATGGCAACAAAGCAGTACAATTGGTTACTCTGTAATTTTACACAGAAAAGGTTGTGTTTTTTCCCCCTCTAAAATCATGTTCACACACATTGTTTAACGTCTTACTATTGAAACAGTGAGTACTTAGATTGGCACCATTCACTTCTATTGTAAGTGCCTCGCTTTAAATCAGATTTTTGCTGTATATTTGAAAGAAAAGCAGAGACAAGTCAAAATGATTTTTTATAGTAATCAACATTATGCTGAGTTCTGAACCTGGAATATTCCTTTAGGCATTCCCGCTGACTTCTCTTAAGCTCTTACAGTGAATCAAATCACAACCATTCAGTTCTGAAAACTTCAAACTGAACAAACACCAATCTCTGCTGATGTCACATCACGCACCACTGTGAGATTAATATTTAGGCCCAATCCCAATTCTATTGTATACCCCTTCCCCTTGTCCCTTGAAACAGAGTGTCAAGGGGTAGGGGTGAAAATATTCCCCTAAGAATTGGAACACCACTACTATACGTCACACGTCATCATATGTCGTCTAGCTCCTACAATACACACACATATACTGGTGTGCATTAGAGCCTTTAATTACTGTTCTATATATAATGCGCTGCTTACTGACACACACACACACACACACACACACACACACACATCAGATATCGCGCAGCTCACACATCCAGGAGCAAAGAAACTTGTCAATGCTGCCCCACGACTTTTATTAATAACAGTTTAAATACTGAATCGCTCGTTATATTTTCCAGCAACTTAAGGATAACACCGCTGTTTTTGAAGTAAACTCACTCTAAAAAGAGAAACGCACAGACGCACGCACACGCAACATTCATCTCTCTCTCTCTCGAATTGGCAATATTTCAGAAAAGGGTTTAGCGATCCTCAATGTCTATGGTGGTTATTATCGCCCTGATCAGACATGAAAATAGCCTATGTTGTGGCACTATCGTGCAGTCAGTAATGATATGACGTTAGCAAACTTTAGCGATTTTTGCAAACATTTCTTTGAGCAACATGACCGTAAATATGATTAATACACGATTGAATGTAACATAAAACAAATGATTACTTCTCGTTAAAATCTTTATTAATGCCAAAAATGCTTACATTTATGTGTCTTTTTGTTCGCTCGGGCAGCCATGTTGCCGCTGAAGCCGGTTTACGCTGAGATAATTCATACCACTTCGTTTGAAGTGTGGTCCCGAAAAATCTTCGTTTGAAGGGCTATCTGGCCCTTCCCCTTACCCCTACCCCTCCAACCAAAAGAGAATCGAGACACCCCTACCCCTTCACGTGAACGCGTGAAACGGAGGGGTAGGGGAACGGGGAAGGGCTAAGGGGTAGAATTGGGATTGGGCCTTAGTCTTGTCGGGGGAAGTTGTACATAATCGCATGCATACACAAAACGCTACGTAACACGACAATCGTGAACCTTTGATTCTGCTTTTCTCCAGGCGTTTGAATCTCTTTCATCTCTCTGTGTTGAAGACAATGACAGTGGATTCAAATTCATCACAAACACTACTGATTGTATCATGACATAATAACTGTGCAATCTGAGCCCAATGGGATATATGAAAGAGAATCACTCATTACAGCTGTATGAACACAGATATACAATTATCATTCTCAATAAATGATTTCCATAAGCCATTTGTGTATAATAGCTAAGAGAGGAGACCCCCAGTGGTCCCGCTGCATCAAGAAGATACAAGTATCATGCATTTTTGCATTGAAATTACAGTTTTTTTCTTATTATAATAAATATTTGTCACTGTGACATCTGGACAAAATTTTGTGCTATTATGATAATATAATTATGACCTGCTCTATTAAAGTTCAGTAGATTGTCTGTATTATGAAAACAGCAAAATCTCTGAGACTCGTACGACCAAAGTTTTTTAGCCAAACAAATTATTTTTGTAAAGTTCAACAAGAGTTTAAAAATTATGTATATTAGTGGAAAAATGGGTTGAGAACATTTATGAATGACAATTTTCTTTTGCCCAAAACTTGCCATTAATGTGAAAGTTTAATGATGTTTGTGTCAAGGAGGATTAAACTGCGTCGCTGGTAATTTGTGTTTACTGAGTCTTCAGGCGATTAACGGTGGCTAAACCAGGCTAATTCTTAGTTTGTTCTGTAAATAGGATATGAAAACATTTGAGAAAGTTAGTTTTTGCTGGTTACCTCTGGTATCTTGCCGAGCGTTTCTGTGGGAGACTTTTAGCTTTGTTTTAAGTCTCAGCCTGAAGGCATGATGGGAAGATCTTCAGCTCTATAAAGTCAGAGTGACAGATTCATTAAAACCAATCAGTTTGGTAGCACACAGGCACATACTGTACACACACGCAGACCAGAACTGCTGTAAATGTTTCCAAGAATGTTCTTTGAGAAATACAAAGGTGAATATGAATATATTTGAATAGCATGTGAGGTAAATTTCCATTTATCTCCATGATGAGTTCCTCAGAGCCCTAAGACTTCATCTGAATGCAGCTGTCCTGTCTCTGCATTCATACCGCATGGTAGCGCTTTTCATGAAGTATCAATTATCACCCACGCCTACTTCTATTAATATGCAAGCAAAATGGAAACAATGGCTAAGACAAGTTTGAGAAGAAACAAATAGCTTTTTTTCCCCAAAACATCCCTCTGTGCCATTATCAAGTACAGTGATTTTCTAAAGGCAGACTCCATTAACAATGACTGAGGGACTTACTGAACAAACTGTTCTGTATAAGTCCTGCAGAAAGTATATATATATATATATATATATATATATATACAGTATATATTTATTTGAAAAAAATTATATGAAAAGTGCAACAAAGACATACTGTGAAATGGACAATAAAATGCAATTAAATGCTGGTGAAAGATTAGTTGTGTTCTCTAAATCTGGAATTTATTACACATAAAAAGTGTTGATAGAGACATACTTCACATTGAACAAGAGCAAGTTTTTGTAAATTGATCAGAAAGTGAATGTCAATTAAGTGTACAGTAACTCTCAGTTTTGCCATCCTAATTTATCTGAATACATGTCAGAACAGCAAGTGAAACAGTTTTAATTTGGAATTTTATGGAAAAATCAGTAGGGATGCACCAACAGGATTTTTTTGGGCCGATACCGATACTGATTTTAACAAACAACTATTGGCCGTTTCCGATTCCGATGCCGATATTGGTCAATTGCATATAGCAGGGCTTAAAAAGGAGAGAGAAAAAAAAAGATTGGTTCACTCTGAGCAGAATCGGTATTTGAACATTTCTGTTCCTCTGTGAAATCGGTTTGAGTAGAAAACATACCGGTTAATAACGTTATTTTTAAAAACTTTTTCTTTGCCAATAATAATAATAATAATAATAATAATAATAAAAAGAAAAAAAAAATCATGAAGAGAGTCTTGAATGATCTCTCCTAGTCATAGCTAATACAGCATTATCTTTTCTAGATTTACCAAAGACCAAATGTATTGAACAAAAGAAAAAACTGTCAACGCAATTACATTAAAACATTAAAGAATTTTTTTCAAGATATTTAAAAATGTTTCAGCATGGATAAAAAAAGGCTACTCCTACAAGCGCTCATTTTGAGAGGAAAAAAACTTAAAATAGTAGGCTGTACGTTGCATTTTATTATCACATTCAGAAATAATGTAGGCTAAAATAATGGTAAATAAAAGCAAAATTACAAACACAATTAGGAACTATTTTAGTTCCCTTCTCTACACAACAAATCCTCTAAAGTTGTATTTAGGCTAAATATAGGCCTAAGCGTCAAGCCAAAACGAATCAATTTAAAAACAAAACTGAAGCCTACCTCTCTCATTCTGCACGAATCCAAATGTTTCCATATTCTCGAAGTATCTGGATGGTCACCTATTATTTATTATGTAAACTATAGGCTTTGTTCTTCACTCGCCTTATCGACATAAAACATACTTCACATATAGGCTATCAGCAGTGAGGCGCTGGTCACAATGAACGGAAGAGACTGTAGGCCCTACTACGGACTATTTAAATTAAGCAGTGTAACTTTTTATGTTTCTTTAACTGTATTTTATTTTGCTAATGAACAGGCTGCGATGTCAAATTAGCAAAAATTAGTTGTATGTGTGTGAGGCACCGACGCGATCACTGCATTGTTTTCCCAACTGTTACTTCGTAATTTATGGTCATACCAATGCTGGTTTGTCATACAGATAGAAGCAAAACATCATTCAAAACTGTAAAGCTTTTGGAAAATAAAGAAAACTGCTTTCTGCCGTCTCGGTTTTTTTTTTCGTGAACTTCGGAGCACGTTACAATTATCCGAAACTCAGCACAAATTTTTTTTCTTTCGCTTTGTTAATCTGTTAATGATTTAAAGTGAAATATATTTTGTGTATAGGCCTAGGCTATATATTCCTTTTTATGTAGCCTATATAGTTTTATTCTGTTTTCTCCGTTCACAGAAATGCTGCAGGTGCGTGATGTGACCTTGTGTGAATCAGTGTTCTACACTGGTTTCAAACAAAAAGCTGCATATTATCTGCCATTCATTTTCACTTAAATGTAGGCCTAATGCTTAGTGCTTCGTGACATATCCTTGGATAAACTCTAACGCCGGTGCATTGCCATTGTGACTTACCTATGACGAATTTACAGCTGAGAGCGGCATTTCACTCGTTGGATGCGCGTCAGCGTCACGTTTGCATATGGCCGTACTATGCCGTCTGACAAACTAGATTTTATTTTGTTTTAGCAAGTATTTCATTATTTGGCCCAGAGAAAAACGTTGGATTATGCAACAGACATGCAACTCGTTGTCTCCATGCAGTTAAGTAATAAACCACTGGTATCGGCCCATTTCATGCTATTTCCGATATGCCGATGGCTTTAAATATCAGCGGCCGATACATCGGTGCATCCCTAAAAATCAGTATACATCACTGTTCAAAAGTATGGATTCACTGAGAAATGTTTACTTTAAAAAAAAGAAAAGAAAATGTATCCTTTTATTCACAAAAAAAAAACTAATGTCACAAATGACTATTTCTATTTCAAATAAATGCTCCATTATTAAAACTCTGCTTGTTAAAGAATTATCCATGCACAGTATTAACATTTTATTATTTTACCTTTTTTGTTTGTTTTACTTTATGGCTGCTGAAAATAAGGCCATCACAAGTAAAAAATTATGTTCACACTTTATTTTAAGTATAGTAAAATACCATTTCTCGCTATTAACAAACAATTAACTACGACTTTTGCCTCAATAAACTCCTAATTTGCTGCTTATTAATAGTTAATAAGGTAGTTGTAAAATGTAGGCATTGGGCAGGGTTAGGGATGTAGAATATGGTCAAGCAGAATATGTACTTTATAAGTACTAATAAACAGCCAATATGTTATTAATATGTATGCTACACTCTCAGAAAAAAAGGTACAAAAGTTGTCACTGGGGCGGTA
>NW_015537969.1:1239981-1243578 GCF_001515605.1 Sinocyclocheilus anshuiensis
TAAACAATATATATATATATATATATATATATATATATATATATACATTTTTTTTTGATAACGAGTTGCAAAGATGATGAAGCTGAGATTGAGCGTTTAAACTGATTAATGTCTGTCTGAGGTCTAGTGCTCTTTCTGAGCTCTGATGAGTTGAATAGTAAGTTAGCTTAAGCCCCTGCAGTTTGATCACGTCTGCAGGGAGCACAAAGCATCACCTGCATCGGCTTTGATGAAAACCCATTAGGCAGAAAAAAAGCATAATCGTGATTATACAAATAGAAGGAAACTCTCTATTGGCACTTCACAGAAAATCCCACAAAACCTGACCTTTATTTTCTCCCCATGTCTGCCTCCTCTTTCTTTCAGCAGAGGTCACGGTGTAAGAAATCACATGCAGGACAGTGGAAAAGAAGAATGGAACAGGATGAATAGCTGATGGGTGGAGAAGGATACACACCAATGCCAAATGTCTTGGCCGTGGCCCTGGAAAAGATCCAAGTGACCTCCCACTCAGAGCATTTATGCAGGAATCAGCACATCATTCCCAAGAGCCTCATTTAATAACACATGTGACCTCTGATCATGCCACAGCCCCAGTGACAGCTCCATTACCTTTTTTTCGGATAGTGTAATAAGCATCTAGTTAACAGTGAGAATTGGTCCCTATACTAAAGTTACCAAAATTATTCACACAGAATTAGAAAAAAGTTATTTCAAACAGTCATAATTTAAAATGTTATTATAAATTATATTAAAATATAAGATTTTGTTGGTCACACTTTAGTTTTTTTTTTTTTTTACATTTACTGAACATTTAAACAATATATATATATATATATATATATATATATATATACACACACAATATATATTTAAACAATGTACTTATAAAAATATATAAAATCTGTTTTAACACACTACGAGTAAATTAAAATTTATATAGCATTTTTTTTATCAATATCGTTTTTAAAGCTTTTACTTAAATATATATAATAACTGCAAAAAGTTACAGACCAACTACATTTTGTTCCCTACAGCCAATATGTTCTCATACTTTTTTCTGCCTCCTCTTTCTTTCAGCAGAGGTCACGGTGTAAGAAATCACATGCAGGACAGTGGAAAAGAAGAATGGAACAGGATGAATAGCTGATGGGTGGAGAAGGATACACACCAATGCCAAATGTCTTGGCCGTGGCCCTGGAAAAGATCCAAGTGACCTCCCACTCAGAGCATTTATGCAGGAATCAGCACATCATTCCCAAGAGCCTCATTTAATAACACATGTGACCTCTGATCATGCCAGCACATTTGACAACCAAAAGTCAGTTGTTGTACTAATGTGATTTAAAAATATTAAATCTGAAATATAATCAAACATACACTCTTAGAAAATCCCTACAAATGCAGGAAGAACCTTTAACATCCACAGAACCTTTCCATTGCACAAAAGCTCTTTATAGTGGAAAATGGTTCTTCAGATTATTAAAGGGTTCTTCAAAAAGTGGTTATTTCAAGACCTGTACTCTAAAAGGTTCTTTTTGGAACCAAAAATGGTTCTTCTATGGCATTGCTGTGAAAACCCCCTTTTGGGACTTTTATTTATAAGTGCTAGTATCGTATGTAGAGATCTTGTTTTGAAGAAGTGAATTTCAGAAGTGAAGGTGTCAGCTGTTTGGCAGAACATATGCATGTTTATGCATCTGTTACATTCATCAGAGGATCTTCATCTGTCTACATTTGAGGAACAAACACACAAGCTGAACATTGACTATAGCCACACAAAAAAACTACTAAATTTTGACAAATAATCTTTGAACTCTGGACATGTCATACATTTTATGGAAACAAAGTGCATTATGAATTTGTTTTTTAGCTATGTCAGATATAAAACAGCTGACAGTTTTTTAGTTTTTTTCCCCCTGAATTCCTGAGATGTTCATTTTACCCCCCAAACAATGTTTAATGCCATTTTATGAACGGGTCCTTCAGTTAACGCTGAGCTAAGTGGTTACATGAATACATTAATAATAAAAAGTAAAATCACAATGTTACTCACTTGAAAATTTATAATAGAGCTCTAAAATTCACAATTACCGCATGCTGTCTTAATGTACTAAAACAACACATCATTTCTCTCAAACACTGTTTACAGACAAAAACATGAACACATAATCAAAAAAATTTGTATCATTGTATTGTATATTGTATTGACCATCACCATCTGGTCAGTTTTTGAAGGCAACTTGTATGTCTCTATATATCATCCTGTGTGTTTGGTTTGGTGGTGGAAAAAAGTAAAAAATAATGAAGCAGGCAAATTAATTTCAAATGCATTTCTTCTAAGCATTGCACTCACTAAATATTTGCTTGATTATGTCTACACTACTTGGACAGATGCAAAATGATGTCTAAACATAAGACCATTATTATTTTTTTTGTTGCAGTGTAAAGCGCTCTTGAATTTGTTCTAGATTATTAAACATGCCATTATGATAATTTGAAAGCATGTCTGATACACACAGACTGCTTTAGGTTTCAGACACAACCGATATGTTGATGAAAACAAGATGCACGTTCAGTGTCAGCCAAGTGCATTCAATACAGCAGTCAATGCATATTTACCTAAAACTTCAAACCTTTGCTGCAAAACAATCACTAGTATTTCCTTCAGGAAATGTAAAATCTAGTTTCCAAATCATATGCATCATTATGAAGTTGCAGTTGACTCGTAGTGACTGGGGATCTGCCAATCCTTCAATCACCATCACCTCGGCCCACGTCCAGGCACAGAAACAGCGCGCGTGGCCAAGAGGAGGGACAAGAGAACAGAGTTCAGCTCACCTGAGGTTCATCACTGCTGCCACGAATCACTCACAAACTGAGCTGCTCCCTCTGTCACAGACTTCCTTCACTGCTTGCACATTTCTGTCAGCAAACTTTGGACTTTTGAAACTCATTTTTTAGTTGAATTAATATACAATATTTCCATACTATATGATAAATTATTTGCATCCTCATTAATTCTGACCACATTTAAAGCCGACAAGCAATTCTATGAAATGGGTGCATTTTTCACTTTAGAATTTCTTTCATATTTGAAACATTTTATCATAAAAATAATGTATTTAAATGCTATTAAACTGCATTGTGCCATTTTAAGCAAAATTAATAAATAAATAAAAAATATATATGCTGGTGTCACTTTGGAATTTCTTTACTTTGAAATTTTGTAATAATTTTATCTGGAAAAAAAATAACATCTTTAAGTGCTATTAAACTGCACTGTGCCATTTTAAGCTAAATGAATAAAATAAAAATATTTTGGTGATATGGTGCCCCCGTTGTCAAGGTTATGACTTTCATTAGCATTTATGAATCAGTAAACTGATTTTTGCATAAATAGTCATGAAAAAGCAAAGCTGAAAACCAAACACTGTTTTCTGTTCTGATAGGAATCTTGTCATGCATGGAAAAAAAATACAAATGAGAGTAGAACCTGCCAGCATATATATATGGCATGTTCTACTCTCATTTGTATTTTTATACACACACACGAGAGAGAGAGAGAGAGAGAGAGAGAGAGAGAGAGAGAGAGAG
>NW_015537969.1:1243664-1302341 GCF_001515605.1 Sinocyclocheilus anshuiensis
GAGAGAGAGAGAGAGAGAGAGAGAGACTTATATTTTATCATATACACACACACACACACACGCACACACTTTTGAATTAATCTGTTTTAGCTTCCAAAATAACAGCAGATTTCTCTGTTTTGTTTATGTTGTGGATACAAATGGCTCTCCTTTCATGGAATGACTCTTTTCAAGTAAGGCTACAACTCACACTGAAGACAAATCCAAAAATGTGTTGCATCCAAACGGCATTAATCTGGCAGGAAGACTGCTGACTGTGAGATTTGTTACTCTCTTACATTACAGAGCTCAGACTTTATGGAGCAGAACAATCATATCCATTCCTTCAGCCTCATAAAACTTAAGACTCACAGTATGATCAGAATAATACTGGAAATGTCTTCATAAAAATCAAAACACGTAATTAAATCCTAAATGGGGTTTACTGTGCACAAAAAATGTCCATAAAACAGGATGTATTTCAATTAAACACTCTTTTAAAAGAAAGTGAGAGCCGCAGCTACAGTATAAACTGCTGACTCGGACGCCAAAGTTCTTGTGTTTAAATTAAGCTTGCCTGCCTGCTTTTGAAAAACCATCTGATCATTCACAAACTTGTGATACTGTAGCATTCGGATGGTATTTTATATGAATGTAAACAAATGTTTTGCTGCTCTTTCACTTCTATCGACCAACCGCTTCTTTTCCCACAGACAGTCCAATTAAAGGCAGCACTGAATCAATAAGACAAACTGACTGCACAATAAATACACTTTCAGCCTGCCATCTCATATTATGCTCAAGGTCTGAATTCTAGATATTGCTGGTTACCTGCAGAACTGACGTTGCTCAAAATATTGAGCTGTCCTCATATGCTGCCAATATACCGTTTAATGTCTAGAGACAGGTTTATTACAGCCTCCTGCATAGTCAACATAACAATGCATAAGATTCACGATTAATGATAAAACGATATCAAATACATCTGCCTGTCAAAACAACCGTCTATGCACGCATCAGCAAATACAAAACATCACAAAAAAGTTCAACTGTTTCTCCACAAAATAAAAATCTTCAATGTCTCCGATTGTTCTATGAAGAAACTTGAACATCCACGGAACCTTTCTATTGTCGAAAATGTTCTTTATAGTGGTTCTTTAGGCCATGTCTACAATAATTAGGAAACATTTGAAAATGGCAGTTTCATTTTCAAAAGTTTCTCGTCCACAAAATATTGGAAAGTCTTAGTCATCTTACTTAGCCATGCGGAAATTGTAACACAAGCTCACTGAGACCATTTAGAATAAAGTTCTCAGTTATAATGAAGTTTGCTATTCATTTTATTAGCATTTTATTAGTCTCAATAGACATTCCATCTCTGGTCTAAAACGCAATTGCAAGTAAATATTCTCTAATCTTTGCAGGAATGTATATGAAGAGTGTACAAGTAACATTTGCATTATTGAAATAAAGGTTCCAAAAGGGTGTTTTCACGGCAATGCAATAAAATAAAGAACCTTTTAGTGAACAGTTTTTGAAAGAATCTTTGGCAACAACACTTTAGATCAGGGAGCAATTCTTACTATTAACTAGTTGCTTATTAGCATGCCTATTAACATACTGGCTGTTTATTAGTACTTAAAAAATACATATTCTGCTTGCCTAATCCTACCCAATACCTAAACTTAACAACTACTTTTCTAACTATTAATAAGTAGCAAATTAGGTCGTAGTTAATGGTTTGATAATGGAGAGAATTGGACCTTAAAATAAAGTTCAAGTTTGTCATTTGTGTGACCAGGTATTCATAATGTACATTGAAATGCATTACATCTTTTCATAAATAACTCTAACCTAAGATAAAATTCATTATAATACTTGAAAGTTTGCTTGTTGTGTGTTTTAATGCATTATATTTTCTAAAGGTGTAACAATGAAATAGATAAGTATTATATTGATTATAACTGTGGTTACATGATCATGAGATCATACAATGCATTATAAGGTGCATTACAAGGCACAATTAATGCATTAAAACTACTTTCATAATGCAGTATATATATATATATATATATATATATATATGTGTGTTTTAATGCATTATATTTTCTAAAGGTGTAACAATGAAATAGATAAGTATTATATTGATTATAACTGTGGTTACATGATCATGAGATCATACAATGCATTATAAGGTGCATTACAAGGCACAATTAATGCATTAAAACTACTTTCATAAATATATATATATATATATATATATATATAAAGGCTTCAAGTAAAGTGTTAAAGAATCTTTTTTTTTTCCTTAATATAAAGAACATTTTAAAAATCTAAAGAACCTTTTGTGGAATGGAAAGATTCCATGGATGTTAAGGTTCTTCATGAACCACATATGCTTAGTTGGGGAAATTTCCAGTGATATCGTCAACTTGAATGCACAGATACTATTAGAACTGAACTGAGCTGGGCGTTGACATCACTGAATCAATGATGAACTGACTTTAACAGAAAATTGAGTGTTTACTGTTGTCATTTTGCATTATTACACACTGTTTTTCCTATTTAATACTGTAAAGCTGCTTTGACACAATCTGTATTGTTAAAAGTGCTATATAAATAAAGGTGACTTGGCTTGACACAGATGCCAGTAAAGAACCTTTTTTTTTTAAGAGTGTATCTTTAGCAACTCATAGCAGGAACATAATGGTATACACAGAGATATCTATTGGTACAATACACATCACATGACTAAAAATGTTCAAATACCTCCATTTTCACAGTCCATTCAACAATACGAAAACTGCATTTTTAAATGTTTTCCACTTGTGAGAGAGTCTTCAAAATGCTCAGGTTTCACTGGATAAAAACATTGTGTCTCATTGTGGCCAAAATGTATATAAAAAGGTGAATTTGCAATTGTATCTGGATTAATGTACACTATAATGCAGCCTTGGATTATTCAAATGTTCTTTTAAGACTTTTTCACTGAAAGGTTCTTTGAGAAACCCAAATAGTTCTTCGATAGCATTGCTGGAAAAAAAAACCTTAATTTTTAAGAGTGCAGATGCTTTTCCCAAGATGCGATTGTATTGAGGAAGTAGAAATGAGCATGTAAACAGAAGCAAACTAACTCACTGACCCACAAAAGTCAAAAAACAAGTGGCGGCGAGTCGGTCTAGCCTGTAATCCTGCTACCATGGTGAGATGCTCCTGAAACAGAATGATGGGGGTGTTGTCAAGGCAACCTGCGCAGATCCTTCAGGGCGCTCGGTGCTCACATTTCCCCATGTTCTTTGTTTACAGAGAGATGGATTGAGAAGGAAGACAAAGCTTGGAAAATGTCTCACTACACCTGTGCATGGCATATAAATCCAGCTATGTAAGAATGTGGCTTTCACCATGGGACCAATAAGATTCAATAAGTCCTGGCATGAATTCCCAGGCCGCTCATGTAAACGCAAGCGATCATACTGTATATAACTGAATCTATCACCTCAGATGTCTCAATATGACAAAGAAAAGCTTCGCTGAGTGACAGTGCGGCACCACTAGAGCTGAAGAACGGCTGATGTGAGCATCACGAAAATGTCACTGCTAATAATTGAGTAACTCTGTGCTATGAAATCATTTACAATGTCAGAGGAGATTGGGTTCAACGCTATGAAGCTGTTGATCTGTAAAGGTCAATTAGGAAAAACAAGACAATCAGAAAAATGACAAGGCTTCAGGGTAATTAGTCCATGTGACTTTAAAAGGGACTGGTGTGTTAATTAATTTTAAGCCTGTTGATCTTTACTGATGGTCCTGTTTTTCCCCAATTAACCTTTTGCGGCACTGGACAAAGTATAGACAGATCTGAGATTCTCAGAGCTCCACATTTCAAGAAAACTGAATATTACTTAAACTTAAACATGGCAGAATATATTAAACTACACTTTTTGGTGTCTGAAAATATTTGCTACATTCCAATTTGCATACTATCCATCCTAAATAGTATTAAAAATGTTAATTATGTGTCCTAAATCGTAGTATGTTGAAATGAGCATCCCAATGGTACTCTGAAGGTCTACTATTTCCGGTAAAAATTCAAAGTCCAGATCCATATGTAGGATGCATCTACATTAATCCGGATACATTTGAAAATGCCGTTTTCATTTCAAAACGCTCGCCGTCCACACTAGCGTTTTTAAGCATTTTCTAAAACTTTCTCATCCACATTAAAATGTAGGAAAACGCTAAATTCACCTTGCTGCGCATGTGTAAAACCTCCTATTAGTGAAACTGAAATTTATCCACTTTGGAGAGCGTTTACAAAAAGCGCCATCTCATTGTCGACAGAAGGCCAAAACAGAGAGAAAAAGATGCGTTTTCAAATGAAAATGTATTAGTGTGGACAAGGCCTTAAAGGGATAGTTCACCAAAAAAGAAAATTCTGTCATTATTTACTCTCCCTGTAGTTTGTTCCAAACCTGTCTCTGGACAGGAAGGCTATGGAAGTCAATGGCCGTGAACTGTTTGGATACCAACATTCTTCAAAATATCTTCTTTTCTGTTCAACAGAATAAAGAAATGACAAGTGGGTGAGTAAATGATGACAAAAAAATCTCATTTTTGGGTGAACTATCCCTTTAACAGCTAATATTGCCCACAATCCATTGTGCTTTTGGGGAAGATTCAGTTTAGGAACTACAAACACAAATGAAATGATACATTTAAAAAAAGTTCAAACACAGGATGTGGGAGACCTAAAGTTAAGTAAAGGGGTTTGAGTGATTTATAATCAGCATCTAACTTGATGAAAATATTCATGTTCATCTGCAACACCAATATTTGGTACACAAAAATAGATGGTGCTGATGAAGTATCAACAACCAGTGAAGCATAGATATCTAAAATAAACAAGTGTGAAAAAGTCAAACTTGATCAGGAGCACATGCCTGAGTGTGGTGTGATTCAAGCAGGTTCACCGTGGAGGAATTGCAGCACACCAGCCATAACAGTAATGAAATGCTATAGCCAGAACATCATGATAAATCTCCTCTGATAAAACAGCATGAAGTCCAAACTCTGTTTTAAGCAAAGCAGACAGCATACTTACTTTATGACATCAATTAACACAGACGGCTTTGCAAAATGTGTCCGAATCTATTCCATTAATGTGAGTACTTGCAACAGATACAACTACATTTGCATTTCCTGGAATGGCAAGGCAGAAAAAAAAACAGTACTGGCCTTTTAGGTAAAATTAGGTATTAGAAGTTGATTCTGGCAGCTATAGATGCTTAAATGTATGCAAGGAAGAAGACCAACCATAATAAACTATACAAACAGATGTTAGAAAGAAGATAAATTGCAATTATTATACAGTATATGCAAATGTGATGGTGTTGTTCTTGTGATAGTTTATATTTTCAGTGCAGAATGCTGAATGTGTCAAAATATTGCAGAACCTGAAGCAGGAAGTCATGCTGATATGGGTGGGTTTACAATAAGCATTTTTAATAGAGTTTATTTTTTTTAAATGTTTGCATTATGAAATAGCTGAATTGGTTTTATTTGATAATTGAGAGCTATTTGAGGAAACAGACATTTGTTTGTTTTTGAACTTTCTAGTAGATCGGACAAGTTAATTTTTATTTTACTAGTAAAATCAAATAAAATAACAAAAATAGCACAGGATGAAATTACCTGCAATATAAATGTGTTACCAGTTCATAGGAGAAATTCTCCATATTTCAGTGAATGATAAACTGCTATGCATGGTTATGAAGGTGTGAGAGAGGATGTTCTCTCAGGTGGTCCTCTGATGTTTTAGAACACAATGGTTTCCAGACGGCCCCCCTGCTGGCCATTAAAAAAACATAAAAATGCCTCCCACTCACAATGAGTCACGGCCAAATCAATACATACTCTCCATCCCAAGCAGGCTATTTAAAGTGCAGCACAACAGGAGGAAGAGAAGCCAATTAATTAGTGCTAAAGCTTCACTTCCTATAGAGGATTAAAGGGAACTGCACAGCGCATGGGAAAAAAACATACCTGAAGGGTAATATGTCATTGTGGAAAGTTGTTAAAGAACTTTAAAAAATAAATACAAATTCAGGATTCGTAATGTGCTGATAAGCTAACTGTTGATCAATGAGCTTCTACTAAAGTGGAGCATGTGGTGTACTCGGATAAAAAAAAAACAAAAAAACAGCAAAGCTGCTCTAAAAATATCCGAGCAGGTTCTATAAATGGCGGCGAGTTTTTCTTCTGCTGACTGCGTTACGAGAAGTCCGGAGGGAGAGTCCAGTCCTACGCTAACTCCTAACAGCTAGACTAGAGCGGGAAACAGAGGCATGTTCAGGGATTCAGATCAGTGACTTCATTTTTCAATTTCACTGAGCACACAGCTTGCGTTCAGCCAATATGTTTTTTTAATGTGAGGATTCAGCACACTTGAACATCAAAATGTATTCAAATGTCGACTAGTGGACTGAATACATTGGCATATTGTGATAGGTTTTCATACCACAAAAAAGGAAAAAAGGATGAAACTAATCATAAAATATCATTCGCATGACAAAAATGTTAGCGTATTTATTGTACGACCTTGCTTTCAACTTGGTACAGCTGAATAGTATTACACAATTTAGTAACCACAAACAAAGCAACACATTTCAGCGGGAGAAATACAGTTTCTCTGCATTTCAGACATACGGTATCTGAAATAAATAGTTTTATCACTTTCTAACAGGAAGGTTTCAGGTCTTTTTTTAGAGTCTTGCTCTATTATTACTATTAACATATAAGTAATCACATTCCTGCACAAATGTGTTTCATGACAAATGACAACAACACTACAATACGTCTCTGGAATCTGTAACAGGGCGAGACCAGTGACGCACAGCTAGCGAAATGACAGTGACCTTTCAAAACCAGACAAGGAACGCACATGCTTTTTGTGTAAAGTGTCAGAGATGGAGTCTCAGTGCGTTAGAGGGAATTTTAGTATCATTTTAAAAATGCAGATCCAGCACAAATTCCTCAAAAAGGGAAATATGGCAGAAGAACATGGTTGCTTAGCCACAGCTATGTTTATGATAGCGCATGAGTCATTCATTTGTGTTGTGATTCAAGTGATACTAATAACACCTTCATTATCCATTATCCATTCAAATGACCGCTTCAAACGTAGTCAGAGCACGTCCTGCTTACATTCGTAATAAAATGTAAACAGAAACCGCAAACGTTTACATGGTTAAAAAAAAATGCAGGCCGTGCATGATAATAGATACTGGACAAGTAACAGTGAAGGTGTGTTTGTGTGTTTTCTGTGGAGTTTGGTGACAGTTATTTATCTTTTCGGCCGGTCAATGTCATCGATAGCTGTGAGGAGTTTCTGTCGCGCTTTCTTGTTGATGTGGGACCCGAGGCAGACGTTGACCAGGTTAGTCAGCTGCTTCATAGAGTACTCCTGGTCAAACACAAAACAAACTCGTGATAAATCTCTACTAGAGATGCCTTACATCATTTTAATGAGGAGTTAAAGCATGGACATGCTTTACTAAACAGCATCACAGGGCTTTTTCTTAACATTTAAATAGGAATCAATTAGTGCTGCATGATGTATATAAAATATTTTCACAACGGTTTTGATGGTGATAATAAATTAGATTAGCTTTGAGATGGCAAGAACTAAAGTTTTAATACAGGGATGTTTTAAAAAAGATCTCAGATTTAAATTTCAGAAACAAACGTTGCCAGATTTGGTAAGTTTGATTCCTTTCTGTGAATAAGATCAAATGTGAATATGCTTTAATGAATCAATTCAAAACTATTATTATTTTTGTATTATCACTACAAACTTCTCACATAGTAAAATATATAGGGAGACACATATAGTTCGTTATTATGTATTGGTGCATATATTTTTATAAAATAAAATGAATGTCATATTTTAAATATAATTTATTAAATATAAATATTTAAATATTAAATAGAATGAATACAGGTAAAATGGTACATCTCCTCATTATTTGTCATTGGCCTTTTAATATTTTTGAGTTAATAGTTTTATAAAATTTGTAGTATTTTACCTGTATTTACTTTTCATAATAAATAATATTTAAATTTTATAAATGAAGATAATTATCTCTCTCTCTATATACTGTATAACAATATTTAATATTTTTGAGTTAATTTAGTCTTGATTGCAATTGATTTGATGTGTTTTTACTTGACTTTAATTGTTTTGATTGTAGGAATTCGCCATTTCAAAGCATTTAGCAATCTATAAAACCTATTTAGCACCTTTTAACAACCTGCCTACGTTGTGTTGTCAGGTGTAACCCATCTTACCCTGTGGTTCTTGATGAACTGCTCCATGTCATTCTCAGTAAGGTAGTATGCCTTGATGTAGGTCTCTACGAACTCCTTGTCTGGAATTGGTCTGAGGTCGGTGAGCTTCTCCAGCTTCATCAGGAACTGCTGGAAGTCCAGCTGCATCAGCGCACGTCCTTCATTACTGCATTTCTTCACATTTGCATAGCTGGCAGACAGCAGGAGAGAAGGAGAGCAGAGATGAGTGTGCGTCAAACAGATAAAGGGCATTCATTAACTGTTGACAGTTTATGCTACATTAATTGTAGAGACAGTTCCCTACAGTAACCTCAGGTTAAGTGTATTGCTCGCGAGCACGATGGTGCTTGTAACTCTACGGGTTACATGTAACCTTATGGCCCTACCACTGATCGAACCTGGAACCTAGCTAACCGCTAGGCCACCATAATGTCAATGGAATGTCAATAAGAATACATCAATAAATAGAGCAACAATGCAGTGATTGACCAATCAGAATCAAGTCTTCTAATCTTCCAGGGTCATATAACAAGATTTACGATAGCTGAGATCATTATTTTTGTTTCTAGGTCCCCTTCTGAATGTAAAGACGTGATAGAAATGTTAAAATATAGGGGTGCATATTTATAAAATAATAAATCGGCATAGATGCTCCACATATCTGGTTTTCAGCTTAAATAATAATAATTGAGACAGACCGTGGGATATGTCATTTAAGCCAAAAGACAACTCCGCTTTTGACTGTAAAGAGACACCAAATGCTGAGGGCCATTTTTGGTCAAATTTGCCATTTGCTCAGTTTGACACCTTTTGATTTGTACAGCTTGTGGGTCTCGGTTTGCAGTCCTGAGCCCTAAGCATCCAACACAACCAAAGCATCGATTTACAGTGTAGCTGCATCCAAGGCAAACAAGCATCCACGCAGAGTTCAGTGCTGTTGACACCCCTGTTTACTTTTTGGCTGACAGTGGTGTAATTACTTTCTGTGAGGGGAAAGATGTTGCTGGGCCTATTGAGTATATCCAGTCTGCCAATATATCCCTCTGTTTCCCTGCCTCCTTCCTTCTTCTTGTCACGTTCTGCTTGATGGCCGGGAATGATTTGGAATGCAACTCGGCGCTGCACTGGCATTTGACTACTTGAAAAAGAGAGGCTGAAATGGGTATCATTAGAGTTGGTGCTAGGATGAATTAGCTAAGGGGCCATTTAGATTTTGATTTGACATCTTTGATTTGTAATAGAAAACTTTTGTAAAGTTATAAATGTTTTACGGTCACTTTTGATAATTTTAATGTGTAAAAATGTATTAACTCCAATATTTGGAATGGTAGTATGTGTGTATGATAATGATAAATAAATGTAAAAATAAAACGGGTAAAAAATAAAAATGTAAAATCAAAGATAAAATAAAGTAAAAAAAAAAATGCAATAAATGACACTACTCTATAAACTGGAAACTTAAAAAAAAATCATTTTAATGGCATCATTGCTTGCTGGTAGAGTGATGATAAACATTGTGGGAGAGAAAAAAGGTCTCAGATTAAAATACCAAAAGATCATACTTTTAACACACTATTTTAATACACCATACCACAGCGAATTCAATCATAGACTGTAATTTTAAAATTAATTTACTGATTTATTTTATAAAATAGTTCCAAAACATTAAACAAGTAAAACACATTTGTTCACAACTGACTTTTTTGGCATTTCATGATTATTATTAAAGTATATAATGTATAATGTATATGATTATTATATAATATATTAATTATCCCAGCATTTAATCAGCTATAGGACTAATTTTCTCAGCTTACAAAATGCTGTGGATGCTGTCTACCTGAACATGTGATGATTACAGAGAGCGTTAACTCCCTGCAATTACAATCACTGTTCAGTTTTGAGCAAAACTGCACAGGCAGAAAAAGCAGCGAAGATAGCGGATACAGACTGCTCCAGCTACTCAGACAGCCTCTTTAACACCTCTTTCAAACAACCTGCCCTCAAAGATTGCGCTCTGCCATTTTCAAACAAGTGGCCCTTGACCTTATGATGCAGGTGTATAGCTGAATCCTGCCAGGAGGTGCTTGCCAATCTATGCTGGGCCATGCTCTTATCAACTATATATTCTGTCTTGGCAAAAAACATCCTTTTAAACAATCACAGTCCTAGACCTACGCTACCTCTGAAATCGGAGGATTATGACAAGCTGATCTTACTGAAACCCTAAACCTTACCCTAATATCGGATTAATTAATTGACAAAATAAATCATTACCATACTGATTATCTACCTATGATTTCAAATTGTGCATGCTCACTTCCCCTGCTTATCCAGCAACAATGACCAGCTCCGGGGTAAATAGCTTAAAGTCCTCGGGGTGTTTGAGTCTTAATGTGTGGCACTTTGTACAAATGGAGTATGCAGACTTTATAGAGGACCTCACATTTGGCCAGTGGCAGCCCAGATGGGACTGAACAATACAGGAGTGATGAGTTTGTAGATTCTTTAGAGTTTCTTAGATATTCTGGGAACATACGGTCATTCCACATCAGTTCATCTGTGCTGTTGTTACGCACTCTATCGTGGGCTTTTTCAGTTGTTTAAAAAAAGCCTGTTCATCTCTGGACAGTGTGTGATTACTTCTTTATGCACTCCCGAGCTATAGAAATGAATAATCAATGGATTACATGGCTAGAGAAATGCATTATTCTGATACGTTTTATTCTCACATGTGACTAAAACCAGATGTCTACAGTGAAGCTTTACTATGAAGAACCTTTCTGAAGTTAAGAGGTGCCTGTAAAGTCGTGTCAAATGTGCTCCCAGCAAATCTCCATTATGTTGAGGGGGTGACGAGTATAAGAGCTTCTTCTGCAGGTCTGCGAGCTTCAAGATTGCCAGCACACTGAAGATAATATACTGGGGTAAGGAATGAGTGATGGAAGACAGGTTGACAACCAGCTCTTTGGAGAAGACATGGCTTCTAAATTGCTTGTCGCACCGTGCCACGCAAACTTCCCTGACGTTCATTTATAATAATCCGGCTCTCGACTAATGACAAGCAGATGGGTGCAAGAAGATGGGTGCCTTTTGTCAGATATTTGCTTTAAAAGTGAATATACTATTGAAGGAAGTTGAACAAGAAAATAGTAGAAAATATATAATTTATTAAAGGGGTCATATGATGCGATTTCAATTTTTCCTTTCTCTTTGGAGTGTTACAAGCTCTTGGTGCATAAAGAAGATCTGTAAAGTTGCAAAGACTAAAGTCTCAAATCCAAAGAGATATTCTTTATAAAAGTTCAGAGTCAGCCACACCTACCTAAAACGGCTCGTTCTAACACGCCCCCACATATCTACCTCACTATGTGGGAAGATTTGCATAACGCCGCCCAAAAAAAGAAAGAAGGCGTAACTTATATTCTCACTGTAGTATTGTTGCCGCTGCCGCCATTTCGTGAAGACGCTGTGTGCTTCGTTGTGAAAGCGAAACTACTTTGTTTGGAAACAATAATGTACAGTATGTGGAAAATAATGTGTTTTTTTTTACTTTAAACCGCATAAACACATTTCATTACACCAAATACACAAAATAATGTTCTTTTTAGCAGCATCATATGACCCCTTTAAAAAATTCTGAAAAAAAATACCATGGTTTACACAAAAACATCAAGCAATACTATAACGGTTTTCAACACTGAAAATAAAAAGAAACATTACTTGAGCACCAAATTAGCATATTAAAATGATTTCTGAAGGATCAAGTGATACTGATGGCTACTGAAAATTCAGCTTTGCCATCCCAGGAATAAATGTCATTTTAAAATATATTAAAATTGAAAACAGTTATTTAAAGTTGTAATAATATTTCACAATATTACTATTTTTACTGTACTCATCCTTTCTGTTAAATACATTTGAATTATACTGGGTAAGACATTCAATTATCCAATGATCAGCGTAGCAGATTCATACAGTACTCATGTCAAATCCACTAGTGTTCACTTGTGCTTTCTTGTATCATAAATATCACTGACTTTGTGAGAAGATTTAATCAATTGAGATCTGCCTGAGGAACTTCAAGAAGTTGTTAGGAGGAAAGTAGATGGTTCTAAAAAGACTGGCAAAGCTTTTAACCTTCTATGTTGATTAAAGTAAAACGGAAAGAGCGTGGCGCAACACAAACACTTCTAAGGTCAGTCCATCTTACAAAACCGAACAACTGGACAAACGGCATTTGTAAGAAAAATGACCAAGAAGCCAGATGGACTACATGGAATTCCAGAACTGTTTGAATGAAAGGGGGAAAACTGTCTAGACAACAGCAAGCATTTGACGTCTTATGCCTCTTTGGGAGATCAGCCAGAAGAAAGTCACTTTTGAGACAAGCCAACATGAAGTCAGCCTGGAATTTGCTAGAAGCCATGTGACAAAACATGAAATCTATTGGAAGAATATTCTGTGGTCTGAAGAGACTAAACTTGAGCTCTTTGGCCTGAAAGTGAAGTGCTGTGTTTGGCACACCAAATACAGCACAATACCAAAAATACCAAGCAAGATGGTGACAACGCCATATTCTGTGGTTGCTTTTCAATAGGAGGAACTGAAACTCTGCGACAACAATTTGGCAAAGTAATATCTAATATTTAATCAAGTATATATAATATTTGACAATATAGGCAAATCCTTGAAGAGAAGCTGAGAGGTAAATACTTTTTGTAAATGAGAACTGTAAGTGGAGAAATAAATGGCTAAAGGTAAATTTACTGGATAAATGGGTTTAAATCATTAGAGGATTTATAAAATAAACTAGAAAGCACTATAAAACCTAGTTCCATCAATACTACCAAAGTGAAGTGGTATTGCCACAGTAATAGGAGGTTCTTTGGCCATTGCTGAACTCAGTGGACCTGTATGTGATCCAACTGCTCCTGCAAGCTATTTTCTTTGTTTGGGAAAGGGCTGAGTGGTTTGTGATGGCCAGTACTCCAATAAAAACACTCTGTGGTAGGAGATTTATCTAAGAGCAGGTGGTCTTATAGACATCCACACCCATTTGGTTCAGCTTGGTAGCCCACTTACCCCTCCACTAATGTCCTGTTGGCCAGACGGATGCAGTGCTCCCATAAGACATTGGACACAGGCAGAGGAATCCGAACTATTTTCGACACATCTCCCAGTCTCTGGTTAAACTTCTCAAACTCCTGCAGAAAACAGATGGTGATATATGGGTCAATGTCATGCCGCTCATGTTTTGTTTGGATCTATTCATTAATTGAAAAAAGAAAAATAATAAATAAAATCATTACAAAAGGAATTCATACATAGAATGACTTGAATGCACCTCTTCTAAAATATATTTGGATATTTTTGAGTCAAAAATGTCAGGGTTATAAAACTCACACCACATTGAATATAAAGCCTCAAAAACATATTTATGAATAAATAATTAACAATATTTCTGAAAAATACTTTTTTAAAAACAATGATTAATATACTCAACAAGGAAAATAGATCACTTTTTACTAGGCCACATTCACAGGATATTGAATTGAAACATTTCTTGAAAATGTCGTGAAAGTTTTTCAAAACTACATGAAACCCACATGATCACAAACTAAGAACTTAAAGTCTAAGAAACTAAAAGATTGCGTTATCGGGGACACTCTTAGTTGTCACTGACCCATAACCATTTGTGACCCTGGACCACAAAACCAGTCTTAAGTCACTGAGGTATATTTGTAGCAATAGCCAAAAAAAAAAACATTGTATGGGTCAAAATGATCGATTTTTCTTTTATGCCAAAAATCATTAGGATATTAAGTAAAGATCATGTTCCATGAAGATATTTTGTAAATTTCCTACCATAAATATATCAAAACTTGATTTTTGATTAGTAATATGCATTGCTAAGAACTTAATTTGGACAACTTTAAAGGGGATTTTCTCAGAATCTAATCTAACTTTAAATTTAGATTTTTTTGCACCCTCAGATTCCAGATAATCAAATAGTTGTATCTCGCCCAAATATTGTCCTATCCTAACAAATCATAATCAATGGAAAGCTTATTTATTCAGCTTTCAGATGATGTATAAATCTCAATTTCAAAAAATGGACCCTTATGACTGGTTTTGTGGTCCAGGGTCACATTTAGTGTTACGTCCTCCCTTGTGTGCAGTGCTTGCTGTTAACCGTTCACCTTAACCACAGCGTTCTTGTTGGGTGGTGTTGGAACCATCTGGATGAGAGGTCATGAACGGGCTAGAAGCGCTTTTGTTTAAGCATGCCGTACAAGTCCAGAAATCCCAACAAAGGTGTAAATTAATCACAGAATCAGAGAAGCGGAAACAGCAGTCTATAAATGTTCACTGAAGCCATATTGTCGGACCAGGTTGTCAAACCTACAGGATCCAGGCTATACAAAGAAACAGTCTCTGCAGTGCAGATGTCTCGATAAAGCCGTGCCACGTACAAAAACCTGCACTGTATAAGCCGGCGGCTCACGGAGGTGTTGATTCAGCTGTGCTCGAGCCCATTTCTCTTTCACTTGTGACAGGAAAACCCACCCATAACTTTCTTAACGCAATGACATATGGCTCATTTGAGAGCCAAGGACTACATGTACTGTGGGCTCGCACCTTGAATGTTGATACAAAGCCAAGGGCACTAAAACTGATGTGCAAGTTGTCTGGGTTATTTTGCTACCTTTAATCTTCTGAATTAATTTAAAAAATATCGAGTTTATTTTACAGCTTAGAAATATGGCTTTAAGAAGAAACACAAAAGTGCTGGTGTCAAGATTACTGTTTCTCAGTATCTAATTATAATTTATAGTTCCTGCAAGAGACAGTGTAATAATTCATACCAAGAAACTAATCACAGCAAACATAGATCAGATTATCTGCTCTCAGTCATGTTGATAAGCATTAAAGCAATGCAAACGGAAAGGTTTTTGATTTCTAACAAGTCTTGCAGTGCAAAAAAAAAAAAAAAAGCAGTATGATAAAAACCACACAAAGGTTTAACCCACTTACATCCTAAAGAACTGAAATGTCACTTCTGAGCTGTCATCAGTATTGGTTCGAAATGGTCACAATATCAGTCTCTTAAATCAATTAGCAGAAAAAGCTAAGAAAAAAAATCTTATTTAATCTTCAGAGTTTTGTGCAAGCTTGGCGCGCAAGTATTTTGCAACCCTTCGCTTCAGAAGAGCTGTGTGGAGCACTTTTTTATGATGGATGAATGCACTTTTTGGTCTTCAAAATCTCGATCACCATTCACTGCCATTATAAAGCTTGGAAGAGCCAGGACATTTTTTTCATATAACTCTTGATTGTATTCATCTAAAAGAACAAAGTCATATAAATCTAGGATGGCTTGAGGGTGAGTAAATCATGGGGTAATTTTCATTTTTGGGTGAACTATCCCTTTAAGAAAAAGAAGATACTTTAATATATACATTTATTTTTCCCCCCATACAACAAAAGTCAAAGGGGTCCAGTGTTGTTTGGTAAAGACTGACTTGCATTGTTTGGACAAAAACAGCTGAAAAATTATTAAAAATGTCCTCTTTTGTGTTCCACAGAAATCATAAAGGTTGAGAACGGCATTTAAATGACAGAATTTTCATTTTTGTAAAAAAATGAACAGCTTACTTTAACCTATAGAAATAAGAACCGGTTCACCCAGAATATATCAGTTAGAAACAAATAACAGTGCATTCCTGCTCTATAATGCAGGCAACTAATTGTGACATTTACTAATACATATATAGGCAAACGTCTTTTATGGGTCCAGGCACCTGGACGCCATTTTCTTGGTCATTTTAAATAGAGCAAGTGTCAGTGTGAGTCACTGCAGTATTTCCACAGTTACATACTTAATTCAGTCAACTTGGCAAACCCAGACAAATTGGCTTCAACAAACAGACTTGGCACAGGGTTACAATGATGGCACCAGGAGAAACGGCCACAGTGGCTTCACTCAGCTTAGCGGGCACACAAAGGTGAGCCTCATTTCTTCATCAAGCTCTATTACATTCCCTGCTAAAACTTTGCAGCTCGGATCAGGAACTTATGTAAATTCACATGATTATGCATATTTCGGGATTCATCGAGCTTCCTCAGCAAATAAGCCAAAGAGATAATTCAATTGTGAAACCCCATCTGCTCTCGGAGCCTTTTTTTGTCTCAGTATATGCGCCAGCCATTCAAATGGCTTCCTAACTCCATGCAAAATTCATATAGGCTAATGAGCAGAGGTTATAGAAGAGATGTGGACATGCAAAGGAATGAGACACCCTCAGTCCATTCATACTGAACTGAGACATGGGATAACTTTTCCCTTTTAAACTTGCCCCTCAAATTCATGTGACTCCCAAAGCCTGACCGTTTAAATAATTCAGATCCTGACAAATAATTGATACCGTGATCTTTCAATCTAGAGGAATTCATGAGGCACAGTCATTAGGCAAGAGGAAAAAAATTGGGAGGAAGAATACAAATCTGCATGAAGAAAGCTAACTAGCAACCTTAGGGTAAACATATCAATCAAGCCTGCTCGTTGTAGGCATAAACTTGTTTGTTTGCTTCAGTGGAAGTCACAATTGGGCCAGTAAATTATAACATAGACGTGACATTTCCATGCATTCGTAATGTGCTGCATGTGAAATAGCAACAGTGGCAGGGGACAGTGACAGCTGTACTGGGCTTTCATTCAAGAGTTCAAATCCCACAAGTCTCTCCACAGCAGCACCCAGAGGAGCAGCACTTAACCTGAATTATCTCACTTTAAACATGCAGCTGTGTGAGTGGGCATGGGTTCAACAACACAAGGTCCACTGCACATGACTACGCACTTAAGACTTTATTTCAGTTAACGATAATTTATCGGCTGTGCCAGCACTGCAATTCATTCAGAAATCAAACTGATTATAGTATATTATAACTCAAAGTTGGCTAAATTATATATATATATATATCCATCCAGTTAGGCACATCAACCATAACTCCTTCAAAAACAGACAGAAACCTTGGAGTTATGATTGATGATCATCAGCTGACTTTCTCAGACCACACTGCTAAAACTGCCCGGTCCTGCAGATTTGCTTTATTCAACATCAAGAAGATCAGGCCCTCTTTCGGAACATGCTTCCCAACTCCTTGTTCAAGCTCTTGTTCTGTCCAGGCTGGACTATTGCAATGCTCTCTTAGCAGGTCTTCCGCTTGTAGAGTGGCTTATTGCTTTTAAAAAACTGTTACTATAGCAACATGATAAAAGACATTGTATATATATATATATATATATATATAAAATTACATATTATATTATTATTTTATATATTATTATTATTATGCAGTACCTATATACACCACTATTCAACAAACACAGTTTGGGGTCGGTAAGAATTTTTGTAGGTTTTTTAAAAGTAATATCTAATACTCAACAAAGCTGCATTTATTCGATTAATAATACAGTAAAAACAGTAATATTGTGCAATATTATTACAATTTAAAATAATTGTAGTCTATTTTAATATATTTTAAGAAGAAATTTATTCCTATGATGAAAAGCTGGATTTTCAGAGGTATTAATCCAGTCTTCAGTGTCACATGATCCTTCTGAAATCATTGTAATATGCTTATCTGCTGCAAACTCAATTTCATTAATATACACACACACACACACTAATTATTTCTAAGTAAATGTGCTGAAATATGTGCATTTGCATTTATTTAAAATAATTGTAAAATAGAATTTTTTAACTGTGTGTGTATAGGAGTAATACAATAACGTGATGTTACTTTTTTTTTTTTTTTTTATAGAAACGACTGTTTGTCATATAAACTATAGATAAATAAGAAATAATTCCAGACTCTAACACCCAAAAGCTGATATTCCTCACCTCATCAGTAAAGTCAACCCATAATCAAATCCGTCACTTGAGTGAGTGTTTGCACAGTGTTTGGGAAGTCGCCTGTCTCTCTCAGTTAAACCCAGCATGTCAACCTTAACTTTAGACCTCTAGATAACCTTCTGACACACTTATTCTGACACCACACATTTCGATCATCCTGCTTCCTGTCAGGTGAGTACAGCAGATGAGTGGACAGGACATGTCAGCAATGCCCTCCTACTGTGGCACGACAGTTTTCTTAAAACTTAACAAACCATGTTGTAATTGACTATAGAGAAGGAAAGAAATTGCCAAGAATGAACTATAGATGAAGGAAAAGGTTGGCTGGTCTTTACTGATGCACGTCTAAGTGAACTCCCACCCACTTTCCTGTAGTGTGAAAATGAACAGAGAGGAGGAAACACATTATTCTCGCACATAAAATCCACTGCACAGCCTCACAAACACATTACCTTTAAAAGGACATCCACATAGACGTTGTGCTGTGACATTATCTCTTTAATGTCCCATTTCACTCCCGCCATCAGTAACAGCATCTGTTCGTAATCTATGGCTTTGGCCGCCACAATCCAGTAAATGGGTTTGCGGAGCTCGCTTGCTGTAGATACAGTCTATAGAAAAAAACAGCATAGAAAAGGTCACAATTAAGAGTACCTACACATAACCCCCGGCCAAACAGTGAAAAACAAAGTTTAGTATCTCTTGAATATCCAAGATGCAAAGACAAACATTTTAAGTAGTTGAAACAGTCATACATATAGTGCCTACATATTAGAGAATAAAACTATTTATTGCAAAATAAATCCCTGAAATCCCCAAATCCTGGAAGTCCTACTGTACAACTGTACTTCTTAATGATACTTTTAGTTCTAAAGACTGAAGACAGCCATAAGGACATAAAATTGCCTTATAATTGTTAAAAAACACAGAATGAGTGTACATGTTTTAGTTGTTTTGAAGGTTAACATCTCACAGAGCACAAATTAAATAAACTTCTTCAAGGCACTGCAGTATATTACACCTCATATCACCTAATATTGTTATAGTCCATTATTAGGTGATCTATGTCATAAAAATCTCCACATCAATCATACAAACAGCAGAGCTCATCAATAGTTACACATTTCAAAGACACTAGACTGTGAAGCTGTGAAAACTGTGAAGGTCAGGGCCATAAATATTGGGATGAAACTGACCTGTGAGTAGAACTGCTGAAGAAAGGGCTTCTTGGCTGAAGGCATCATGGTGTCGAGATGAGGCTGAAGGAACTCAAACTGCTCTGCCAGAAAAACTCTGCAGGGGAAAAAAAGGCACAAATAAGAGAGCGTTTTCTGCATGTTTGCAGCGGTACACAATCGCTACATATCGGTTACCCACAGGGAACTGACTGTGCTGAAAACTAGTTCTGTCATGACAACTCTCGGAGGGATTGGCATAGTAATGTACATAACAATGTTAATGTATTGGTCTTGGCGGAATAGATCTGCTACGCTGCTGCGGCAGAGCAAGTACCGAGACTTGCTACTGCCAATATATCCACAACTCGGACTGCGCCATCTAGAGTTTCATGCCAGAACTCTGTATTTACGTTGGTGAAAAAAGGTATGATCTGACTAGGAAGTTTTAGAGGCTTACATTTGTCAGCTTTACATTTGTCTGGTTTCATTTTATTTTCAGACACGAGCTACAGACAGAGACTGAGAGCTGGATATAAGAGCTTCTATATTAAGAGCTGCAGTAACTATAAAAAGTATTCACCCTCTTTTTTTCTGATTTGTTCTGACTGATATACAGAAACATACTTTTTCATGTCAAAATGAAAAGTGTCTTCAAATTGGTCAAAATGTACTACAGTTATTAAACACAAAGTAATTGTTTTCCCCCCTTCAAGTTTATTTTTACACTCAATTTAAACTCTTTTGCAATGTATCTTTGACCACATCTGCAACATTAAACAAAGATGCGTAATAATATTGCAAAAAATATTTAAACAGCAAAACAACAGAACTATTAGTAAAAAAAGAGTTATTTTATATGTATGATTGTCAACATCTGTTCACTGGTGCCAAAGTCAAATTAAGTTCACTGTGATTCAGTGCTTTAAAACAACAAAACATGAAAAAGTCGATGGGGTGAATACTTTTTATAGGCCATGCAATAATGAGATGGGAAATTACCATTCATTAGCATAATTTTCTAACTGCTGAATTGATTTTTCCCCCTCCTGTTTTGTCTTACAACCCAAAGTTCTACAATTTCTACAAAAACAAAGTTAGCTCACAGTCATAAAATTAATTTATATTGTCTAAGCAAATCAACTGCATCCAGAAAATGAAACAAAATTCTGCATGCAAGAAAAAACAGCCTCTTTAACTGAGGGAAGAGGTAATTACAAATCATTGATTCCTTCTGCCGCCAATGGCTGCGCACAACCGGAAACTTCATAAAGTCAGTACCCACCCACTAACACAATGCATAAGGCACCAGATAATTTATGCTAATGACAGCCCACACACAGAGATAAGTGTTCATTGAGCAATAAGAGCCCAAATATTTGCATATAACACCTAATGAACATGAGTTGATTTAAAAGCAGAATACGTAAAGCTATATTGCATGTTGAAGACTGCTGAGACATGCATGAAACAAGCAGCACTAAACAACAATTACTCAGTAGCTGGGTTTCCATCCAAAGCTGCGAATTTAACTTCATAGAATTTGAAATGTCGCATAAAACATTTGCGAATAAGCACTGTTTCCATCCGACGAGTCAAAGAGAACAAAATCGTCACTTCCTGATATACTGGCACTAAATATATCACAAAGAAAAGTAGGAAAAGCCACTGAATATAATAATTTTCATCTATAATAAATAACTTGTGCCTCAGAGCGAGCAGACGAAACACAATGAATGCGGTCATTGCGGAATGCAGTTTTCGTGGATGCCTGCTGTTTGGGACCATAGTCGTATAACAGATCTGGGAGGCAATAATGCAGAAATACTTTGATGACAGACTTTGCTCGGGCATTTCAGAATGACCATAACAAAATTTCAGATGCTGTGCAACGAGATTGGTCCACTGGTTTGTCAGGTTATGCCATCCCATCGCACAAAGTCACGTGAGTTTTTTGATGCGCATGGAGGAATTTATTTGGCAAATGTGTTTCCATCTCCTATTATTCAAGACAAAAACCACCTCAAATGAGTATAAAAACTTTTTTGCGAATTAAGGGATTTTTTTTCTTCTTCGAAATTTGACATTTCCATCACTCGTTTCTGATGCGATACTTCAAAATGCGCATTAAAACAGGGCGATGGAAACATAGCTAATGTGTTTAACTTTCAAAATTAAAACAATTAATTAAAAAAAAAACAAAACAAAAAAAAAGTGTAGTGCATGCTCCACAAGGAGAGCAGAGACCTTCACAGCTTTGATGACTCAATATGGTGGCGTTTCTGTGCTTCACGTTAAAGCAGAGAGTCATTCTTTCCTGAGAAGAACCTTTTCCAGGCTTAAACTCTGGATCTCCTGATCCGTCTTCAATCTAAGACTTTGAAAACGGTCTCCAGCACAAAGCTTGGCACGAATCGAACGCCATCTGGATGCATCCAAAGCAACTATAGGGAGGATCAAACTCTCTCTGCGAATTTGCAAGGGAGGATTCCCTGCTGTTGCACAAAGGCTTAACGTCATGCTGAAAAATCAGTCGAACGGGATAAAGGTCAGAATAGGAGGACTGGAAGTTAAGACATGGTTTGGAGGCCTGACAACTTCCTCTTCAGGATTACGGTGGAAATTCAGGTAGCTTGCATCAGCCCCTGCGGAATCACATCACTTAATGAAATGAACTCCCATGGCTGTTGCCGAAGCCGGTTCAGCCCACCTCTGTAGACTCATCAGGAGAAAAGCAAGGCTTAATGGGGTTCGCTGATTAGATAACAACCACAGTGATATGACTGATTGGGTTAGACAGGCTTGGTTGAAAGGGGCTGCTGGGGTTAGACGTTCATCACCTAGCAACAGTAAGCTTGATCACAAGACAAGAGTCAACCAGCTTTTTAATGTAAATATGTTCATTTGCAAGTCTCATTCCGCTTCTGCTACAAAGACGTCACAGCTGGATATATGATGCAGATGCCATCTGGCTGCCTTTTCTTTTTAAGTTCAGAAATTTCTTGAAACACTGATATCTTGATGGCACTTAGCTCATCCAAAAGGGAAATTCTATTTATCCA
Organism: Sinocyclocheilus anshuiensis; assembly: GCF_001515605.1. NCBI lineage: Eukaryota > Metazoa > Chordata > Actinopteri > Cypriniformes > Cyprinidae > Sinocyclocheilus > Sinocyclocheilus anshuiensis. The sequence goes on from NW_015537969.1 coordinate 1,266,147, forward strand.
TTATGTATATGTACACTACTATTCAAAGTTGGTAAGATTAAAAAAAAAAATTGTTTTTTACTTTGATTTAGCAAGCATGAATTAAATGACATTTAATGATCAAAAATGATCATTTATATTAAACAAGATTTCAATTTCACATAAATGCTCTTCTTTTGAGCTTTCTATTCATCAAACAACCCTGAAAAAAAAAATCAAAGTTTCCACAAAAATATTAAGCAGCACAACTGTTTACAAAATTAATAATAATAATAAATGTTTTCTTGAGCACCAGATTAGCATATTAGAATGATTTCTGAAGCATCATGTGACAGTGAAGACTAGAGTAATGACTGCTGAAAATGTAGCTTTCCCATTACAGAAATAAATGACTGTACATTTTAAAGGGGTCATATGATGCGATTTCAATTTTTCCTTTCTCTTTGGAGTGTTACAAGCTCTTGGTGCATAAAGAATGTATGTTAAAATAGAAAACAAAATAAAATTGACTTTATATTTCACAATATTGCTGTTTTTACTGTATTCTTGAGCAAATACAGCACAGCCTTGGTTAACATAAGAGGCTTCTTAATGAATAAAATAACATTTAGTTTATTTATTAAAATAAATGTTGTGTGCATGTGTTATATACATGTTTGTGACAAAAACAAGGGTAGGTAAATAAAACAATCAAAATAATTTTCATTTTTGGTTGAATTTTTTCTTTAAGTAAGGCGGTTTAAAGTAGCTTACAGTGATTCAGTGGCGACGACTCGCTCAGCCAAGCCATAAAGCGTATCACTAGCCGTCAGGACCACCAGCTGACTGAGATGAGGACTGGGGACCTTCTCCTTCCTTTCCTCAGGAGATGCGTGAGGACCTGCGTTCTCCCCTCCAGCCTCCTGCAGAAACAACAACAACAAACATTTAGATCCTGATCCTGTCCAATTTAAAGTAATAGAACTGAAAATTTTCGGCAAATTAATACGATGTCCAGTAAAACACTGTCAGTATTCCAGGAATCAGTCAAACAATTTAACAAACAAAATGAACAGAGGTTTAAAAATATGCTCAACTTTGGTTTTATATTCAAAAACTGTTCACTTGCAAATGTAGTGTTGGAACCTACTTGCTACTTTTTTGAACCAATAATCTCAAAAATCCTCAATGTAATTATTCTGAAAAATTTAAAGGAGTTTAAAGGAAAAGGTTTTGCTTTTAACAAAATGTTTTGCCAACACTAAAGTAAGCCAAAGCCGCTTTTTGTAAGTAGAAAGGGGATAACTACCTCAGAGGTTTAGAGTTACAATAAAAGTTATGAGTAAATGAGCTGTAAAATGAGAACAAATACAGCATAAAACAACAAATTGAATTTAATGAGGAACTGTGAGTTCTGCCACCAAATGGTAATGCTTTGTCCATATGTAAATGAGGATTGCACACGCTTCTGCTTTACTATCATCCTGTGCCGGGAAAATGTGGTGGTAAGGTGAAACGTCCTTGCTGTCCACAATAACCAAATTTAAGAGTCCAAAATACCAAAGAAAACCAATGACGGAACAGAATGACTCACATTATGAACAAATCATGCTGTGCATTTATTCACATTTACAGATGTCACATTAACAACACAAACACTATAATTAACCCAAACACTATATACACTTTAATTATAATTCAATTGTGAGTAGAGGCTCAAGGAAGAATTCACTCAAAAATGACAATTCAATCATCATTTACATTTGCAAACCTGTATTCTTTACGTTCTCTATTGAAAAGACCAGCAACAACATCCTGACTTTTTTGTGAATGATGGAAGGATGAAAATAAAATGCATTTGGAACAACAAGAGGGTCAGTAAATGATGACAGGATTTTCATTTTCATCTCTTTTCAATTTAGAGGCGGCCAAAAAACAAAAACAAAAAAAACAATCAGTACTAAAATTTGGGTGTTGTTAATCAGCTCACATGACCATAAGGAATCATCTCACAAAACATGAAAATTGGTTTGGGATATCACAACATTGCAATGCAATTTGAACTTTGCCACTCTTATCATTAATATTCAAAGCCTTATTTCCCAATATCCTTACACAAACCTATTAAGGTCATATGTGATTACAGCTGAAGTGCTGCCTTTGCGGATACGTGTATTACATTCTACATGAATTAATAATACAACTTGATTTGGTACATGTGTAGACATCTCCCTGTAGAATTAAACCGAGATCCAATCCAGTCAGCATGCATTGTTTGCAGACTTACAAGAGTATTTAACGTTAATTAATATATGAGTGGGTGGAAAAAACAACAACAACAATGTTATCATAGACACATTCTGGCCTATTAGTAACACTAATTTAGCACTGTCAGTTGAGTGGTGGAAGATCTTAGGAAGGCAACTGTGTAGTCAGTAAGATAATTTTTTATTCAATAAGGTTGCATTAAATTGATTAAATGTGAGTTATATTGCTACAAAAATATTTTAATTAAATGCTGTTCTTTTAAAGTTTCTATTCAAAGAATCCTGAAAAAATATCACGAAAATATCACTTTGCCATCACAGGAATAAATTCCATTTTAAAATATATTAAAATAGAAAATAGTTATTGTGACTATCGGATCGGAAAGCCGGATTGGCTTTCACCGTGGACGAAGCGGAGGCCAGCCCGGGGGCGTCATATGTGGTTGCCGCAAGCCCACCGGCCGCTGCTCACTCTAGGCTGCCGTGAGTGACGCTGTGTTTCGTTGTGAAAGCGAAACTACTTTGTTTGGCCTTCCAAAAGAGGACACGCAGCCTTGGTGAGCATAATAGACTTATTTCAAAAGCATTAATAAAATCTTAAGCACTACATTGTCCACTTTTCACCTTTCTTTCTAGATAACAATACAAATACTTGGAGACCAAATAACAAGCAATTCAGCATCAGTGAATTCTGAATAGGGGGTCTATTTACTGTCTCTACACTTAAGTCTAAATATGAAAGATCTGGTGAGACACAGTATAGTGGCAAAACATGCATTTTGAGGTCATTTCCCCATCAGTTTCACCATGTGCAATGCACAAAGCAATATTGATCTTTTCTCCAGAGTAATGTATTCAGAACAACATAATTATATTGCCACTATAAGACCTTCATCCTTACAATGAGTTCAGAACAAAGATCTTCCAAAAGCATATTTATTTTGAAGGATGCAAGACAAATCGGTCATCTGATTGTACTAGGTATAAAAACACTGTCCATAGTAATCAATCTGTCCATGAAATGACCTTTAAAAGACCATAACCTAAAGGCATGTGGAGTACACGATGTTTGATGAAATGTAAAGCGAAATGCCAATGATAGAAACCTCTTAAAAAGTATACACATAAAACTTACAAATGCCTAGAATAGAAAAAGGATTCAACCCTTTCACTATACCATTTTTTCGTTTACACCATTTAACCACAGTGGACTTAATTTGGCTTTTTTTCCTTCTTCAACAGTATAAACTTATGAAAAGTCTAAATAGATGCTGCAAACTGCAGGGAAATCCTGAAGGAAAACCTGATAGAGACTCCAAGACACCTGTGACTTGGGATATAATTTGTCTTCAAGTGAGCCAAAGCGTAAAAGCCAAAGCTACTTAAAAACAACAATGTTAATGTCCTGGAGTGGCCAAGTCATAATCCAGGTCTCAATCCAGTTGAGAATTTATAGGTGGACTCTGGATCTCCATGAAACCTGCTGATCATGAGTAGTTCTGCACAAAAGAATGAGAAACTGCAGTGTCCAGATGTGGCTGACAGAGACCTACAGCATCCACACAGACTAAATTCTGCATCTGCTAAGTACTGACTAGAAATTGTTCTCTTTGACCTGAAAGAATATTTTCTATTGATCAGGTGCCACAAAAGCCAAAATACATCATGTGTGATTAAATGAAACAAAAACTGTCACTTTTTATAGTCACTGTATATTCTTAAAATAGAAGCCCTTATATCCGGCACTCAGTCTCTGTCTGATGTCCGTGTCTGAAAATAATATTAAAGCAGACAAATTAAACCTTCCTAGCCACATCACACCTTTTTTTCCATAAACATAACTAGTTTTCAGCAAAGCCAGTTCCCTGCGGGTAACAAAAATGTAGCAATCGTGAACAAGTGTGACACTGCAAACCTGTAGAAAATGCTCTCTGATTTGGGTCTTTTTTCTCCCAGAGCAGTTTGAGTTCCTTCATCTTCATCTCGACAGCATGATGCCTTCAGCCAAGAAGCCCTTCCTTCAGGATTTCTACTCACCGGTCAGTTTCATCCCACTATTTATGGCCCTGACCTTTACAGTTTCTCTATTAAAGAGCCTTTTCAATCTCCCGTCTGTCTGCTACAGGGTGTCTAGTGTCTTTGAAATGTGGGACTTCTGTTATACTGTAGGACTGAAAATGATTACTGATGAGCTCTGCTGTGTGTATGATAGATGTGGAGTGTTTTATGACATAGATCACCTAATAAAGGACTACAACAATATTAGGTGATACAAGGTGTAATATACTACAGTGCCTTGTAGAAGTTTATTTAATTTGAGCTCTATGAACCGCTATGAACTGAAATAATCCTAGTTCACTCTTTCGCTGCATGTGTTTTTCTTTTCCTAAAGGCACGCGGGAGACTCTGAAGCCAGCTTGAAGATCAAAGATTCAGCTTTTTGGCAATCAGACTAAATGATGTTTAGTGTAAGCCAAACACATCAGAAACATGCCATCCTACTGTGATGGCAGCATCACGCTGTGAGGATATTTCTCTGCGGCAGGACCTGGAAGACTTGTGGAGGTTGAGAGTGGTTGAGGACAGTTGAGCAATTTAGTTTTCACTGGAAACTCAACAAAGAAATTGTTCTCTTATTAAATAGCCATGTAGTAATTTGTATTTTTTTAATAATATACTGAATTACATACTTTATAAATGAAAGGTCTAACTTAATTATTTTCTTTTATGATTTGAAACCTGATGGACGCAGATCAAAAGATACGATTATTCATAACAAATGTTAAGTCTGGCATCTGTGCAAAAACAGCTGTTTCACATTGAACAGCCTAGAATAAAAACAAGAAACGTAAGAAAAGAAGCAGTGAAAAAACCCAAAACATTATAAAAGGATTTCAGATTTATTCAAACTGCCTACTTGGAAATGCTCAAACCTTTTAATAACAATCACATCCTGCTCTTCATATTGACATTCCTCCATGCTATTTTTAAAATACGTGCACGTGATTGCAATAATGCTGTCCTGCTGGCTGAAAGTGGGTATATTTACATACTGAGGTATAAAAGATACTGGCTGACACATTATACTGTTGCAACGGTATATACCTTCATGCAACCCAGCCCTAGTAGAAGACAAAATTAATGCAAAACCCTGGGAAGACCTGAAGAAATCCCAGAGGAAAACCTGATAGAGTCTGAAAGGCACCTGCGACTTGGAAAGAGATTTATCAATAAGACAATGACCCCAAGCATCCAGCCAAAGCTACACAGCCAATGGCATAAAACAATATTAATATTCTAGAGCATCCAAGTCAGTGTCTGGATCTCAATCTCAATCCAAATGAAAATGTATAGGTGGTCCCGAAATAAAAGGCTTGTCAATCTCAATGCAACTGGACTGAGCACTGAGATAAAAAGAAAATAAAACAAAACAATGTATATACAGTTGTTGTACAACTCCTCCCTTGTAAGTTGCATTGGATAAATTAATAAATATAAATGCAGGCATATTATTATGCAAGCTTTTAGGGTGTTCTGAATATGTATTAAGTAAACAGTATGCATCAAACAATTGCTGAATGGTATCTGAGGTTAACGCTATCCATTGAGATCAACTGTAATGAGGTTATTCTGTTCCTGTTAGAATAAACATGAAAGAGGATAATGGGATTACTAGGCTTAATACCAGGCATAAATCAGAGATTAAAGATTAATAAATTCCCTTTGAATTCTACTGCAAAACTTCTCTGATGATACAGCCTGAAATTACAAATGTGCTTAAAACACCATCAGCTGTAAAATTCACTGAACATCAGAGGTGTTGTGCTGATAATGACCCATAGGATAATCAGTTATGTGAGAAAGCTAATAGAAAAAAGTCTCCCTAAATGACTGCGTGCAAATGAACAGTTACTTTACTATGACTGCATGCCAAGGCACAAACTCAGAACAATCATTGTTGAGGTTAAATTAGGATTTTGCAGGTGCAAGACCCTAAAATCTGATGGTAATGCTGCTTTGCCTTAGAAAGAAAGAAGTCTCTTATAATCAACAAGGCTGCATTGATTGGTTCACAAATATAGTAATATTATAAAATAATATTACCATTTAAAAGAACGGTCTTCCATTTTGTAATGTCATTTATTAATGCGATATATACTGTATATAAACTTACTGATCCCAAAACTTTAGAATTATTGTGTACATAGCACATTAAGCTTTTTTTATCAAGAAATTATTTAAATCACACCTTTAAATTATGTATATTAATAACTATACACAGGAAGTATATTTAATTTGGACACCAACTGTAATATAGAAGCTTGTGGAAATAAATGTACACAGACAACAGTAATTTTGTGAAAGTTTAGGACAAATTAAACTGTCACAAGTTTTGGTAATGTGCACATCCTTGCAAACGCAAGGTTAGAACAAATGAATAAGGTGCAATCATTTACACTTCACGATCATCCTATTAAAATAAGGCTGATATGAAATTTCACAGTTCACAGTTTTTGCGATTCCACAGAATATCTGCCTTTGAGAAGTTAACATTATAGCACACAAAGTTTTCTTACTTTTGGAAGAGCCATGCATGAGTAACTACAAGGATCTGCAAAGGTGCGTAGCTTAAAATAAAGCTATGACAAAACAGGAAATAAATTTGGCAGATGGGCCTGCATACAAATGCTCATTTATCTGCATATGAATATTACTTTGTAGACTTTGGTGGCTTAGCATCCCATTTAGCATCCCTCTTTTTAGTTTGAACATTTACTGCTAATCACAATTTATGTATGACAGTATGCTAAAGAAGATACCACAAAAACAGGTCAAAGCCGAATAATAAAAATACAATTTGGAAAATAACATTACTTATACTGTACAATAAAATAAACTGTTATAAGACTTTGGGAATGATGGCCTCATGCTGGTAAAATTAATAATCTGTAAGACAGGAAGTGCATGGCACACCAGGGTGCTACTGAACACCTGTTTTTTCTTTTAAACTCTTCTTTTAAAAGAGAAAGCTGCAGTTTATAGACACGACTCCCATAGTCCCTACTCACCTATAGTCATTGTAGCTTCATCTTTAAATCATAACCTGCAAAATAGCCATAAAAGCAATCCCATACACCATCCACAGATTTTAAAACAAGACAGAATCTACTTTTTGCCTACCAAAAGACCACAGGCACAACATCCAAGACAAGGGTTACAAAATCAGTCTTGTTAGAAAATGTTGCAAGTGCATGGGAATTAATATACAGTGCTGTGAAAAAAGTATACGTCCCCATAACATTCTCCATTATTGCCTATTTGAAGAACTTTATAATTGCACGGTTTCAAACTAAACGTGATTTTTGCAGTCAGCATCACCACTTCCGATTCGATATGAGTCCTGCTCATCATTCTTCTTTACAAAACTGCCTTAGCTTTGACAGATTGGTAGCTCTTCAAGCATGAACTGCTCTATTCAGGTCCTGCCACATCATCTCTATAAGGTTCAAGATAGGACTGTGACTTTCAATTTATTTCTTTACAGCTGTTCAGATGTGGAATTACTTCAGAGATTTAGACTACTGCTGCTGTACTCAAATACACAAAGCGACAGTCCACCCCAAAAAATATATATAATCTGTCAACATTTAGTAACCCTTATAAGACTTTCCACTTCTGGGAATATTCACCATCATTCAGAGTCTACATCACAGATCACACCATGTAAAAGCACTTTGATAAAAGCACCCTTCTAGAGAGATGTTAAATTTATTTTCTCAGTTATTTTGGAATTGTCCTATTTTGAACTATTGTGAAACCATTCAGTGAGAGTAATATGGGCCAAATCCATTTTCTTGGCACATGAGCTACACATTTCTGCTCAATTATTGTTTGCTTTGACAATTGTTAAATTATTTTCAGTCATAACTGGCCACGACATACAGTGGTGTGAAAAAGTGTTGGCCCCCTTCCTGATTTCTTATTTTTTTGCATGTTTGTCACACTTTAAACACTAGTAAAAGGTAACACAAGTGAACACAACATGCAGCTTTTAAATGAAGGTTTTTATTATTAAGGGAAAACAAAATCCAAAACTACATGGCCCTGTGTGAAAAAGTGTTTGCCCCCTAAACCTAAGAAATCAGGAAGGGGGCCAACACTTTTTCACACCACAGTAGATGCTGCCGATAAAGGTGGTTTTTATCGTTGAACACTGCTTCAATCAATCTGTCAAGATGGTTTTTAGATGGTAAAAGACCTCAATAGAAAATGAAACCTGAAAAAGAATGAATTTCTTTAGCACTTTACCTCAGATCTAACAACATTGGTAGTTAATAGCTGGTGTAATCTGGACCAGGAGGAATTCTACCATCTATCTATCTGGATGCGTTAAAATGCGCCAGGCTTTATAATTGTCTTCTTATCGGGAGCTAAAGCTACCGTGGGCTAAAATGTAAAGGGGAAAGGGGCCATCAAACAAATATTCAAAGAAAAAAATCAATACCTCATCTCAAAAGGGTGACTTTTTTATGAATGTTGGTTCACTGCAAAAAAAACTGAAGGCTAAGGCACTTCTATAACCAGAGTTCAGGCTTGGGGTTTATTAAAATGAAAAGAAAAGACAGAGAGAGAGAGAAATGGAATCTGATAACACACAAGTGAAATACCCGCAATGGACTAGCATTCGCCACAGCCTCAAAATGCTTAAATCTAATCTGCTTCTATAAAGGGAAGAAAAGGACCATGAGTGGGAATGGTAAGGCAAGGAATAATCCATTTCATTGTGAACATAGCTGAATTTAATTACAAAGCCCTCACAGCTGAATATGAGTGACCCCAAATGTAATGAATCGCTTAGACTTTTTATATCAACCATGCACAAAATAACTATGAAAAAGAAAGAAAAGGCTTATATCTCACTCTTTTTAAAAGCATCATAAAATATGATCCTGAAAGATAAAGTGGTATTTCAGTGTTGCTTGAAAACTGTTAAAAAAATTCCAAGCGACTTATTATCAATCATGTGTAAATGAGGGTAGATAATGCGTGTCTAATTATAATCCGCTGCGTCTAAAATGTTATGTGCAATCATTCATTGGTGATAAACTGAAAGCCAACTGCTGACCCAAGCGCACTCATAATAATTCACAGCATAGTGATTTAATTGACACACACTTCATCAAGTGCTTCAAAAAAATCAACACACAAAATACATATTCAATCAAGCATTATGCAAAAGCTCAAAGCGTCAGGCTTTTGACATGGCCATATTTAAAATATTGACGGACAAACCTCATGAGGGAATAGACAGCAATTAATGTGCACCAAACCAAATGGAATCTCTTGATGCAGGCACATTTGATCACATTATGCATTTATGCCTATTAAGATTCTAATCTGGACATTTGGGACAGTGTAGGAAGCTGCAAACAAAGTTTTAACCCTTTGATGCGTTATGCTTTTTCAGGGCAAAAAGGTAAGGCCACAAACTTAATGTTTAGTACGTTTTTTTTGCGATGTGCACAAAGAACCTCGGTCTCAGTCAGCCACTTTAAAGTAGCATAAAACACACTTCTATGAAAATACAAAACACATACACATCCATTATACTGTTATATTCTAATAATATCTGCATTTCCTTTACATAACAGTGTGTCCTAACAAAAAAGAAGTGATTTAAGGTCACTGTCCTGGTTAAACTTGAGATACATCATAAAGCATGTGCATACATGTCAATCAAACAGAGCGAAAAACATTCACAATATTTATTTGTACTAATACATGTTTGTTATTAATGAAGAGTAACTTTAATGGGATTAACAAAAAATAAAGAGTAATCCCCTTTTTTGTTATGGAAATGTCATTGTGTCATTATTTATTTATGCTACATATTTAAATGCATTTATATTTTGTTACTAATGTTTCACTCTTGAACTAATCTTAAAATGATTAAATCTTAACATTCAATCTTAAAATTAATTTTCAATAATAAATTCATTATGAAACATGAATAACTCCAAGCGTAAAATTGACTTTTTATTTTGTGTAAAAATGATTTACGTATTTTATAATATTAAGAATATAGCTGTGATTTTGTCAAATCATTCAAAATATATATATGTAAAGTAGTTCAAATATAATAAAATATTACTTAGTTGCTTTTAATGCTAATGTATAAAATGCTAAAAGTGGATCCTGTTGCAAAAAATCCACATCCAGGCACTCACATAGCAAGCAAAGGAAAAAGCCTTTTTTCTAAGACATGGCTATTAAAAAGACACCAATGTGTATCAGCCCAAGCATAAATGTATAAAATGCTAGCTGTAGAATTTGCTTTAGGAGGAAGAATGAGACCATCATTTTCATCATGCTATTAAAAATACATAATTTGAAATGTGGTTAAACAAATGCTTACAACTTTTAGAAAAAGAATTCCACAAATAATAGAATTCTCCTGTGATTCATATACTGTATGTTTACTGTTTGGCATTGTTAAAACACAAATCAAATAAATTAGAAATAGTGTGAAACATGCCAAAAGTGCTCATAGTTTAAGAAACACCCTTCTACTGTGAATGCTTGAGGCATCTCCCACGTTAACACCTCTTACAGTTTAACATTGATTATTTAAACAGTTCTGCTGATATGATTTATTTTTTTATAAGGAACGTTCACAGTGCCAAATCTGGCATTGAAACTGCATGCACAATCCCATTCATCTCTATCCAGTCACTGTTAAAGTCCCCAGAATCGCTCTGCTCATTACAGCCTTTTCCAAGACAAAATCAGACTAAATCTGCCTGACTTTCTTCCAGCATTTCTTTACACCTCCCTCCCACGTTTCACCCGCTAACATCTCCCCAACCGTTTCTCACACAGAGTACTATGTTTCCTTTGGCCCCAGCTGACCCCCTTCTCTACTCTTCATGTAGTCCATCAGTGTTGAGCTAGCATCCTCACGCCCGTGTGGGAGTATGCCGGAGCATTGTCGCACAAATTAACTCTCTGTCTTTGTGTGTGTGCGCCCTACTCTCGGCTGGTAACACTGAGAGAACAGAGAGCTCAGCCCAGTAGGTCCCCATCACTGTGTCTGGCTGTCACTTTAGTTTAGCAAGAGGCCCAAATGGCTGTTATTTGCTTGATTAACTAGAGCCTGCTCCAACCAGGTGGTATTTGAACCCATAAACTAGACAGAGTGGTCTGATTTTGTCAGTTTCAAACGCCTTGATTGGGGGAAAACAGCACTTGTCGACATAAACAGAGTCCCGTTTTTGTATTAGACATTTCACACGGTGTCTGCAGGTATGCCTGATGCATTTTAAGTACACCAATAGTTCAGGAAAACTTCACAAACCTTAAAGGTTTAAGGAAATAATATAAACAAAGAAAAAAAAACAGTTTCCAAGAAATCCAATATTTATTGTGATGGTCATGCAACCTTCAGAATGTCTGAGAAAGGTTACATGAATGACATATTACTTATATTATCTTGATAAATATAGAATTTCTTGCAGGTTAGAGTAGTGTGAGAGATTTCTCTCTTTTAATCACACAAACAAACCGAATCTAGAGGTAAAGAAAAATCGCAAGTATATTTCAATCAGTAAAAATTAAACCAAATATGCATACATTTTGTAAATTAATTAATATATTTTTCTTATACTGAGCACATACTGTATAATATCAAACATAATATCACATTTCTCAATTAATACATCAATTATTTATTTTTGGCTTTGGCACAGTAAATAAAAGCTAATAATTTAATTAGCAAACAACACACTGTCAATGTGTTGTCATATAGTATTGAGTTGTCTATAAATGGAAAATATTAAATATAAAAAATATATGGCTATCTTTATATTCGAGAAACTTTAGTACCAAAAAGCGATTGAAAATTTCTGTCTTGATTCATTCTGTGGTCTCTTTCTTGTCGCAAAGTAAAATAATTTCACCTCAAATCAATCTTGAGTGTCCATTTATTTACTTATTTTGTAAGTAGCCACTTTCCATCTTGATCACCCTGTAGGGGTTTATTTTGCAGTAATGAGTGCCTTACTGAACTGTTAATGTAGTGTGAAAAGCACTGATCTATAATATATTATAGATCAGTGGTGAAAAGCCGTTTTGGTAATTATTGTTCAAAAATTCAAGATGCAGGGTTGGGTCATTGTAAAAATCTGCAGTAACACCACTTTACACAATTAGGAAGACATCTGTGCCACAAACAAACATTGTAATTTTACCATTAATCTTCAAACTGAACGTATTGAAGCATAGATAAGGCAATGCTGAGAGAAGAACATTTTCAAGCCAACAGCTCACAAATTACAGGCTTAATAAAAAAAAAGCTCTCGAAATAGCAGCTACTGGTATCTTTGACATCTTCAGCAAACATGGCTCTACTGATATGTAATTACTCTAGTTTCAAAATTGAAGAAATGTCTGGAAATGTTGGGTCTGCGACATTCTCATTTTCTTGAGTTGGTAACATTTCCGTCCTTAGCTCTTTCAGAGATGCACTGTGCTTATTTAAAAATAACAGAGAATCACAAATATAGTGAGACAAAATCTCTACTTTCCAGGGCACTACTACTACAAAGATCTCTCTACAAAACAAGAACATATGGTAGACACCGCCAACACTGTACTACATATTTATGCGGTACGTCCTCAAAGCCTTGGCTTTGCAAGTAATATTTTCTGTGGCTACGATGGCATTCAAGGCTTTATACCCACAAAACTGTTCTTAATCCTCCTGGCTTTGAGGTCTAACATCATAATGGTATCATCTGGAAAAATATAGTGTACTTCACACATGGATCAGCTGGAAGTGCACCCTTTTAAATTATAATTGTTGTCGTTGGGATTCGCCTGTATTGTAGAAGCTGATATGCTGCAAATAGAGTAATTAGAGCTGCGGTATGACCTGCTCGGGTCTCAAATAATCTGATGACATCTTTGACATGCCGTTGGATTCATTACTTATAATGAGGTTACAGAACATCCACCTTGAGTAAAACATGTCAGGAAATGTTTTATGTATGAACAATAATCTCAAATATCTATGCACTGATGTATCTAAATAATACCACTTATCTTTAAAGAATCTTTCTAGTCATACACATGCAGTATGTTTGCGGTAATGAAAAACGTTTTGGCTCTGTAATGTCAAATTAAACAGATGGTTTTCCCAAGGTGCACCGTTCATAATGGGCTCTTCCTCTTGTAAGTATGTTTACACTGCACTGGCTTCAATATTACTTTGATTCTTTACTCTCAAGGGTTTCTGTAAGAAACGGGGCAGAAATGTCAGTTGGCAAATGCATTTCTCTCCTCATTTCTTCTTCCTCTCCTAATTTCCCAAATTTGTTTCTCAGACGGGTGTCAAACAGAATTAGAGGCCTCATTTGCATGTGTTGTGTCAGGTCTCCTTATCCCTGCATTAGAACCATAGACTGTATAAAAACATGGACGTAGTGTCCGTGACGTCACCCGTAGGGTATCGAAGATAGTTTTTGAAGCTCAAAGTGGGCGGAGGCGGCCGTCGCCATCTTGGCAGCGCGTCACCGCGCGTCACTCCCGGATAATCGAAGATGGGCAAGGAGGCGGGAGCTGGTTGCTGAAACCACGCCCACCTAGCTCAACGGTGGTGACAGCAGTGGCAATCCACCAGTCACTCAAGTGGCCACGCCCTTAATTATGCAGAACTTTAAGGCTTAATATAATTTAAACTGATGAGTTATAAAAAAATTCACCCCACAGTTGTCATGAAGGGCAAAATTAGCTATATAGACCAAAATAATTTTTTTAACCAGGCTGTAAACGTGTTTTTTTCTGCTGTAAATTTAGGCATTTTAACATGGGGAGTCTATGGGATTGACTCCCTTTTGCAGCCAGCTTCTAGCGGCCAGTTGACGAATTACAGTTTAAATCACCTCCTTGTTGGCTTCACGAGAGAGAGCGGGAGGTTGCCGCTTGGTTAGAACCTCTTAAGTGTCCATTTCTTGAATTTACAGGATGAGGTCTTGAAGAAGAGGCTCTGTTGCTTCATTGGGATGAAGGAAATCAAATCAACAGCTCATAAAGGTGGTTCTTTGAAACAGCAAAGATAAATTTGCTGAAAAGAAATAATCTCAAAACCTTAAATTATTTAAAAGATTTGCTTTAGACAAAAACAAATTATGTCAGGTAAATTCATAATAAATTAAAAATAAACTACAATTTTCTATACGTTATATAATAATAATACATTTGATAAAAAAATTAAATATAAAATAAATATGAATATGAATATAAAATAAGAAATGGTTATGTGCACGGCACCTCCATTAACAGAGTGTTAACTAAACTAAACTAAAAATAAATAAATAAATAAAATAAAATAAAATAAAATAGTTAAGTAGAAATTTATCTTGGTCATCTTGGTCAGCCTAACACAGCAACACTGTTCTGAGAGATGGGCAGATGTTTTCAAATGTTCAGAGTGTCAAATATTAGTGTTGTGTTTTCCCTTTCTTTCTTTCTTTCTTTCTTTTTTTAAACAGTATACTTTAAAACAGTATATTTTACAAACTGGCCAGATATCAAACAAACAACAGAACAGCACATACCAAGGATACCCTAAGTCTGCCGGATCTAATCCTGTGGGAGAATCATGGAGGCAGATGCCCTTGTGGACTGCCATAAACACAGGAGAGACAGTGGGAGGAAATAATTGATGCTTCACCCCGAGCAGCCATCATGCCAGTCTGTGATATGAGCCAAGTCACAGTGTGCCGGCTCCCACAATCCAACCACAGGCTTAAGGTTAACCGCCAAGCTGTTGAATGAAACTGAGCCATGGCAGACAGCTGACTGCCAGAACCTCTGTGAACTGAGGACTGCGCCTCAACGAAATAAAGAAGTGCTGATTTCTATCTGATTTCAAAGTGAACTTGATCAGGACTGATGCCACAATGCAAAAATCCTATTAGGATAGCTCTGATTGTGTGAGAAGACATAATTTTTCAAATCTAGCTCAACAGAAATCATCTTGTCTGCATGCATGCTAAGACTGCTGGATTTGTACCACCAAAACTGAAACTGATCTTTGTAGAAGGATCTATGGCTGGAGTTCAAGTAAAACCCCTTTTTTCTGCAGAAAGCAGTGAAATTGATCTTACTGAAATGAAAAAAAAAAATGATGGCAAGGAATCAAATAAAATCTTTGTTTGTTCCATTGTACATACTGTACAACCTTGCTGAACGCAAAAACAGTTACCAACGCTGTTCACACAAGGGGTTTGTTGATGCGGTAACACCCACAAACAGATGCTCACACACCTGAACACAAACATGTGAGGTAATAAAAGCTAAAATACAGTGTTTACAGAGTGCTCCACAGAACAGCGGACCGAGGGACTGGATGACATCGCTGGAGAGAGCTAATCACAGAACTGCAGCTGGCCCGAGGGAGAACCACTATCAGATCTGAAAGAGAAGCCTTCAGCACTGCCCAGTGGACACTTCACCACACACACAGAAACATCTGTGTGCAAACAAAGACAGGTAAACACACTCGCTGTCTCAGGCTCTCTTCAAATTGAGCTCAACAGCAGGTTTCTGGAAGTCTGAAGAGATTCTGAAGCGAAGCACCTGTTACCATGTAAACGAGAACCACACCAGAAGAGCTCAGCAGAGATATTGTAATTTACACTTATAATTAATGACTCTACATTAATAGCTTCATACTGTACCATAATTTTTATTTAGTTACATCATTCCTAAAGCTTCATGGGTTTTGTCCACAAAAGATATTCACAGTACTATAGACTGAACGATAGACAGACAGACAGACAGACAGACAGACTGAGTATTATAGAACAGAAATAACAAATAAAATATAGAAAGAATGAATGACAGCAGGACAGACAGACAGACATGCTGGCTAACTGATAGATAAATACAACGACAGACAGTAAGTATTACAGAACAACAGATAGAAGATACAAAGGACGAACGACCGACAGACAGACAGACAGACAGCAAGTATAGGACAACAGAAATATGAATGTCAAAAGACAGACAGACAGACAGACAGACAGACAGTATAGGACAACAGAAATAACATAGAAGATAGAAAGAATGAATGACGGAACAAAAGACAGACAGATAAATAAGAGATTTGCTGAAAATCACCAGGACTAGCTTGTCACAGTAATGAAAGAATCGAACACTGAAAGATGTGTAAAACTGAAGGACTGAAATGAGAAGAGGTGACAAGAAAAGACATTTAGCTTTGAGTGACACAAGCCTCTTGAGAACGGACACGGTCAGCGCTCACTGACTCCCACTGATTTATCCAATGAACAGAAAGAGATTATAAACGAGCAGCAATAATGGGTTTATAAATGAGGTCTCGCCCACCTTGTTCATGTGTGTGCCATGAATCACACATTTGGAAAACAGCATACCTTTGACAAAAATAGCAAGGATGCTGGTGCCTAAACAGGGAGTGTTATTTTCTAAAAGTGTTGATGAAGACAACCTATATTTGACTAAATTAGGCAATAAAAAAAAAATAATAATAATGCTCATCTTTATAAAAAATAATCTGCATATAGTGAAAAGTACTCAGAGGCTAAACTTTTACAGAGGATGAATCTTAGGTAATAAAAGATTTATCGAGTCATACAAAAACAGCACTGTGCACATTGGGGGTGGAGCCTAAAGGCTTTTCCCTCTAAACATTTTGAGGTTTTTATCCATGCTATCCAAGAAAAGCAAAGATCAAATCTCACAGGAGGTCTGTTCTTGCCAAAGAGGCGATAATGTTTAAAGAGCTTTTAATTCTGCTCCAGCCGCAGAGTGATATCATTGTATCTGCGCTGGAAAGCAGGCCACAGTAGGTATAAATACCCATGGGAAATTCCCTCCAATCCCAGCTACAGTGTGCTTTACTATTTCAATTCTCAAAGTTCTCAGCTCCTATGTCAGATGAGCGTCTCATGTAATACAGGAGCTGGCATGGTATCTTCCCCATCTGTGGGGCTAACTGATCTGTGAATCCGAATTTCCAGCTCTGCCTCCGATTGGTTACAAGAGGTTATATACAAAGCACTGAGACCTTATTAAGAAGAGACAAGAAATTAAAGATGACATGAACAATATGAATCTTTAACAAACAGAAGATAGTGACAGTTTAGCCAAAGAAAAAATTCCAGAAAAACTCAGTGTAAACACCATGTATCTTATCTCCCAGGACCTTAAAAAGATATTTTAAACAAGAATTAACATTCTATCACCATTTATTCACCCTCACGTTGTTCCAAATATGTATGACTTTCTACGGAACAAAAAAGATGATATTGTGAAGAACTCCATACAATGAAAGTTAATGGGGTTTACAGTTGTTTTGGACTCCACTGACTTTCACTGTATGGACAAAAATAGTTCTTAAAATATCTTCAACAAAGAAGTCATACAGGTTTGGAATGACATGAGGGTGAGTATCCCTTTAAGGCAGACTGACAGAAAAAAAGTGCAAAATTGTATAGCTTTGTATCTTAGCAACCCATAAAGGCTCAATAATAATAGCTTAAATTACTAATAGGCACCCTTTAGGTACAAATGTTCAGATATGTTCTGACTGGCTGTGATTGTGTTATGTCAAACAGCAGTTTTGCATTCAGTCTGGAGAGAAAAAAAATTTATTGCTTTTAGAAACTTGTCGCATCTGGTATGGAAAATTCAGCTTTGCCATCACAGGAATAAATTACATTTTAAAATATATGAAATAATATATAAAAAAAAAAACATTCTTTTAAATTGTAATATTTCAACAATTATAAACCGATTTTACAGATTTTTTTTATCAAATGAACGCAGACTTGGTGAACATACAAGATTCATATTCAGAGAACTTAAAGCAGTGCTTTGGGAATATGAAGTGTGTAGCCATAATAAATCATCATCATAAAGCTAGTATAATCTTAAAAACCTGACAGTACCTCCAGCCAATAAACAATTGCTCTCAAAAGTCTTCAGGCCATCAATTCTCAACACTATCACAGACACCTGACGCCCTGCCAGGCCCTTTGGAATAAGCGATGTAGTCCCTTGATATTTGATGCAAGAGGTACCAAAAGTCTGGGAGCTGATCCTGGATGATGACCCAATAAATAATGGGGGCGTATTTGTCTGTCAGTGGCATAATAATCTATAGTCTTTTATTTAATTTTTTGTGAAACAGTTGATGGGCAAAGAAAAGCCTATCATGCACATGGCATAAACAGATGGCAACATAACTGTTTTTAGAGACCTAACTTGCTGTCTATTTCCTATAAAGGGAACTTGCTGCCTATTTCCTGAAACCTCATTAGCAGCTGATCGGCAACCTTGTTAAAAGCCACAGCTGTGCACAAGAGAGCCATTACATGCTCACAGCCGATTGTGGCTAGCTGACATGTAGCTAGCAAAACAAACGTTAATAATGAGCACAAGAAAATAGCACACATAAATGTCATGTGCAATGCATCATAATGACCTTGTATCCAGACTTTGCAATATTAAATATACATATTAAGCACTTTTTTATTTTTAAAAGTTACACCTAAAATATATACAATACTTACAAATTACTTTTTAAAACCTTGAAGTCGTTATGATATTTTAAAGGGATAGTTCACCCAAAAATGAAAATTCTGTCATTAACTACTCACCCTCATGTCGTTCCAAACTAGTAAGACCTTCGAAACACAAATTAGGATATTTTTGATGAAATACAAGAGCTTTCTGACCCTCCATAGGCAGCAATGCTACGGAAACGTTCAAGGCCCAGAAAGGTAGTAAGGACATCAATAAAATATTGCATGTGACATCAGTGGTACAACCGTAATTTTATGACGCTATGAGAATACTTTTTGTGTGCAATGGAGGGCCTGAAAGCTCTCGGATTTAATCTTCAAGTTCTTACAGGCTTGGAACAACATGAGAGTGAGTAATTAATGACAGAATTTTCATTTTTGGGTGTCCTATCTCTTTAATATTTTGAAAATAAGTCTCTTATGCTCAACAAGGCTGCATTTTAATTAAAAATACAGTAAAAACAGTAATATTGCGAAAGATTACATTTAAAATAAGTGTTTTCTATTTTAATGCATATTTTAAAATGTAATTTATTCCTGTGCAAAGCTGAATTTTCAGCAACTTCAGTCTTCAGTGTCACATGATCCTTGAGAAATTATTCTAACATCCAGATTTGATGCTCAAGTGGCATTTCTTATTATATGCATAATATTTATGCTCAGTATGGAAAATGTGATACATTACAGAATTCAAAATAGATATCTTTTGTAACAGATGTATTTTAATGGATCATTTCTAATCCTTGCTGCATAAAAACATGAATTTCTTAAAAAAATCTATCTATATAAAATATCTATATAATTACATATAAATACACACATATAGTATTTATATATAGTACTTATTTATCTTCAAAAATACCACATAGTATAAAATTACATATGGTAGTACATAATATAGTACATAATTATACAAGAACTTGACAACAAGTGATGCACAAAATAATGTCAAGAATAGCATGTCATGCAGAGAATAACATGCCAAGCTGCAGGACACTGCTGTCACTGCTTGACATGCCATGTCTACTACAGACTCTTAAAAAAAGAAGAAAAACTATTTATCTTGGCTCTGTTTGCTATATTGAATGGAAATTTCTTGCTGAGCTAATCATAAAATAGATGTGGGATCGCCTTATTCACAAAAGATACCAATATACTGTAGCTGCCTCAAAATACAGCCAAAATGAAATCTCTTTAGGAGATAGCTTAATCACTTGCATGCTCCTACGATGACTAAAAATGCTGTCTAGGTAGGTTAGATTTAGTATTGGAGACAGAGCCATACTCCCAGACTCCACTGAGCACCATAACTTGCAAGTCTGACAGGTTAAAAACAATCATGTTTCATTATTTTATGCAAACTAGTATCTTTTGTTGCTCTTTGACATTCAGATATCTGGGGGAATAGATCCTATATAATCACTGCCTATTTGTGCAGGAGAAAGAGGTATATGGTGCATTCTGGGTATCAGGCCTTTGGCCCAGAGTGCCTTAATGGGTGCAACCATGGAAACCAAAGGACATTTATTACAAGAGTGCAGGGCTATCTAAGTGTACTGATGGTGATTAACTCACCTGTGGCTGCTATAGCTGAAAGTAAGAGGGGGTAAGAGATGATAGGCCTGACGAGAGGCTATAGGGAACTCACATAAAATCACACTGCCATTTCCACTCGGATTCGTAATGGTTACATAAGAGAGGCCAAGAGAGGAGATGAACCATAGGAGTGAGATGGCCAGAGAAAAAAAAAACAGAAAGAGTGCATTACAAGTGCCTTGTTTTTACTTACCACGTCTATTAGGCTCTCCTGGATTCGGCTGAGCGTCGTCCTCAGTCTGCTGCTGATCAAACCCAGCCCAGATGATTCATACTACAGGAGACAACAAAACACACCCCATGTGAGAAAGAGACTTCGTTGCTTTTCAATCATACAGGAATACACACTCATAAAATGCAATCTCTAAAGCTCCAGAGTGCACACACCACCGATCATCTCCAGGAAACTGCACTTCATTCACACAGCTCCCACGAGTGTGGTTCAAGACTTAGATAACTACAAGTTCTTGGTGACTTAAATTGGAATTGGTTGCATTCACCAACTGATGAATTTAAAAACTACTGCGATGCATTAAATCTTTTTCAGATTGTTGACAGTCCCACTAGACCGAATTTAAAATGTCCAGAAAAATCATCTCTAATTGATTTAATTTTAACAAACGTTCTGCACAAGTATTCAACTGCATCTGTATTTGCGAATGACATCAATGACCACTGTGTCATCGCAACGGTTAGAAATACAAAAATTCCAAAATCCAAACCACGCATTATAACAAAACGTGATATGATATATATATAAAATATGAGTAAGGGGATGAAAACACAGCACACAGTGGCAGGCATTTCTACTGCCAGCAGGCTCCACACAGCAGTCTTACCCAATAGATAGGGACCACCGGTCTGGACGCACCAGGTTGAGAGCCTTGTGAAGGCAGAGATGCAGATTGGAAGTGCTTTGTATTGAGAAACAAAAAGGAAAATCGACACAAAGCAAATAATGAAAGAGCAAAATTTGAAAGGATACGATTTTTTTTGGATACGATTTTTTAATATATGGTAATTACTGGGAATTTTTACTGCAAAGCATTAATTAAGCACAATTAATCATTTTAAAAAAGACACATTTACATACACATTTAAATAACACATTTAATCATTAAAGAAAACTGACTTCCACCACATTAGTGTAAGCAAAACTACAGCAAGCACAGTATTGTGTAATTTAACACTTTCATTTACTTAGTGAACAAATGGCTGCCAGGGGGACAATAAAACTGCAGTCTTTCTCTGACTTTAACATTTTTGCAAAGTTTCCAAAGGACCCATCTGTTAGTGTGACAGTTGCATCTTACCGTCCGTTACTAACTCTATCTGCAACACTTAATAAGCACTACTCAGGCTTTCCCTACACTCAAGCGCTTCATCATCCTGGAGGTGATCCAGTTTCAGATAAGCCACTTGCATATCGTTCCCCGTTCTTTCCATTCATTGCCTTTAAGCTAAGTTATTAACTTGAGGCAAAGAGCAATAAATGCCAAGACCAATGCATCTTAAATAATGTGCATGGCAGAGTTGATACTCCAGCTGTATACAATGGCGTACAGACCTTTCAGATCCTAATGTTGTTCATTACTAAATGAAATGGCACAATACATAATCTCCATATGAGATTGAATGTCTTGTGTGTTTGGAGTTAGTCATGGGTAAAAGTGAATCCAAATGAGCATATCAATTTCAGCCGCTTTGTAAATATTTTTTATAAGTAATGATATTTACTTTTTTGTCTCCATCGGCTTTTCTTCGAGACCGGCTGCCTCTGATACTGACAGCTACTCTTACTCATTTAAGAGTTTGAAAAGTTTCCATTAGTGACAGAAACCCCTCTCATGCTCTTTCTCTTGCTGTCCAATCAGCAGAAGAGGTGAATGCAAAAACCAGAACAAGAGCAAGAGAGAAAGATTAGATGTGTTGTTTTATTTAATGTGCCTTCAAACCCGTCGGGTGGGTTAAAGGCAAACCTCACTGGCATCTGACAGCTGATCTTGTGGCGGTTGTATCCAGTCTCCCTCAGATTTTCTGCTGAATTTGGTCAGGACAAAGCTAAAGTGAAAAGTTCTGTGGTCAGCACTTAAATATCAAAGATAATACACTACACTGTCACTCAGAGGGCATGCAGGGGGAAAAAAGCGCTGCCTTGGCAAGCTGGAGAAGACTTATTTCTCACTTGTTTGCATTAGTTCCAATGACCAGCAGTGGCTTAAAAAGCCAAAAAGTTCAATCTTGCACATCAGCAAAGCCTTGTTCAAATATAAGTGTCCAAATATGTGGAATTATGAGTCAGGTCTTCAGAAAGCAAGTCAGGAAATCCAGCTCACACTTGAAACCCTGTCCTGATCAATGCATCTAGAAGCTCAATTCTCCTCAGGGCCCCTCATTTCCTTCAGTTTTTAAAACACCCTTGTATGTGGCCCATGTCTGCCCAGGAATGTTCTTCTTTGCAAGTGAAATCATGACTTATAACGATGCTAAACCACACGCGAAGGCCAAATAGAGTGCAAAGACTTTACTCCTGCTCTATAGTGTGCAATGGCACTGGCCTCAATCTACCAGCATGAAAGCATTTACTTTTGATTTAGCACTGGCTCAGCATAGCAAACAAACAATTATTTGCAAAGCATACAGAGTGCAAATGGAACACTTCTGTGATAATATGAAAAAATGTCAGAAGAAAAAAAAACATGGAAGGTGGAATCACTGTAGGCTGTAGAGAGTTTGGCCATAAAAGCATCACTGGGACCAGAATTCAGCGCATGACAGATGAAGTGTGGAGATCTTTTTGTTTCGTAAGACAAATGTTTCAACCCCACCTGGCTTGTGTGGTACGATTAAAGACTACTGTCAAATCCCATGACAGAAACACTATTTTACAGTTGATGAAGGCCATACACTCCATTTAGAAAACAGCACGTCACTGGTCAGGCTAATCAAAGCCTAGACTGACAGGCTGGTATTATTGATAGGTTTAGTTTTGTTGTATAGTTCTCAAGAATGTCAGGATATAAACAATGAAACAAAGGAACTGAATAATGTTATTAGCGCACTAAGGATCCAACTGTTCAGCTTCTGCTTCCCAGAGAAAAAGTTAATGACTTCTTGAAGACTACAAAGAATGAACATCTTTTTGAGGTGGTCAACAGTGAGCTGGGTAAGTAAGCGCAGCTGTGAAACAAGGTGGAAGATGCAAATGTTGAGGTCTGTTTGCAAGGCAGTAGAGGTCTGAAAATCCAAGAACAGAAGTCCAAGAACAGCAGGCAGTTCTTGTCTTTAACAGGTTCAGTCAGACGCCCTTCGGCTGCCACTGCCAAACCAATGCCCCAACCAACAGCTTTATTATGGCCTCCAATGCTGTTTAACAAGCTTGCTTCCTCAACAAATTCTCCCAGCTCACATAGGTGGAAAACAGTAAGAAAATTCAATGCCCCTTCAATGTCACTCCCTCTGCACTCAGGAATTCATTTAAACCTGCAATAGTGTTCAAAAGGCCCATGACTTTATGAAGTAGGCAAGGCAGTCCTGAAACTCTCAAACTGCCTGGGAAGGAAAGTCACATTGTCAGTTTGCAGAGGTAGAGGCATGGACCCATTTGAGCAGCAGATAATGCCAATGAAATGAGGCTTTACTTCAAAAAGTTCTGACAAACGGGAGTCCCATGTTAGGATAGCTGACAGGCTCAAACCTTAAAGGGATAGTTCATCCAAAAATGAAAATGCTGTCGTTAATTACTCACCCTCATGTCGTTCCAAACCCATAAGACCTTCGTTCATCTTAGGAACACAAATTAAGATATTTTTGATGAAATCCAAGAGCTTTCTGACCCTGCATAGACAGCAACGGAACTACCATGTTCAAGGCCCAGAAACGTAGTATATGGAAGGCATTTTCTGCCCATTTGAAATAAATCAATTTAATTATAAAAATGAAAACCAGATTAACAATTTCATTATAGAAAACTATATACAAAATATGTGCCAAAATTTAAAATGAAATGAAATTATTTAATTTTCATTTTCACTGTGACAATGCATTGTCCCTGACAAATTGAAAAATAAAATGCAGTTGGTGATTTGACATTTCATTTGCACTGCAATTTTGAGGCAAAGCTGCCAATATTAAAATGAAAAGGCAAACGTGAAAAAGAAAATGCAAATACAGTTTTTACAAAGCTTTTTATTCATACGTTCACAGCACGCTCTTCAAAACAAAACACACAAATACATAATATATAATTAAACCATGGCATTTGTAGTAAAGCTGTGATTATATAAATGGTAAATCAATCTGTCAAAAAAAGTTACACCTTTTTCGTAAGGGGTGTTAACTTAAACTAAAGGTAACTGAATAAAATAGCATTTATTCGTTAATAAGTTCGATTGTAATGTCTTCATCAAATGTATGGGTTTATGTGTTAATAATAATATAGCGAACACTTCATGGAGGCCTCTATTTCAAGTGCGTTCATCTGAAGGATAGGCTAGACACAGAAAACATCTTTAAGATGATTATTTAGAATGTATGCTAAACTGCTTGAAAAGATGACGATTATATATGTTTGCGCACTGCACACATCTTTCCAGGTGAAGCGTTCCTTAGCAGACTTGGATATATGGGCTGCGTGTGCTGTCTTAATAATCCTTTTGTTTAAATCCTCGTTTCCAAACTTCTGTTTGGATCATGATTCTACGTTAAAGTTTTGTTGCAGAAAAACAAAAATGAATGTTACAAATGGATAAAAGACTATACTATGGAAGCCTGTCTCAAATACTGATAACTTATCATTAATGCTATTCATGATTACTCAAGTGTTTGGAGCGTTTTGAAGAGTGTGCTGTGAACGTTTGACCAGCAGGTGTCGCTAGCGTGCCGCTCCCTTCTGCTCCGCTGCTTGGCACATGCATAGAAGTAATAGACAGTTTCTCACTGATATGAGAGTTATTATGAGATATTAAGTCATTAATATGAGAGCGTTTCTCATTATTACGACTTACAGAATCATATATTTTTTTACTTAACTGTGGTGGGAACGGGCCTCTGTACTCTGTACGTCACGCGAACAATAAACCCCGCCCCCTGATCAACACAGAATTTGCATATAAGTTGACTTTGAAAATAAAAACGAAAATGAAAACTGTGAAATAAAAGTGACAATTAAACAAAAAATAAACTTTACATTTTAATTTGAATTGTGTCACTATTATTATGCGAGCATTAATAAAAATCTTTGTAAAAGCTGTATTTGCATTTTCTTTTTCACGTTTGCCTTTATATTTTAAGATTGGCAGCTTTGCCTCGAGATTGCATTGCAAATTAAATTTCAAATCACCAACTGCATTTTATTTTTCAATTTGTCAGGGACAATGCATAGTCACAGTGAAAATAAAAATGAAAATGACAATTTCATTTCATTTTCAATTTTTGCACATATTTTGCGTATAGTGTTCTATAATGAAATTGTTAATCTGGTTTTCATTTTCATTTTTATAATTAAACTGATTTATTTAAAATTGGCAGAAAATGCCTTCCATAGTAGTAAGGACATCGTTAAAATAGTCCACGTGACAGCAGTGGTTCAACCGGTGAAGACTGAGCTGGAAGAGAAGAAATCATTGAATAAAGTCGTTATGTTTTCTTTGGGCACAAAAAGTATTCTCGTAGCTTCATAAAATTATGATTGAACCACTGGTGTCACATGGACTATTTTAACAATGCCCTTACTATGTTACCAGAGTTTTAGGGAGCTAAAACAGCTGCACTGCAACTAGTGGGGGTCTTTGCCAGTTTACCTGCAACGGCTTGAGTCAGACTTCTGGGAAATCAAAGCAAACAAGGCAACTCCGTGTAAGATTCATTATTCTAGTAATGTTTGGGCAGATGAGGTGGCTTAGTTGTAAGGTCATTTGGGACAGTGCACAGAAAATAACCAGAGTGCTCTGGGGAGCAAGAAACAAGCTGCTTTCTATGGAGCTGCTAAAGTGCGGTATATTGTGGGATATTGCTGTTGTGGCGAAGGCATTGAAGACTCTTCAGAAACGGCTTATTGAGTCTCAAAGAGTGACAATTATGAGGATTATTGAGCTGCTGTCTAATTTTATTTAGGAAGGCCCGGCTCTCGAAACTGATTCATCTAGCCTAAAGCTGTGCTTATTAAAGCTTTGAGAACTGTAGCTTGAGGGCACAAGCCTATAGAGAGGTCTGCATTGAAATCACTTAACAATTCTAGACATGAACTTCTGCAGGCACAACTTTCTCTATCCAAAACTCTCAAGGGTCATTGAAGCACATCTATCTATTTGTGAAAGCAAGTTAGATTTCAAGTTACAGTAGAGTTAAATTACTACTGCAAACCTAATTTTTAGAAATAGTGCAAATAAGCGACTGAGAATTCGTTCAGACATTTATACCTTTCTTTGATGTTCAGAGTCCAGCCTCTTGAGGCAAACTCTACACCTAAACACTTGCTCACATGATAATGGAAGTAATTATAGAACAGTGCCCATGAGGCTTGCAAACACTAGAGGAAAAAACAATGAGTGTACTGGCATGCTTTTCTTAATGAGCATGTACCATCCAGAGAAAATACACAACATAGCACAGCAAGGATCCAATTGTACATAATAAATATTGCATAATGTTAAGAATTAACACCGAACATGGAGGAGAACAAAAATGCTTTGAAATGCATACCATATCATTGCGGCCAAAGAAGGTGTAGACAGCATACAGGTAATAATCAAAGAGCTGAGACACGCAGTGGATGACATCAAAGGCGATGGGCTTCAGAATGTTCATCATCTGCATGTATTTTCCTATAAAAGCAAAATCAATCAGAAAAAAAAGTGAAATATATATGAAAGGCAAACAAATAAGGTTCACATACAGAATATAAAACCAAAAATGTAGGGAAATATGAATGCAAATAATGTAGATATACAGAACTGAAATGCAATACCTTGGCAAATGTGCCATTCAAAGCCTTTGTGCCATATTTAAAATATAATACCCTTTTTAAACTTTGTTAATATATATTATTTACAGGGATTGAAATTAACTTTTTCACTCACCAGCCAATTTGGCTACAACATTTTTAAGTTACCAGCCATTCATAACGTCTACTAGCCCAAAAAAAAAAGACAGAAATACATCAACAGTTTGAGGCCGTCTATACACTGGGCGTGACAAAGCGACCGTTGCGAATCATTTTGTCAGTACTAGGGGTGTGCGATATTGACAAAAAATAATATCTCAATATTTTCTGTGATGACACGCATTTGGCGGGTTGGCGGGTGTTAATTTCAAACCCTGATTATTTATTTTTTTGTAATTTGATCGACATGGAGGTGAGTAAATGGACATTTTCTCTCCTCTTACCCTAAAATAATTTAAAGGGCTCCAAATTTTACTAATCAAAATGGATGTCTTCTAAAATACTGATGAAGTTACCAGATGGTGTTTAATCAATTTTAACATCTGGATGTAAAAAGTACTCCAGCTGATTTCAGCAAAACATTTGAAACCACCTAAATTGTCCATTTCACAAAATCAGCACTTTTATCAAAAAGAAAATTTACAACCATGGGTTCATGACAGCATGTTTTTGCATTTAGATTCTGTTTGCCTTAAACTGAACATTTAAATATGAATGGTGTCATAGCCTTTATCTCATTCAACACATCAAGCAAGCGTTCATATGAACCTGAAGAGATGAGCAGGCACATGCTCAGAATGGAGTTAATGACCGGAAGCTGAAACAGAACATAGATGACTCCAAGAACGCACCTCTTTCATAGTAATTGAGCTATTAGCATGTTAATTAGAGGTCAAACTGTGGTCTTCTGCTTAGGGTCAACTTTATCATGCACCATCAGTCTTGCATGGGTGCAAGCTCAAAGGTCAATTACTCACCAACCAGGCGAATCACGTTGAGGGTGGTGTTGGTAAGGATGGGGGCATTGGCTCGGTTCAGATTGTAGTCGGACCTCTTCTGGCTGCGAAGTGTCTCTCTGGACACGCTAATTAAGGGAGGACAGAGCAGGGACACTGAGATCCAGGATTATTAGGAGCATTAGAGTTCAATGACCTTTAAACTGAAAAATCTCATTCACACACTTCCGTCATTAACCTGGGTTCAGATTTAACTGAAGTGAGTGTTCTGGGTTTTGCAGAACTGATGATTGTATGATATTTATCACAGATCATATGTACAATATGTGCGTTAACATGACTTTAACGTGAACAAATTTATTCGCCAACCATTTCTGTGTAAAGTTATATCCAAGTTTGTAACTTTATAGCCATGAAAATGCACTGCCATAAACCCTAACTGAATATGACTGAATTGCAAGTTCCTCACTAAAACCTCCATTTTTGCTTTTTTAAAGAAAATGAGGGGCAAGTTGAAATTACTTCTTTGGTGATAATCATTATCAACACAAATTCTGTCAACAGAGCTTAAATTGTATTGAACCCAGCTTGAACCCAGAATATTCCAGATGTATTCTAAACAAGCACTGAAGTCACAGATTGTGAGCAAGAGTCACCATATTGCGTTTAAGAAAACGTATGTCATTTTAAATATGCAAAACGTTAGAGCCCTCAAAATGTGGCAGTCTCTAACAATGAAGTGTCACAACATGGAATGTGCCAGCTGATTTACTGCAGGGAGAACTGTCAGTCATCTTCGTGAGCAACAAACAGGCATTAAATATTCATCAGGGTGCATTGATTAATCACATTCCTAATCATTTCTTTGATTTATGATATTTCTATCACACTTAGACACGGAGACCAAGCCAAGAGCAATTAGGAAATGTAAAAAATACCAGTTTGCACACTCACGTAGTTGGAAAAACATAACCATGTGATGTAATTCCAAAAGGAGCCATTTTAACAATCTCCTTGAGATCGTTTTATTAAACTTCAAAGCCCCGAATGGCTCTAAACGGCAGCCTTGTGGACTTAAAAGGCTCATTCTTCATAAAATAATTAAAGCCTTTCTTGCTGATAAGAGGCTAATGATAGCTTGTGTGTTCACTGTACACAGTGTGAATTTAAACTATTTCTGCTGCCTGAGAGGGAACAAGAGTCCATAAATGAGAATTTTGCTGCCTCCTGACCTTGTCTTGGGTTAATGAACCGATTCATGTGCGACCTGGATCTACAGCACACTAATTTATGAAAACATGCCAACAGGACACCAATCAAACCATGCATATGTAAACTAACTGTCGACATACCATTTGGTGGGCAATTACTTAGTATACAGAACCTAGAGGTGGTCCTGTGTGACGTGAGCATCTGGATGATAACTCAGTACTGACCTCTTCACTGGAGCGTCTCCTGTCTGTTCATCTACATAGTCTTGTTTCAGCTCCTCAGGTACATCACTGTCACTGTCATAGTCCTGATACACACTCTTCTCCAGCTCATCTGACTCATACTGCAGAGAAAGGAAACAGAACGGAAAACCAGAATGAGTCACAAAAGCCGAAAATTGACAAAAATATACATACACTACCATTCAAACTGTTTTTTAAATACTTTCATTCAGAAAAAAATAATTTAATTGATTTTAAAGTGAAGAATTGTAAAATATTACAAAAGATTTCAATTTCAAAATTACAATAATTGCTTTTCTTTTGAATAACAGACCAACACTTTTCTTCCAACAGACCACCATAACCATCTGAAAATCAGCTTAGCTGGACTGGGAGATGGCTGAGAAGTCTACATACTCGGTTACAAACGTAACCTCGGTTCCCTGAGATATGGGTACGAGTACTGCGTCTGCTAAGACGCTATGGGAAAAAGTCATTTTTCTCCTGAACTGAAGTCTTTTTCAATAACGCAGTGTAACTGCACGGCCATTGGTTCGTGCAGTACACTTTAAAAATGAACCAATGGCTCGGCAGCAGTGCTGCACGAACCTATGGCCAAGAAGCCCGCCAGAATGGGCGGGGCCATCTGGCTATATAAGCGGGCACTTCGCCATAGGATTCAGGTTACTTTGACTGAAGCAACGACTGAGACGTGCAGCTGCATAGCACGGCTAGCAACGCAGTACTCGTTCCCGTATCTCAGGGAACCGAGGTTATGTTTGTAACCGAGTATGTTCCCTATCGATACTTCACTCGTACTGCGTCTGCTAAGACTCTATGGGAACCAGTACAATCACGCCGTGCTATGGCAGAGGAACAGCTACATGTGTAACCTTGCCCTAGGCACCTCAAGGCCCAAGGGGACAAGAATAGTAAACACCTCCCAAGGCGAACAGGCTAAGCTCACAGAGGTCACGCCCGATCTGAGTGATCGTTCCAGAAGACTTGCACAGCCCCGGCGCCTATGAGGGCCGAGAGTGCACAAGTAAATCCTCTGATGGGTTTGAGCATGTTACGTGTTGAACTGCGTAAGCAGGTGCGTGAAAGAACTCTAGCGTGCAAGGCAGGGACGACCGGGTTATAAAACCTAGCAAATGTGGACGGCGAGGCCCAACTGGCCGCCGCACAAATTTCCGCAATGGACACGCCGCTAGACCATGCCCAAGAAGAGGCGATGCCTCTAGTTGAATGGGCTCGTACTCCAATGAGGAATTGCAGGTCCAAGGAAGAGTAGGCTAGCATAATAGCATCAACTATCCACTTAGAAAGTCTCTGCTTCGTGACCGGATGCCATTTAGCGCGGCCACCGAAACAAACAAAGAGCTGTTCAGACTGCCTAAACGGGGCGAAGCGTTCGATGTAAACTTTCAGCGCCCTGACGGGGCAGAGTAAATTCAACTTCTGGTCCTCTTCTGAAGGAGGAAGCGCAGAGAATGTAATGACCTGTGCCCTGAATGGAGTAAAGAGCACCTTAGGCATATAACAATGCCTCGGTTTCAGGACGACCTTAGAGTCACCAGGCCCGAACTCCAGGCAGGTAGGGCTCACATAGAGCGCCTGTAAGTCTCCCATTCGTTTGACCGATGCTAATGCTAGCAGCAGAGCGGTTTTCAACGACAGGGTCCGAAGGTCAACAGACTGCAGTGGCTCAAAGGGAGGACACTTCAGGGCCCTTAGAACAGTGGGCAGGTCCCACATAGGGACAGTGAGGGGACGGGGCGGATTCAGCCTCCTAGCCCCCCTCAGAAAACAGACAACAAAGTTGTTTCTGCCCACAGACTGGCCTGCTATAGGGGCATGAGAAGCCGTTATAGCTACTACATAGACCTTGAGCGTGGATGGGGAGCACCCCTTAACAGCTCCTGCAGGAAACACAATATCACCGATACGTCACAGACGGATGGGTCCTCGCCGTGGGTTAAGTACCAGGTGGAGAAAACGACCACTTAAGGGCATAGAGGCGTCTCGTAGATGGAGCTCTAACCTGAGAAATGGTGTTTAGAAAACACTCTGGGAGGCTTGCAGGCTCCCATCGAGTGGCCAAAGATGCAGAGCCCACAGCTCGGGCAGGGGGTGCTATATCATCCTGTTCTCCTGAGAGAGGAGATCCCGCCTCAGGGGAATGGGCCACGGGGCTGCTATGAGCAGCTGCGACAGCTCTGATAACCGATGCTGGTTTCTCCAGAGCGGGGCCCACCAGAAGAACCTTGCGTTCTTGTTCCCTGATTCGTCTGATTACCTGCAGGATCAGGGCGATCGGGGGAAAAACATAGAGAAGGAGGTTGGGCCAGTCATGGGCCAACACGTACTTGTCGTTGGAATAATAAATTGGGCAATGCGAGTTGTCTTTTGAGGCAAAAAGGTCCACTTCCGCCTTGCCAAAGATCACCCAAATTTTTTTAACCGTCTGCGGATGAAGCATCCACTCTTCTGAGGGGACTTTGCTTTGTGACAACATATCCGCTCCTTGGTTCAGTTTGCTCGGAACGTGCACTGCTCTCAGTGAGCGCAGGTTGAGCTGAGCCCATTCCAGGAGGCGCTCTACCAGCACAAAGAGGCACCTCGAGGAAAGCCCTCCCTGGCGATTTATGAAGGACACTACAGTCATGCTGTCTGAGCAGACCAGTACATGGTGTCCCCTCAGGTCTGGTAGGAAGGTTTGACAGGCCCGATATACGCCAGCATTTCGAGGCAGTTGATGTGAAGACCATCCTCCGCTTTCAACCAGTGGCCGAAAGCCGGTTTTCCTTCGCACAGAGCTCCCCAACCCGTGTTGGAAGCATCTGTTGAAACCACCTTTCTTCTGCAGACCATTCCCAGGGGGACGCCCTGTTCCATCCACTGAGCATTCTTCCAAAAGGTCAGTACTGTTACACAGGCCTGGTCTACCCTCATAAGCAGGCATCCGTGATGCCACGCATGGGATGGAACCCGCGGTTTTAACCAATACTGAAGGGGATGCATACGAAGCAGGCCCAACTGTAGCACTGGAGACGCTGCAGCCATAAGGCCCAGCATCTTTTGAAACACCTTGAGGGGGCGAGAGACACCGACCTAGAAGGAAGCTGTGAGCTGCTGTATGACCAGAGCACGCTCTGTCGCGACCACCGCTCATTTGGGTTGAGTCTAAGGCCCAATCCCAATTCTACTCCTTAGCCCTTCCCCTTTCCCGAGGGGTGAGTTTAAAGGGGTCCTATTATGCTCTTTTACAAAGTCTTGATTTTGTTTTGGGGGTGTACTAGAACAGGCTCTCATACTAGGTTGTTCGAAAAACACATTAATTTTCACATATTTTACATTATTACAACACCTACCCCTCCGTTTCGCGCGTTCACGTGAAGGGGTAGGGGTGTCTCGATTCTCTTTTGGTTGGAGGGGTAGGGGTAGGGGAAGGGCCAGATAGCCCTTCAAACGAAGATTTTTCGGGACCACACTTCAAACGAAGGGGTATGACTTATCTCAGCGTAAACCGGCTTCAGCGGCAACATGGCTGCCCGAGCGAACAAAAAGACACATAAATGTAAGCAGTTTTGGCATTAATAAAGATTTTAATGAAAAGTAATCATGTTTTATGTTACATTCAATCGTGAGTTCATATTTACTGTCATGTTACTCAAAGAAATGTTTGCAAAACATCTTTGCTAACGTCATATCATTACTGACTGCACGATAGTGCCACAACATAGGCTATTTTCATGTCTGATCAGGGCGATAATAACCACCATAGACATTGAGGAGGGCTAGTACCCCCAATAATTATAAATCGCTAAACCCTTTTCTGAAATATTGCCAATTCGAGAGAGAGAGAGAGAGAGAGAGAGAGAGAGAGAGATGAAAGTTGCGTGTGTGCGCATCGGTGCGTTTCTTTTTGGAGTGAGTTTACTTCAAAAACAGCGATTTTATCCTCTAGTTGCTGGAAAATATAACGAGCAATTCAGTATTTGAACTGTTATTAATAAAAGTCGTGGGGCAGCGTTGACAAGTTTCTTTGCTCCTGGATGTGTGAGCTGCGCGATATCTGATGTGTGTGTATGTGTGTGTGTGTGTCAGTAAGCAGCGCATTATATATAGAACGGTAATTAATGGCTCTAATGCACACCAGTATGTGTGTGTGTATTGTAGGAGCTAGACGACGTATGGTGATGTGTGACGTATAGTAGTGGTGTCCCAATTCTTAGGGGAATATTTTTTTTTTATTGGTCTTATGAAGTATTCTAATTTGTTGAGATTTTGTCTAATTTGAGTGAATTGGTGGGTTTTTGTTAAATGTGAGCCAAAATCATCACAATTAAAATAACCAAAGACTTAAACTACTTCAGTCTGTGTGCATTGAATTTATTTAATACACGAGTTTCACAATTTGAGTTGAATTACTGAAATAAATGAACTTTTCCACGACATTCTAATTTACTGAGATGCACCTGTAGGCATCTTTCAAGTCCAGAGAAAACAATCAGTCCTCTGGGCAGATTTGCGAGAGGATCTGCTTCAGTGTAGTCATCCTGAACAGCCGTTTCATGAGGGCGCGATTCAGGCGTCTGAGATCGAGGATGGGCCGCAAGCTGCCATCCTTCTTGGGGACGAGGAAGTAACGGCTGTAGAAGCCTAACTCACTCTGAGCTGGAGGAACCGTCTCTATGGCTCCCTTTGCCAGCAGATTTTTCACTTCGGAGCGCAGCACGTGTGCGTCCTTGCTCTGAATCGAAGTGGGGAACACCCCGCTGAAACGTGGGGGTCTTCGAGCGAACTGAATTGAATAGCCTTGCTTTATTATCCCCAGAACCCACTCTGACACTTCGGGGATGGCTTGCCATGCCTCGGCCTGGGAAGTCAGGGGTTGGATTGGTTCGAGTGTCTGGTCGCTGCAAAGGGACATGGTACTAGTGAGAAATGGAAGAGGAAATCTGCTCTCTTTTTGAAAATGTTTGTGTTTTAATCTGCCCACTATAACAGCGGATCCCTGCTTGGGCGCTTGAACGGGCCTAGAGTTTGCAGCAAACACATCGCTGACTGCACCCGGAACTGGATGGGGTGATTGGCAGCTTAAGAGAGGCAGCTTGGGGGGTGGTTTGGCTGCAGCGAGACTTGGCTCCCTCCTCCTCTTTCTGTCCCGTAGATCAGGACGACACCTGAGGCGCAGGGTCCAGTGCTATCTTTGGCTGGGGTCCCTGGCGCTTCGGAAACGGGTAGCCTTTGGCCGAGTGGGAACGTCATCGAGGCTCAGGCTTGGCTGGCTGCTGAGTCGGCACAGACTTGGGGCGATTAGAGGCAGCTGCAGAGCTAGAGCATTTTGGCAGGAAGTGTCGCATGGCTTGGGCCGACTTTTGTGCCTCCGTGAAACGCTCAGCGAAGCCTTCCACCACTGGCCCGAACAGACCGGTCGGGGAGACCGGAGCATCAAGGAAGGGAACCTTGTCGGCGTCACTGATTTCCGTCATGATCAGCCATAAGTGGCGCTCGAGAACCACCAGACTGGCCATGGAACGCCCTATAGCCTGAGCTGTAGCTTTGGTGGCGCGCAAAGCCAGGTCCGTTGCGCTTTTCAGCTCCCTGAGCATCGCTGGGTCTGGGCCAGACTCGTCCGTGCTGGCGAGGAGTTTGGCCTGGAAGACCTGGAGGACCGCCATTGAATGGAGCGCCGAGGCCGCTTGCCCAGCCGAGGAGTAGGAGCGTCCAGCGAGGGCTGAAGTCGTCCTACATGGTTTGGACGGATGGGCGGCCTTTGCCTTCCAGCCGATAGCAGTGGGCGGGCAGAGAAGCGCGGCCACTGACTCATTCAGCGGAGGCAGCTTCTTGTATACCCATATCGTATCCCCGTATCTTCAGCGCCGTCCACCAAAGTGAGGGCGGATGAAGCGGAAGTACGGAGACGTGCAGAGTATGGGGCGGGACACGACCTGGTGAGCTTGTCATGGACCTCCGGGGAAAAAAGGAGTGGATCGCTGACGAGAGGCTTGAAAGCGCCCCGGCAGGAACCACTCGTCCAGACGGCTGCGGGAGGGCTCCTCCAGTGGAGAGCACTCCAATCCCAGCTCCTCGATGGCTTTCGAGAGGACACAGAGTAATTCGGTGTCCATTCTGGGTCTAACGTCGCTGGGCTCGGACGACGGCAGGGGGGCAGGGTCGGCAGTCGAGCCCGACAGGTCATCCGCATCCGAGGCTGCTAATGACATGCTGTCATCCAGCAGCTCGTAATCACTCCCACCGAACGAGACCAGATCACTCGCGCTGGCAGAGGGACGCTGGTCAGGCTGGGTGAAGAGTACGGGGGAAGCCTCTCTGTGTGGAGAGAGCGAGGCACGCGGGACCTGAGCTGACGTGAGCTCACTCGCATCCGAGTGCTGAAGTTCTCTG
>NW_015537969.1:1303813-1316148 GCF_001515605.1 Sinocyclocheilus anshuiensis
TAGCCTCTCTGTGTGGAGAGAGCGAGGCACCCGCGCGGGACTTACGCCGACGTGAGCTCGCTTGCATCCGAGCGCTGCGATCCTCTGCCCCGCTGTTTTTTCCTCACATGCTCCTGAGAGGAAGAAAACTGGAGGGCGCGAGGGGCGGAGTCACTTTCTGAAAAGAAAGCTATCTGCGAGCGCAGGGAGGTGACGATCCACTGAACGTAAACAGCGTATGCTGTTCTGTGTCAGCTGTGCCACGCTTCGTAAAATTACAGTTGAACCCCTGATGTCACATGGATTATTTTAACGATCTCATTGATACGTTTCTGGACCTTGATCATGTAAGGACACTTGCTGTCTATGGAAGGGTCAGAGAGCTCACGGGATGCATCAAAAATATCTTAATTTGTGTTCCAAAGATGAACGGAGGGCCCGAACAGACCGGTGGGGGAGATCGGAGCACCAAGGAAGGGAAATCACGGTGTCCTTGATTTCCGTCAAGGTCAGCCATAAGAGGCACTCGAGGACCACGAGATTGGCCATGGAACGCCCTATAGCCTGAGCTGTTGCTTTGGTGGCGCGCAAAGCCAGGTCCGTCACGCTTCTCAGCTCCCTGAGCGACGCTGGGTCTGGGCCAGACTCGTCTGTGTTGGCGAGGAGTTTGGCCTGGAAGACCTGGAGGACCGCCATTGAATGGAGCGCCGAGGCCGCTTGCCCAGCCGAGGAGTAGGAGCGTCCAGCGAGGGCTGAAGTCGTCCTACATGGTTTGGACGGATGGGCGGCCTTTGCCTTCCAGCCGATAGCAGTGGGCGGGCAGAGAAGCGCGGCCACTGACTCATTCAGCGGAGGCAGCTTCTTGTATACCCATATCGTATCCCCGTATCTTCAGCGCCGTCCACCAAAGTGAGGGCGGATGAAGCGGAAGTACGGAGACGTGCAGAGTATGGGGCGGGACACGACCTGGTGAGCTTGTCATGGACCTCCGGGGAAAAAAGGAGTGGATCGCTGACGAGAGGCTTGAAAGCGCCCCGGCAGGAACCACTCGTCCAGACGGCTGCGGGAGGGCTCCTCCAGTGGAGAGCACTCCAATCCCAGCTCCTCGATGGCTTTCGAGAGGACACAGAGTAATTCGGTGTCCATTCTGGGTCTAACGTCGCTGGGCTCGGACGACGGCAGGGGGGCAGGGTCGGCAGTCGAGCCCGACAGGTCATCCGCATCCGAGGCTGCTAATGACATGCTGTCATCCAGCAGCTCGTAATCACTCCCACCGAACGAGACCAGATCACTCGCGCTGGCAGAGGGACGCTGGTCAGGCTGGGTGAAGAGTACGGGGGAAGCCTCTCTGTGTGGAGAGAGCGAGGCACCCGCGCGGGACTTACGCCGACGTGAGCTCGCTTGCATCCGAGCGCTGCGATCCTCTGCCCCGCTGTTTTTTCCTCACATGCTCCTGAGAGGAAGAAAACTGGAGGGCGCGAGGGGCGGAGTCACTTTCTGAAAAGAAAGCTATCTGCGAGCGCAGGGAGGTGACGATCCACTGAACGTAAACAGCGTATGCTGTTCTGTGTCAGCTGTGCCACGCTTCGTAAAATTACAGTTGAACCCCTGATGTCACATGGATTATTTTAACGATCTCATTGATACGTTTCTGGACCTTGATCATGTAAGGACACTTGCTGTCTATGGAAGGGTCAGAGAGCTCACGGGATGCATCAAAAATATCTTAATTTGTGTTCCAAAGATGAACGGAGGTCTTACGGGTTTGGAATGACATGAGGGTGAGTAATTAATGACATAATTTTCATTTTTGGGTGAACTAACCCTTTTAATTCTCTGAGATTCAGAGCTGGCCTTGAAATAAAAGGCCTTTAATGCACCAGTGTCAAAAACGTGATGCAGATCCAACATAGATAAATCTAACCTTACAAATTTACCTTAAAGCTGATGGATGTAGTGACTAACAAAACAGCATGGAATACTTAAAATGGCAGGCATTACTATGCAAAACACTTTGTTCTCTCTCAGGGTAAAAGCACTTGTACCAAGGGCTCGCACTCTCAGTCATCAACATACAGCTTTTGTTTTCATTACAGGAGCATCATCAGAGACGCCAAGCACATCAGAGCTTTAATAACGATGAGTGTTTTCTCCACATAGAACTAATGGCCTCTGTCAACAGTTATAAGGACAATGAGCCACTCAACGTTACAAAATATTTACGCATCAAATTTTCACTAATTTATTTCTCCTTTTCGCCAGTCGGTTTGGCAAGCATCTAATAAGAATAAGAATATAAATGTAACAAATGTAATGCGTGTTTGCTCAAGCCTGATGCCAAATAGTACAGCATAAATATTGTTGAACTGTTTAATATCATAGGAAAATATTTAAATATAGAGGAATCAAGAGTTTAGATGGTCTAGAAATTACTGGAATTTATCCATATACAAGAGATGCACTGAAATTTTTCTCAGGCAAAAATTGGATGAAAACGTTATAAATTATTAAAGGGGTAATCAGATACAAAACTCACTTTTACATGTTATTTGAACATAAATGTGTGTTGGCAGTGTGTGTACACAACCACCCTATAATGATAAAAAGCCATTGAGTGGTATTTTTTTAAACTCTATAAATAATATCCCCTTTTTAAAATCAAGCCATTCTCAGTTTCTTATTTGTGTGACGTCACACTGATGCGAATCATTCGTGATCCAGCTTTACCTACAGTTGAAGTGAGTATAAGGGTTTTTTATGATTCTTTGCAAATCGCCTTTCCTAATAATGTGCTAGTTAGCAAGTTTCATAGCTAAATGCAGCTAAATGCGGCTAAAGTAGAAGAGAGGGGTGGGGTGAGCAGAGCTCATTAGCATTTAAAGGGAAATGCAACAAAACAGGTTGCTGTGAAAAGAGCTGATTTTAACAAGGTAAAAAATTTGTTTTTTTACACTACCACTGAGAAATTTTAACCAAAGTATGGTATAGACTTTTCATTAAGACCCTAAAGAATCATATCAACTTGTGGAAAATGGGCATCCGATGACCCTTTTAAATGATATTAAATGAAAAATGTAAAAATTGAGTTACATTGAAAGATTCAAAACAAAACGTCTGTGAAAAATCAGAAACCTTTTTTCTCTCATACAGTTGGAATTTACTGTAATTTGACTTATTAAATATTTTTAGAACCTACTGTACATGTTGCTCTGAATGACAATAATGTTTCTTAAACTACTATATACCCCATTAGAAGCCAGGACATCTTCTGTCTCCTCTTCCTTATTGTCTATCTGCATCTCAAAAGGATTTCCTCCCTGTAGGTACTGCTCAAACAGAAAAAGCTCCACCGGCTCTGTGGATTCCGGCTGCCTGCTGGGAGATACTGAAGGAGAACGACACTGACCCATGAACTTGAACTCCTGAAAAAGGGGAAAACAAAACAAATATATCAGATTTAATATCATACAGATCAAAAGCTAAAAAAAAGTAGGCTATGTGGAGATTAGGTGGGCTAGGTTTAATTGAATTGTTTGTGCTGGTTGAATGTCCAAGGAGGAGACAAAAAAAGTAGCTCTAAAGGCCCCAATATACTTCAAGCGAAATTGAAGAATGAACTAGTGTGACATTAATTTGAACAAAATCAGGCCAAAACAGTTTTTTACAGTCGATACAGCTTGCTAGTAAAAACATTAACACTCTGGTAAGCTGCTTTATAGCAGAAATGGACACTGATTTTACATGTGCTTTATAAATAAATGTGATTTGACATGACTTGACTGAAGTGCCAAATTGCAGAGCTGGTGCAAACATATCCACAACGTTATAATATTATGCTTTCTTAACTGCTATTTTCTCACCACTCTCCATTTTGTTGTATTTTTACATTATTATTGAGAGGAAAGCACACGACACATATTTACATATTCATCAGAGGTATTTCAAACTTCTTTTTACCCCTAAGCAAAGAACATTGTGAGTATATCAGGGCCTTAAAGTCCCGGTAAAATTAAAATGGAAGTTTTTTGGCATTTAGTATGAATATGTTAGCCTTAAGGTTATATATAAGCTAGTGTGCTCTAAATTAACAACAAAATTTGCATTTAAAAGATATAAGCATTCAAAACTAACAGTCTCTAAATTCTACCAATATGGATCAACAATTTTGATGACATCACCCTGCACTTAAGTTTCTCATCAAACTTTCTGTCCAATCAAATGCTTTGATTGCACAAATCGGCAGACCATAAAACGCATTGGATCAATTTAAATTCTACACAGAATGCCATATTTTATTGCGATATGGATGAGATTGTGGCAAATGCAGCTTTACCGAGCTCAACGGCTCTGGTCCAAGCTAATATAACGGAATGCTATTGGCTATTTCCTGTTTCAGCTAAAATTACATCAACACAAAATAACGCAGATTGTTTCAAAGTACTTCAGTAAACCTTTAGGTTTTCTGTTTAATATTAAATTGCAAATTATGATTTAAAAAATACTTAAAAAGAAGCTCATTCTGCTAAATTTTCATTAATATATATATATTTTTTAAAAATGAACAATTAAGCTTCAAGGGTGAAAGTGTAAAAGCTTTGAGCGCTAAGTGACCTAAAGCTTCTCACAGTTAAACCGCTTTGCACATTAAAGCTCTAACAAGAAGCCGTTATGCAAATGTGGCTCATTAAAGAGCACCACTGATTATGCCATTCACTGATGTGCTATTCAACACCAACTTTCTCTACCACACAAAACTAGTGGCACTTCTTTTGAGAAAATACCTGTATATTCTGCACAAAACAGCATAAAAGGTCTATCAGAGAACACTTTATTGAGCCAAAGACCCTGTTTAGCATATAATAATTGAAAGAGATGCATTTCGGTTTATTCTACAGATACTCTCGGGTGAATATACTTGCCTTCCAGGGTGTAATTTGTTTTGAGACGGATGACACCCTGACTAGAAGAGAAAACAGCTTATGTTGGAATACAATCAGTGATGATGCTTACCCTCATTCATCAAGTTGTCAAGCCTTTCCTGAGATTTAAAATGCATATAAAAGTGCTCCATTACGGCAAGATAGCAAAGCCAAAGGAAGATGATCTACAAAAACGCCTTCTGTTTGGTTAGAAAACCACCCACCGTGGACTGATCTCATTTCCTGCATTGCTCACATGAATACTTTTTGACCTGCTAATCATGAGAATGTGTCTATGAACAGCGCTTGTTATGTAAGAAAGCATGTTCAAGCACCTTTGGCTTGTAGCCATGTGTTGATTGTCATTGCGAAGCACGCACAGAACAAAAGCTCTCTGCCTCATCTTCATATGCAAATGTGAAATCCCCAAAGACTGCCAGCGATGCCAGTTGGTCGAGATCAGTCATGA
This sequence comes from Sinocyclocheilus anshuiensis, assembly GCF_001515605.1. Lineage (NCBI taxonomy): Eukaryota > Metazoa > Chordata > Actinopteri > Cypriniformes > Cyprinidae > Sinocyclocheilus > Sinocyclocheilus anshuiensis. Next base: position 1,309,181 of record NW_015537969.1, read on the forward strand.
ATAAAAGTCACATTGCTGCATTTCAAAGTCTTATTTGTGGCATTAGGACTTACGTGAAGCTGGGCAATACTGAAGTTGTACTTCACAGGGCACAACTCCCATGTTTCATTTTCAAGAAACATTCGCAACTCCTCCAGGCGGGTTCTGCAGGGGTACAAGGAGAAATGACAAGAGGTTGGCTTTTGTCAACTGAAGACCCATTTGCCATTCAACTCACTAAAAAAGAAATGGGCTGGCAAAAACAGTTCAAGAAAAAGTCGCTCAGTGAAGAAGGTTAGAGCAAGTCATGCTACAATGAGTGTCAAAGTGGCTCGCTGCCAGACAAGGTCAATGCCAGCAGCCTTGCACAAAATGTCAACATCAAAAATTATAATTCATGCTGAACGCCACGTAAGCACAAAGTGGAAGTCCACCACTAATCTCTAAAGAACATACCGGCAGTTCACATGATCATAAGGTGGGATGAGCTCTCTAGACTCAAATGAAGTGTTTGACATTTTAAATACCATCCCTAGTCATGTCTTCAATCCATGATATGTTTAAATGCTTCAAATTTACAACACTAAAAGGAGAAACGAATCCGTTTTGTCCTCTAAGCCAGAGGGCACAATATATATTGCAATGGCACAATGTGTTAATGGTGACGCAGTGACAGCAGGGATTAAGCATTTAGAGGACTGACAGATAATCGCTTTATGGATGCTATCCAACTGCTTGAATATTCAGAAATAATGGTAAGATGTCCGCTTTCAACGTCCTCCATCTCATCAAGCAGAAAAGGTCTTTGTAATGCTGACTACAGCAGCAGGGATGGATATTTCGGCTTTGTTTAGACAGACAGCTACATCTGATTGTTTGGTGAACTGACTCAAATTACTATAGTTGTTTGCAGCGTAATCACCAGAAAGCACATTAATTCAGATGTTTACAAACCCCTATTTTTTCTGGAATGCATTTCAAGTGTTCTTTTATGATTGGGAACATGCATAGTCCACAATACTCTATCTCTATCTGAATATACTCTTACACTCATTCTTTCCTAGTGAACTACACAACATTCAATGTTTAGTGAGTGAGTCAGCAGTTTTGGACAATAAGCTTGAATGCACAATAAGATGTTGTGAAAGACATGAGCAAATTGAGGCAAATTTACCAGTTTTCCAACCTTTCAATGACAGCTACTCACAGCTGTTGTCTCTTGGCATTGGTTTGAGATATATAATTACTATAGCAACTGATGCAGATGCACAGGATACAGACCACAAAATCAGATTTGAACACTTGCACATAGACAATATGGAGAATCAGTCCTGTAGATCAGATTTAAAAATCAAATCCAATTTTCCAGCAGTGTGAACAAAGCCCCAGATGGCTATTCTCTCATCATTCTAGTCTCAATGTAGAAATCTGAACACATTTTCAGGCTTGAATATGTGACAGGTACTTAAACACATGATTGTTTTCTACAACCTAGCTTTTAGATATATTCAAGCACAAAGCAAATATGAAATATTGTCATAATGTATAAATGTGATTTACAACTATCACAAAGAGGGTATGATGTAGTTATTATAGTTATATCTACATCACTTTTTATAATTTCTTCCATTTCCTGGGAATTGATCCTATATGGCCTTGGCTATTGCTAGTGCAATGCTATATTTAGAGCTACAGGAACATTGTGACATTGAAAACATCCAGATTGTTTAGGCATGTTTGCAGTGTTAAATCATTTGCATGTTTAATTAGTCAATTCAGCACTAAAACAGCATGAACAAAGAAACAACACTATCAGTGGCCACAATACAGTGCTGCGGGAAGAAGTACTTAAACCTGGAAACTCGCATTTTTGGACTTTCTACATCCTGGTAGGGGTCAAGATATTTTCACATTTTGTTCTACAACATAAAACCACTCGTGATTTTTTAAACTTTTATGTGTCTTGAAAAAGGCAGTCACTAACAAGGGGCTAAATGGGACTACTGAGCTTATCGGGGATGGGGACATTAAAGGGATAGTTCACCCAAAAATGAAAATTTGATGTTTATCTGCTTACCCCCAGGGCATCCAAGATGTAGGTGACTTTGTTTCTTCAGTAGAACACAAACAAAAATTTTTAACTCAAACCGTTGCAGTCTGTCAGTCTTATGATGGAAGTGGATGGGAATCACGGCTTTGAGTCAAAAAAAACATGTACAAACAAAACCAAATTAAACCCTGCGGCTCGTGACGATACATTGATGTGTAAAGACACGAAATGATCGGTCTGTGCAAGAAACTGAACAGTATTTATATCGTTTTTTTAACTCTGATGCACTGCAATGTCTGAACTGTCTGAACTGTCCTGAGTGGGTCCACGATAGCCGGCGCGTTACGCGTCTTCTTCTTCTTGCTTTACGGCGGATCGCAGACTTATAAGTGCATTACTGCCCCCTATCTTTCAAATCTTTACACATCAATGTATAGTCATGAGCCGCAGGGTTTAATTTGGTTTTGTTTGTGTATGTTTTTTTTTACTCTCAAAGCCATGATTCCCATCCACTTCCATCATAAGACTGACAGACTGCAACGGTTTGAGTTAAAAATCTTCATTTGTGTTCTACTGAAGAAACAAAGTCACCTACATCTTGGATGTCCTGGGGGTAAGCAGATAAACATAAAATTTTCATTTTTGGGTGAACTATCCCTTTAAGTGCCAACATACCAAAAAGGTAAACTCATCAAGTCATGAGTAATTTTTACAGCCTCATGGTGTTTCTTGAAAACTCAAAGTTTCCAAATTGTAGATTTTAAATAAAGATTGAAAGAGTTATTGGAAGCTTGATAGTGGTGACATTTAAGTCATGCGACTGTGACGTAGTTTGTTTATAGCCAGCCTTTAGCTTTTTACATCTGGCAATTGTATTTAAGCTCCAAAAGGAATTTAAAGTTGTGTTAATTTCATGAATATTATGTTGATGAACAAATTGTGCAAGATGCTGGTCACAGAACTTACAGTCTGCAATAACCCTACAAAAATACATAATCACTACAGCACTCTATTTATTTTTAGTGAATCCCTCTTGCAACTGAGGTCAGTTTGGCAATGGGCTTTTTATCTTACCTGTGATAGTTCTTAAAGTAGTTTACACTCTGTCTCTTAATGGACTCTTGCAACACCTCAGACTTGCTGCCGCAGAATTCCTCTCCCACCTGAATCAACCTATCAGTCGGCAAAGAAAAACAAAAAACAGACAAGAAAAAAAGAAGTAGAAAGCAGTTCACTCTTCTAATTAACCCCAAAGAGTTACTTCACATCACATGTCCCAGCGAGGGCAGAAAATGGCGCTTCTATTCACACAAGTCAGTGACCCCAAGGCAGGATCAATACAGAGGGCTGTGGTTTCACACACAAAATGGCCTTTTAATTGAGCCCTGTTAATGGGGATGACCGCACCACCCCTCTTGTTGAGGAACAAGCGGCTTCATTGATGCCCCCTGGCCCCGTTTTCTCTTTAGGGGAGTTTCTCATGAGGCAGAAGGGATGGTGGGGGAAACGGTGAAGTTGGTCCCCACAGGCCAATCCAATTAGCACTAATGAGGAAGTTGGTCCCTACCTGCTGATAACATCCAAAACCACAATGAAGTCGTCGTACTTGAAGTTGGACACGTCTGTTCCCAGCAAATAGGCTTTCACTTTCAATTGGACGTCCTGGGGTCAGAGAGTGGAGGGCGAGAGGTGGGAGGGCAAGTCATGAAGCTAATGGAGGAACGGAGAACAAACAGAGAAAGAAACAAGTAAATGAGCGCACTCCCTACCTGCCAGATCCGCGTTAAGCCATGTTCCAGCTTCTTTTTCACATAGCTGCGGCCCACGGTGGATTCGTCTGAGCCCTCTGCGCTGGAATCATCTAAAAACACAGAATTCACAGCACAGTTATTTTTAAAAGTAGCTAATACTCCGGTATACTCATTATATGGTATTATGACAGGAGCTCAGGTTAGTCTGATACAGTTTGGCACACGATTTCATCATGTTGCGCACTATCTTCAACCAGGATCTTATTTTCTTATAAAAATTGACTAAAATTATGAAATACTGACTAAATTTAAAGGACATTTTCATCAAAAGCATTCAAAGTGACTAATACAGAACTTTGCAATAGTCACACATAACATTTCTGGTGGCCAAAACCATTGGAACCAACAACCATCACAAATTGCTCTATCGTGTCATCAGCTAAAGAAATCGCATTCAAAACATTCACACCCGGGAAAGTGGATCAGAACAGATTGTGCTTGCAAAACTGCACCAAGTGCTCCCAACTCTTTGGCAGCTGCAGCAATGACAGTCACGATTACAAGGACCTTGACCCTGACATTTCACAGTGCTATGCTAATACACTAACAATGACATTCTCTTACAACATGGGTGCCAAATATAGTTATTTTTCCTACTTTGTAGCTTGTGCAAGTGGCTCACAGCAATAAGGACCACAAGGAACCAGATACCACTAATAGTAAGTAAATTTTCCCAAGTAAATTTCACAATTATTTCCAACTCCAGTGAATGTCAGAAACACTGACACTAAATGTGTTCAGTATTATTGCTACCCAGTCAAGAGAGGAGGGTAGTTTCTCTGTCAAATTTGTTGTTTGATTAACATTCAGACAAAATTTTGGTTTTCAAACAAATTATATGTTGAAAATTATTTAATAAAATTTTAATCAAATAAAAAATTAAGTTAATTGCATACTTTTATTCTTTGAATGTATCCAATACTGTTAAACCCAATGTACATTCCAAAGTTTATAACCTCATTAAATTACATTTGGCCCGCATAAGGTGTCTTGATCCTCAAACTATAATGAGTTTGACACTCCTGTCTTACAATGATCAGACTGATAACAAGCTCTTCCTGCAACAAAGCAGCTGTCGCTCCTCATCAGGGGAAATGTTCATCCTGACATACCAAAGTGAGTTTAATCAAAGAGGACACCTATCAGAGTCATCAAAATTTACCACCTAGATGTGCATCATCTATCCTGACAGAAGCTGTACCCGTTATGTAACATGCACCAAACTAAACTGAAACAGACTTCTGCATCAGTTCATTGTGAATTCATAGTGCTGCTTTTCATTGCTTTGGTCATTATGCATCCGCTCTAATGTAAAGAGAAGGATACTTACGATGAGAATGATGATATGACCTGCGGAGTTGAGTGCAGCAAGAGATGAGTGCATTAGGAGCGTGAATGTGGGCGACTGATCTTAATGTCTATATACGCACAGCGTGACTGAGAGTGACTAAATACAAAAGCCCTTCAGGTGGGATTTATTCTGGACTGATACTCCAGCAGGCTCTTAGTGATACAACATAATTATCGTGTCATTGATGAGCAGATTATACAAACAGTTCCACCTCAGCCCTCTCGCTGCAAGTCATCTCTAGAGAAAACAAACAAGCATTTACACATGAACCTCCCGTGCAAAAAGCCAAATGCTCTAAAGAAACACTCCACCTGTCTGCCTTTTCTTGCCAAAGACCACTAAATCCTTCATACTAAAATGTTGCAGGTTTGCCAAAGCGAAAACTTTGCCAAAAACAAAACATAACAAACAACCAACATAAATGTACAATACAAAACAAAACCAATCACAGAAAACCAAAACAAAAAACAACAAGCATGAAACAAAACAATACAAAAACAAACTAACCAAACAACACATTACAAAGCAAACAACAAAGCAAGTCTAAAGAAAAATCATAAAACAGAAAACATCAAAAATCAAAACAGAAATGAAACAAAAAGGCACAGGGTGAGTGAGAACCTTAGCCTATTCACAATAAAAATAGAGTGGCTAAAGTCGATGTGCAGTGAAGTAGTGGGACTAAATTGTTTTACGTCACCCTGTTCTGAAAACTTAATTGCGAGCATTATCCCACCCCCTGAAATATGACGTTCACAGTTCTTCTCAGTTGGTTTCAGAGGTTGGCACAATTTTTCACTCAGGAACCACCTTTTCTGTGATGGAAATTTGCAAAGTACCATTAACCAGAAGCATTGTGAGGTTAAGCTGAGAGAAACCATTGGTTCCAACATGTTTAGGAAACAGTCCAGAACAGTTCCTGATTGGGCACCAGCTTTGGCACCCTAATGGTGGAAAATGGGTAAATGAAACAAGGCACAAGTATCGGGACTGTTAAAGAAAGCTTAAAAGAAGACCTCAGCGCCAGTGATTGATGGGATTTTCAGCGGATGTTCAGCGCAGCCAGCAGATGAATGTTTGGCGCTCAGAAAAGAGAGCTTTTATATAGGGGAAGAGTGTTTTTATATAACAGTGCTCGGTTAAACCCTAGAGAGACACAGTCATCACTCAAGAGTTGTGTCTGTGCAGGCTTCACGTCTTCATCTTATCAGCACTGGAGAGAAGAAAAGTGCATTAAAAACATTTTCTTTCATGTATACTTTAAAAACTAGATTTGCATCATGCTTCAGTTCATATGCTCACAAATCCCATCCGGCTTTAGTTGTACAGATCACGACTTCAGCTGCAGAACACACAAAACATTGATATTTCACAGAGGCTAAATCCACAGAGCTCCAGGCTGCCTTTACCCTTTTCCTCACTCATAACATGAAAGATTTTATGAAGTCCCTATCGCTGATGGGAACCTTCCTGAACCCCAAGGGGAAAACACGTCCAAACCACGAATCAGGAAATACATGAGGTGGAAGAAACGTTCGGTGTGTGAGCAACTAAAACCTCAGATTGTCACATGAATGCAACCAAACAGTTATTTCTAACCTCCTAAGTTTAATATCTTCACAATGAACAAAGATGGGGGAAAAAGGAGAGGAAAGAAGATATTAAACCTGGTTTGAAAAGTAAAAAAAAAAACTTCCTGTGAGACCTGGCTCATTCAATTATGATAACAGTATCAGCTCAAACGCTTACAATCAGTGAAGTGTAGGGAATACTGAGT
>NW_015537969.1:1317278-1319938 GCF_001515605.1 Sinocyclocheilus anshuiensis
TGTAGGGAATACTGAGTGTGCTTAAATGCACAATCTTACACGGATTATGCTTGAAAAACCCAACAATGTGTAAAGTACTTTAAATGCAAATGTTGCATTATTGGTCATAGGTCAAAACATTTCGATGTAAAAAACATGATTCCAATAACAGTAAATACATTTTTTTTTTAGCTAATCTGAGATATTACTGTGCATCTAAATAGACTCATTGATAAGAAGATAACACCTGGTTCCTGGAATGACGGCTGTACTGATGTTCACTGTCAAGCAAACGTGTGGTGATTTTTAATCAAGGATGCTCTACATATGACCTCACTGCATTGACTTTGTGAGCAGTAGAAGCTGCATTAAGTAGTTCAAAAGAAATTGTGACCTTGGAGCAATGAAGAGAACAGACGATTTCTTTCTGCTCATGATTATATCTATGCATTTGTCCAGAAAATGTAGCCGCAAGATCAATAACATGCAATTTAAAGAGTGACAGTCCCATGACAGAAAAATCATTTTTGCACCCAGACCTTGACCTATACAGTGTTGCATATGAATATAAAATAATTAATTAAAATCCATAACCAAATCAAGTCAAATCTGGACCGAATAATACTCCTGAATTTCAGAAAAATTAAGAAAAAATTTAATGTAAAAAATCTAGTTAAATTATAATAGGGGATGGTCCTATTAAAACATTCTGTAAATAATTATGCAAGAAATATTATTATGTAAAAACGTAAACATTTCAATATAATTTAATAATGTAACAAAAAAGGGAATAATATATATTTTTACATTCAATATGTGGTCTCCAACATTTGGATCCTGCTGTCTGAAAACTAAAACATCCCATTTGAACCTCTCCATTTAAATGTAATGAAAGAACCCCTAAAGGTGTTTCTTTATATATCCAACAATGTTCAGTGGCTAAAAAATGAAGTTCTTTTCTAAGCTCCTTTCATTAAACCTGCAGGATCGGAGCTTCTGGAGCCGAATCAAAGTGCTCCTTGGCTCCTGACAAGAGTTGGATTTTTCCCCAATCATTTCAGTCCATGAGGAGTGCAGCTATGCAGAGCCACAGAGTAAATCACTGCAAGCCAACTGCTGGAGAGGACAAGAAAAATATCATCTCCCTGGCAGCAGCTCCTCACACATACACACAAACCCAAGCGGAATGAGCACACATTCGCTCCCACACAGCCGCACACAAACAGGCAACAGCACACTGTAGAGATTTCAGCATCCCAGGGAATTCTTGGGAAAGGAGAGGGGCAGACTAACTGGACAGGCCGTTCGAGGAAAAATCAATGAGGTGAAAAAAATACAGAACATGAACCGAGCAGCACAAGAAGCCAGAGTCCTCTCACTAATGATCGCTAACACGCAGGAGTTCTTTAGAGCACGAGTAATGAATTTACACTGGAAGCCGACTGCGTCTAAAAGTGTCTTTGGTTTGACACACTGCCATCCGCATACACTCCCTTACATCTAACTGAACTAGGACCGTGAAAGAGGAACAAGTTTGTTTTATGTAGCTCATCTGAATGGTTGGCATCATTGTTGGAAATAAATGGCTTCTGTCTGTTTATATACACATACACACTACAAAACATAAAAATAACTCAAATATATATGGTAACACACAAGTAAATACATAAAAAATACTAAAACTAAAATAGTATAAAGCAACCTAAAAAGAAAAAGAAATAAAAAAGAATACTAAAAATCACAAATGCTTTTGAAAATTAAATTAAATAAATTCTACATTTAAACTAAGGTTTTAATTATCGTTGCAAAGCACCTTATAATTAAAAAATACAAGTCTTTTATGCTCACCACGGCTGCATTTATTTGATAAAAAAATTCAATAAAAGAGTAGAAATAATATATGAAATATTAATGCAATTTAAAACCACTTTTTCTACATCTATTATAGCAATTTATTCCTGTGATGGCAAATTTGACATTTTAGTTTATTAAACATTTATTGTTAATAACAATATTATCAATCAAAACAGTTGTGCTGCTTAAGATTTTAGTGGAAACTGACTACTATTTTTTTTTTGTAACGACTGCATCAGTTTTTATCAATTTATTGCGTTCTTACTTAACAAAAATATAATAAGTATATATATATAAAAATCTTAATAAATTTTTGTGTGTGTGTATGTTAATATAAACATTATACTACAAGGTAATATGTCACCTTTGATTTATGCCACAGTAGCATGAGCTTTTCTCATATAATATTCAAATCATGTAATTAACCAACATGTGCAATTAATTCAATTAAATATTTAGTTGATTGACAACCCTAATAATATGTCATGTGCAACTCCTCACTGAGACTTATCTTCTCTGGCAGCTCTTTATTTACAGTTTATTCAGAAGGGACATCAAGGGTAAAGTGACATTGATTACTCGTAACCTTTCTTCCTGGTAAATCTGAAAGGATGCAGGTGTACAACTGTAATTCACCATGAACAGCAGGAAATATGCTTCTATTAAAAGATGGTCATTAGATTGTCAGGTTTCTCATTAAAAGCAAATTCAATTTAAAATAATATGATAAGAAGAGGCACAAAAGAGATGAGTGGCAAAAAAACAACTAAAGTTTTAGACCCAAGCTGACAAGACGGTCTGACACTGGAGGGCTAATTCTTCAGCAG
>NW_015537969.1:1320141-1323302 GCF_001515605.1 Sinocyclocheilus anshuiensis
GGGGGGGGGGGCTCATACAAGTAAATCACTATTAGTACCACATTACATCGCCATGAAATTTGATCATATCAAGAACATCGCACCATTGTTCAAAACACGTCTCCTCAGGTCTAAACTCAGAGGTACGACTGATTTCAGGTCAGTGTACAGTTTGAGAGGACAAAACCACACATTTTTCCTGTGGTGTAAACACACGGCTAGGAGAGAACAAGAAAACCTGACCTTCTCACTCTAGAGAACCCTGCGTGAAAATAACAAACTTTGACTTTAAGAAGATCTTTGACTTTAGCAAGTCAAGTATCAGGACATTTTTGACTTCCAAACTGAAAACATATCCAAAGAACAAACAAACCACCCTTTTCCAGCTCAGAAATACGTAACTGCAGCCCTGCGTTCTTTAGTCTTAAAGTGGTGATTTTGTGCTTAGGAAGGATCATCCAAAAGCAAAAATCATATGGTCAGTCTTTCCTAAACGATCCCGTAAATCTGTTACCAGACTGAGACATGAGGGAGGCATTAAATACAAAAACGGCTGAAATCCTCACTTTGAATGTCCTCGTTCACACTTGACAGTCTCCTAATAAAGACAAATGGCTGAATTTTTTTACGAACAAGAGCAATGCATGATTTACTACCTCGTTCAGAAAAGGCATCTTTCCCAAAGTTCCCAGTTGCTCCATTCCCACTCAACAGAGCCAAACCTCTAAAGCAGGACCATCAACCGAAGTTACAACATCTTCGTCCCTTCTTACTCAAGCACATGCTCACGACCAAAGGTGAGCAGCTGTGCTTTCCCAACGACACAGACACACAATCAATCTAAACTGCGAACCGAACCCCAAAACCGATCCTGAGAAAGACCCTGCCAAATCAAGGTCTAACTTGCATTCTAATGAATTACTTTCGACCGTTTTTTTCACAAATGGTTGTCAGTGATTATACACCTTGTGAAATTAGATAGCAAAGCAAGTCACAGGCCAGCGGAGGCAATTTACCTGTTGATAGCTCTGGCAGCTAAGAAGAGGAAAGTAAAGCCATCTTGACACGGACCAAGATGAATACCGTACGCAACGGTATGCAACAAGAGGTGTAACTGTCAATTTCACACAGGGATTGGTGCATTATTCAATGTTATTCAATGTTACGGACACACGTATGAAGTAAAGCATATCGGTCACTGCAGAACAGAATATCAACTAGATATATGTAAATAAATTAGATGTTTGAATTTTCCCTAAGATCATTACCATTCACCCTTTTAAATTATGAAATGCCATCTCATATTTAATACCATTAAGCTATAAATTAGTAACACTTTATAATAAAGTTCAATTAGCTAACATTAGTTAATGCATGAGGTATCACAAAACACCAATGACCAAAAGATTTCACAGCATTTAAAATTCTAGTTAAAAGTGGGGTATGTATTTTTTCTGAGTCGGGCCGAGTACCAAAACAAACTTGTAGCCAATCAGCAGTAAGGGGCGTGTCTACTCATGATGTGGATGAGAGAGCGCTCAGTGCACAGGATGGACATTAGCCGAGCCAAGCGACGACAGAAAGATAGAGATGGCGGATAAAACAAAAACAAAAGAGGAAACAAAAAGAAGGCTTACGATAAGGCAAAAAGTAGGACCCGTGTAAATATCGGATCAGCTTTCCAGCGCTGGAAAGAACTCAAGGAGTGGGAAGGCCTGCGATCGGACACCGAGGTTGCTTTGTTTCTTCTCGATAGGTGAGTAACATTGGTTTTGCTTTGTTTTACAGAACTAATATATGCTGGTGGCTTTTGCTTGAATATGCTCGTGTCATGTTCGCTTGTTTGTTCATCTGCAATCGTATTTTCGTTCCCTTCAGCTATGATAAAGACATTATCATTTCCACACCCTATAAGCCTGGAGCGTCTAAACCTCCTCCACTGTCTGTTTCAAGCATCAGCTCCAAGGCGTGTTTGTTTTGGTGATTTTAAATATCAACATTGGCAACCAGAAATAACTTACCCCACCTTTAATATATATTAATTAGTTAATATATATACAGTATGTATATATAATATATATAGTTCTGTGTTAATAATTTATGTTCATTTATAACAGAAATGTTAATTTATAAAATTTTAAATGTTAAAATGTAATAACATATGCTGCATTATTTCATGCACTGTAAAAAAAAAATAGTTTTTACAAAATCATTTTGGCAGCTGTGGTTGCCACAATAATTTTGTAAAAAAAAAAAAAATATGTAATGCAATAAACATTCATTAAACAACAGATGTAACAAAGCCCAGGAACGATGGCATGGAACGATTACTGGTTTCACGGTAAATCACGGTAACATGCCCTGACGGTTAGTATTACCGTTTAAAATTTAATTATCATCAAAACCGTGTTTGATTATCGCGATTTAGAAAATTCGCGGTAAATCCTGTCCAGCCAGCATCAGTCTGACGCAGAAGCAGCATGCAATGTTGTTGTTGTTGTTTTTTGCACGAGAGGAAATGGCGGAAGGCAGTGACAGCGCTCGGGAGATTTTTCAGCCATCTAAGAGGACCAAATCGGTGGTCTGGTCGTATTTTGGCTTTTACAAGAGTCCTGAAGGCAATTTAATCGAGGATGGTCACCCTGTCTGCTGATCTTGCAAGAAGAAAGTTGCTGCAAAAGGGGGAAACGCATCAAATTTGCTCAGTCATCTTCGTGACCACCACCCACTGTTATATAGCGAATGCAAGGTAACTTTTACCTCAATACCAAAACTAACTGGGCAAATAATTGGACAAAAAATATTGATTAGAGATCAAATATTTCGTTATCTCACTTGTTTAACACAAAGCTTCCACAAAGAAAAGTTCGCAGCAAGTGGCTTTGAGCCAAGACGAACGAACGTTCAAACTATAAGGTTGACATTTAAGGGATAATGTATTGTATATTCATAGTTAACTTATTACACCGATTTTTTTTTTTTGTTTACCTAAAATATATAAATACGGGGATATGAAATATTGAATTGAGATTGTTTTGAAATCTTACCTGTTTATAAATCCATTATGAACAGTGTACAAAACAATCGTCAGGACAATATGATCACTACAGCAAAATTATAGTAGTATTAATACTAAATTCCTCTGATTTCATTTTCAATACAATCAAAAACTGAGACGCAAG
>NW_015537969.1:1323647-1344916 GCF_001515605.1 Sinocyclocheilus anshuiensis
AATATTTATTATTATTATTATTATTATTTTATTCAAATATTGTCTAATTGTGTCTTATTTACTATTAAACGTTTTCAAACTAAACTTGCTTACACTGCCGTCTTAAATCATATTTCTATCACTGACGAAAAATATGTTCTTACATTAAAATAGAAAAATTTAATTAGCCTATTCTATTTATGTTTGTATGTGAACTCGAAATCAACCCCAACTTGCTAACCAAAGATCACATGATCACTAACGGAAATCACATTGTGTGTGTGTATATATATATATATATATATATATATATATATATGTGATTTATTATTATTATTATTATTATTAGGGCTTCATGTTAATGTTAATTTAATGTTTATGCTAAAAAAAAGTGCATATAGCTGCTAATTGTATTTGTTGATTTTCAAATATAAAACTTATTTTCAACGTTTTCATCTAATTTTAGCAAAACCGTGATAATATTGATAACTTTGGTCACTATAACCGTGATATGAAATTTTCATACCGTTACATCCCTATCCCAAATGTACATAAATGATAACAAAAACTATTAAGAAACATGATTATATAAACAAAATGCTTTCAAATGCGGAGCATCATGCAGGGAATTCTGGGAATATCAGTTTACAGTTTTTGACTGTAATTTATAGTTGATTTGTTTACTTCTAAAAACTGTACAATTAACAGCATTTTACTGTAAAATTACATTAAATATCTGTGGTTAGATCTTTTAGTTTTTCCCTGTATACAGTACAGGAACATACCGTTAACCTATAAAACAGTTTTTTTTCTCCTTAGTGTAACAATAACAATATTTTACAGTTAAATTTATACTCATTGGTAAAATGTTACCAGTTAAGCTCTATAAAAACAGGTAGTATCTGTAATACATAGCAATCACCAGAGAAAATAATTTCCATTATTATTTCAAGTAATTGTCATTTAATATAGTAATTAATGTTAACATTTCTTCTTTTAAACACTCCTGGCCTGGTTTACTTCCATTGTACAGTAATTGCACTACTGTAAGCTTTTTTCCAATTTACAGAATTAGGCTATTTTCTGTGGTAATCAACACCGTCACAAACGCCATTAATAGAGGGCAACATGTAATTGAAAATTCAGGACTTTACTGTAAGATACATACCAATCAGGTATTTAAAAATGAGTGTGTCAGCAGATTGGTCTTCACCTTTCCCCACTTTCTACATGTCAGTTCATTTCAGTGTGTCACTTTCCCAGTCTCCCATTAATAATCATTTATCCTCATTTGGAAAGCTGGTTCTACTCATTGGGCGGGTGGCCCTTGAGAATCGGTGGTTAACAAATTTTGCATATTTCATGTTCAAGAACAAGGTGGCATTAATACAAAACTGACAAGTTTAGTGTATCAGCCATCAAATCCTAGGAAACGCATTCATCCGTTCCGCCACTGACGGAAGGTTAAAGTGCCCCCTCAGGCAAAAGATTAGCCAAGGACACTACTGTATTTCGATCCAATAAATGCAGCCTTGGTGAGCGCAAGAGACTTCTTTTAAAGAATTTAATAATTTACACGTCATGCTTTGTGGGTGAAAAAGGAATAATTTAAGCCACCTCATAACGTCTTCGTAAGTAAAAAATATACCTCAGCTATGTGGAATAACTGATGACACAAGCAAAAATTCTGTGCCTATCCTCAATAAGGTCAGACACTGACACTGCTGCACTGTCACAGTGTCTTCTGCCTTTCCATAGCCTACAGGCCTGCAGATTAGTGCAGTCACTTAGTCGAAGAAGAAGCTATTGAATGCGGGAAAGAGGGAAAAAAACTGAAAGAAATGGGCAGGAGATGAGAGAACACCTTAAGAATATAAACCATCCATCAGGGCTGCAAAATATTTACAACTGATGACTAGCAAGCACATGATACACTCGGTGTCCCCATAATGTCTCGATCACAAATGATTCTTGAACTTGATCTGTCAAATATCTCAGGCTAAATATATACAAAGGAGCATAACAACTGAGTATAAGCCTGTAAGTTTTGTTTTGTTTTTTGAGAGAGAGAGAGTTATGAAACTTAGGATGCAGTTTCTCTACATGGCATAAAATAGGATTTCTTTTACTTGTTTCCAGTAAATTATTCCACCACCTTAAAACAAGATATATTTATAAGCAACGCTGCATGTGACTTTTTTCAATATAATTCAAGATTTCTGTGAATTCTGCTTCAAGTAAATTCATATTGTTTAAAAGATGTTTACATGTTGTTATGGCTAAGTAAGACAAAAATACTGATTATGAAAATGATTTTTTGCAGTGTAGACAAGGCTAAATGATAGATTAAGATTAATAAAATCTTGAGTGTACTTTGTTTTGTTCCATTGGCAGACTTTCCATTTGGTTAAACATAAAGCTTGCTAAATGCATTACATATTAATAAATAAAATTGTACGTTATTTTCTAAAAGCCATTTTGGCAGAGTATATCTGAAAAATTATGACTACAGTGGAAGTAATTGTTCTTTAGAGGACTGATGAGGAGAAAAGTACAAAAATGTGTGTATTGCTGGGCTTATATTATTTACTTGAGTTGTAGCAAATGTGAAAAATAAATTAATTGTACGAAGAATAGAGATTATAAAAAGACGGAAAAAAAATACAGTGCAAGTACAAGACAACTGCTAAATTCTAAAGTAGTACAGAGCTGACTGTGTTAAAAGTCACAAGAAAATATCAGTTTTAAAGAAAAGACTTCCATTAAAACGAATGATTTATGTCCCTCGTTTAATATTTATAGAAAATAACCACAAACCCATCATTACCTACAGCAACAATGCCTGTTCAGTTAGTAGCATTTCGTACGCTTCCCTCTGTAGGGATTATTAGGGTACTTTAGAAAGGTTCAATGAATTTCCAATGACAGACCTAACCAGGAACAAGCACCAATCTGTTTCAGCACTGCTCAGTGACCTCAGACATCGAAGCGGAGGCAAGACAGAAAGGCAAACGTTACAAACTACACTGCAGCTAGCTAATGGCGCAGCGCCCCTTTCAATTACCTGCTCAGTCTCCTTGGCCACCACTGTGCCGATTACAGCACACAACAAAAGCCATTTCCTCTGAATACGCAAGGCAGGACCTTACACTATAAAAGCACAAATGTAATGCTTATAAATCTAACCATCACGAGTAGTGAGCACCCTAATGAATCCCTAGCTCTTTCTAATAAAACTGATTTAGAGTTACATATAAAGTAGCCAAAATACAGAACGAGTCGACCTCCAGACAGTTCAGAGAAACACAAGAGAACTCAGAGAGTTGCATCATCAGAAAGATGAAGCACAGGTGCCAAAGAACACTGAAAAAATAATATTACTGTCAGAGATGATGCATAGTAGTCCACATGACACATTACTCCAGAGTTTGAGTCTGGCTTGGGACATTTACAGATCCTACGCCTCATATTTTGTCTTATCTTTCTCCACTTCTACCTATACCATTAAAAGTCTCACTAAGTATTTAAATTAATTAAAAAAAAATAAAAAATAAAAAATCCTCAAACAGCATCTTTGCCTATATAAAAACAATAAAGTTTATATCAAATTTCATAAAATATTAAGAGAAATTAACATCAAACAAACTAAAACCATAAAAAGTTCCTAAAAGAAATGTTAACCTTAACATTAATTATTAAAAACTTATCTTATTTTTTATTGTACTTCAGCTAGTTGACAAAGGAAATATCTAATTTTCATTTAGTTTAACTTAATGTACTAGACATAAATGTAATAAAAATTACAACAAAATTACTAAAACTTTAACTAAAATTAAAATAAAAATCAAATATTAAAAATATTATAATAGTATCCCAATTATACTAAAACAACACTGAGAGAAATATTACGGTATCTATAACTGTCTAATTCCATTGACCGGTTTTAATTATTTATCTTATAAAATTTACTGAAGAAACAAGTAAACCCCAATTAAATCATGCAAAGTAATATTATATGTAAGGTACACAACTAAATTCATATACAGTTTGGCTAAGGTATTTTATCTTGTTTAAAGGATGTTTATACTGTAAAACAAAAACAAAATACTGCTGAAGTATTGTACAAATGTCACATGTACAAGAGGCATTATGATGAGGAATATGGAGTGTTAATATTTCAGCCTGCTTGAGCCTGATATCTGATCAGAGCTACTGACTGTATCATGGGAAGTCGTTTTGATGCTCTGCTTGGTGCCATTGTTCATTGTTATTGTTCTGCTTTTGCTGACTATCTCTGCATGACAGCTCTGGCCCAGCATCTGGAATTGTGCCTTGATTGTCAGCCAAAAAGTATATTACTGGCACAACATGCCATTTTGAATCTTCTGAATAGTGCCATTGATTGGTAAGACCGAAATAAATTGTTGTCTTTTGTCACTTTTATTATATTCAAAACACAGTTTACCCAAAAAATGAACCCAAGACTCTTTACAGAGGTGCCAAGAGTGACTGATTTTGCTTACCCGCTCCAGGAGTTGCCTCGTCTTCTTTGTAGTGCTCATCGTGCCACTGCATGGTTAGATGGTAACTGAGCATCACCTCCCACAAGGCCTTGCAGAGGTCAGTCAAGCAGGGGATGTAGCTGTCTGTGGTTATGTGCTGGGGTGAGAACGATAAAAGAAAAGAGCTGCATTCTCACTGTTTTGATTTACACAAGCCCCTTCAGTTTCAACAACAACAGAACAACAATTGATTTCAAAAAGTAGTGTCAACAAAGATATACAGGAAATTATGGTATGTGACACTGAAGGATCATGTGACACTGAAGACTGGAGTAATGGCTGCTGAAAATTCAACTTTGCCATCACAGGAATAAATTACATTTTAAAATATATTAAAATAGAACACAGTTGTTTAAAATTGTAAAAATATTTCATAATATTACTGTTTTTACTCCAATAACAATATATACATATACATATACTAAAATAAGTAAATCCTGATTCCCTCAATCTGTGTGCATTGAAATGGACAGTACAAGCAGAACTGATCCCAAAAATGAACTGGACATAGAATTATTATTTTTTTTTACAATCTCAATACTTTGTAAAGGTCCATAGATGCCCTCAAAATTCAAATCGGAGAAAAAAGACACACTAAAGATCTGGCGAGGAACCCAGTTTAGCGTGACATTATGTGTCTCAGATGTGTGTGTATCTTTAAATCTAGCTGAAGAGACATTTGGAAAACAGTAAATCTGACATTGAGGGAGCATGAATACACCAGAGATAACGATTGACCTGCTGTGGACCTTAATGAATATTTACCATGCGATCAATCCTTCAAAACCTCTGAGAATCTCTAGCATTCCTTGGAACGCTATAATTAGAAATAATACCATAGAGACAACAAAACAAGCTCCTGTCTGGGATGAAAGATCTGTATATCAAATCGGGGGGTGGGCTGTGTACAAAGTAAAATACAGTCTGAATCAACTTTGACTTTGGTGACACCGGCGTTCTCAGAGGAGCTGACATACTTCCTTTGGTCAGTGCGATTTGTGGCCGGGGAAAGCTGACATAAACTTTGCCGTGTCTAGAACCGCTGCATTGCCGACTCATCCATACACATATTCATCAATGCTGTCAGCAGTGAGATGCTGGAGCTCGATCACTGCCTTTTCTTCTTAACCAAGCTTGGAAGCTCTGCAAACTGCTGGAGCCTGGTTAATTACGATCGGCCTGAGGCTCGTCGAGGCTGTTTTTGAAGGCAAGGGAACGGCACATAGCAACATGGCTTCCAGCTGTGGAAAAGCTAACAGTTTTTGTGCTTTAGTTACAATTTATGTATTATCGTCATCACTTTTTTTACTACCGAACCAGTGTTGCTGCAAGGCTTATTTGTAAGTTTACCAATGGACTCTGTAAATTAGGCTCCACAATAGAAGCCTTTCAGCTTCTGATTGTCTATTGCCAAACATTTACCTAATCAACTTTACTAAAGCTTTACCAAGGATACGATTGAGGTCACTGCGTAGGAACTTTAAATATGTTAACAACATTTACATAGCTGATGGCATAAAATTCAACTTTAGTGCGGGAAACTATTAAATTGAATTGTCCACTAAATCTTGAGACATAGGAAAACAAAAATGTAGCACAACTTTACCTGCCAACTTTACCTTAGTTAATAGCAGTATTTCCGATTTGAAATTCAATACCTGTGCTAACGTAAATACACTACCACTCAAAGGTTTGCAGTCAGGAAAAGTTTTTTTTAATGTTTTTAAAAGATGTCTCTTATGCTTACAATGCTGCATTTCTTGGATCAAAAACACAGTAAAGACAGTAATACTGTGAAATATTATTACCAATTAAATAATGGTTTCTATTTAAATCGTTTTTAAAATGATCAAAAATAATCAAAGCTCAATTTGCAGCAGTCATTACTCCAGTCTTCAGTTTCACATGATTCTTCAGAAATCATTCTAATATGGTGCTCAACAAACTATTCTCAATGTTGAAAACTGATAAATATTTTTGTGGAAATTGCGATGCATTTTTCAGCATTTGATAAATAGAAATTTAACAGTTGAACAGTGAAAAGTATTTATTTCTTTTAAAACAATATCAGTTCAAACTAAATTATGAAAAAGTTATTAAATTATTATTAATCGAAGTGGATAATAGGTTCATAAATATACAAACTGTTTCATCACAGTAGTTTTGTATCTGACAAAGATGAGTAATAGGCAAGGAAAATCACACATTCTTGAGAAAACGGAAGCTCCCAAACATAAATGAACACTTCTGAACACTTTGACCACATTCATTAAATTGAATTCCTTGATCCATAAACTTGTTTCAGCTCTGTTTTGACCCAGTACTCAAGAACCAGTGTCCAAAAAAAAACATCAGTTGTTTCCCTCTGTTTTAAGAGACATTTAGTCAAGGCTACAACTTAAAATCACACTCGTTGCACAAATTGAGACTTTAACAAACAATCAAATGAATAAAACACTCATTCACCTTTTGTATTCACATACTGAGACACAATGCGACCTGATCCGAGTGGCTGCAATAAATCTAATTAGGCCTGTGCTGCATACAGAAAAAGCTTTGGGCATTTAGAGGTGATTCATCACTTACGGTAATTCTGCAGTAACAGATAAACAAGCTCATATGAAACCATCCCACACAACTCATTACACTAGAGCGGCTCCGACTAATGCAATGAACTGTGGCTCAAGTATTACACCGAAGGAAATGCGTAACACATTGCCAAAGCTGCCAAAATGTAATACTCAAGGCCGAAAGCAAGAATTATATGAGCCATTCGTCTCATTTGAAGTTGATTAATTGTTTTGGACAGCTTCATCCCTTCTTTGAATAAAGTTGTATGGCTGCCATCATTGAGCGTAAGGGGATGCTCAGCTGGATTAACACTGATCCAGTGGTTACTACACAGGAAGTATAGTATACTAATTGATGTCTAATGACTCCTGTAGGTAAGCAGAGGGAGAAGTCAGCCATCTCATTCAAACAATCAATCCCTCAACCTCTCCAGATGACTTCTTGCTATTGGGATCGAGGCATTGTTGCCTGGCAACTGAGCGTTGGTGGAGAGAAAGGAGGATAAATGTCTTTCTAATCTCAAAGGAGTCTTATTAGACAGACAGATGGACATTTATAGCTGATATTTTGATAAGAACGTTTCACGCTCTGTATGGGATTCAGGCAGGTGCACAGAAACCGATTCAGGTCAGTGACTTCATCCAATGGCGAGGTGGGAATTGCATCCGAAAACATGAGAAAGTTCTTTCATGTACTCTTGATTTTTTCCTCCCTATAGTCTCAAAGACGTCACTGGGGTTGTTTCAGTGCTCATCGCTATTTGCTCAGATAAAAAAATGTGGAGACCTGGGTGACAGAGGTGACCACCTTCCTAAATACAACCAAATTGTACCCATTGTCAAATATGACTGTAGTAAATATCTTAAAAGTAAAGAAGAATGAAAACAAAGTGAGAGGGAATGTTCTGCTGCCATCAGCAGGCTGTAAACATGTGAAGTCAGCAAATCTCTTTGGCTTCTTCTCTATCATAACCAAGCTCAAGAAGTCACACCACAGATGGCAGAGCTGGAGAGGCTCAGCCAGGGTCAAGGGTTTTCTAGTTCCTCAGGAACAGGATGTTAGGATCACATACTATTTGTAATATTAGGCTACTTTTTTTTTAGACATGTGTTTTTCTCTTTTTTGCCGTTACATTTATCGCTGGTCCTTTATTACATACACCCACACATTTTTCAGAGCTACATCTCAAATGGCTTAAAATCCTTTAAAGTTTTATAAGGAAGAGCAACAACCAATTATATTTACATGCATCAATATAATATTACATGTGATGCAAATGTCAAAATGTATTATTTTGCATTATGCATTATGGTAGAAGTATTTTTAGGTCATAACATAGTACTGTGCAAGGAACTCCATGAAAATGTCATTATTTTTCAAAAATTTGCCCCTGTAATTATAATGTGTGTGAAAGGAAATATAAGCTGTTGGTCAAGTTAAGTCATGCATTTCCAACACTGTAAAAATGTTGTTTTTTTTTAAGTTAAAAAAATGAGCTGCTGCTCCCCGCCCCCTTTTCCAGAATAGGGCTGTGCCTTTACAGCTCCTTCCTCAGCATATTCTGCCAAAAAACATTTGTTTAGTTTTGATTATCATGTCTATTGCACTGAAATCATGCGTTTTAAAGCCATCAGTTTAAACTTCTGATAGACGGTTTTCTGAGCGCAGAGAAGTTTATGTTAAAAACACACATGATTTAGAAAACTCATGTTTTAAACTTGTGTTCCTGTTCAAGTCTTGTAGGGCTTATTATTATAATAGGGTATTGGGATCCAGAAGGACAGAGTGGTTAGTGGAAGTCGAGCCTATGTGCTCAGGTAATTTAATTGTCAAGGTGGGTGGGGGGTGGGGGTCGGTCTCTCTTTTTATTCTTCTTTTTTTTTTATTCTTCTTTTTTTTTTCTTCCCTTTCTCTTTTTTATTTTCCTTTTTCTTTCATCAGTCCCTTTCTTCTACCTGGTTCCAAGATGCTTCTTGCCAGTTCAGTGCCATACAGTCTTTTTAAGCCTTCAGAATGGTTAATTCTGTTGTGTCAGGGGTTGGGAGTCTGCGTCTAGTAACTTGGAACACCAAGGGAGTGAACAATGCTATCAAAGCTAGTAAAATCTTAGCACATTTACGGGATCTTAATGCAGACATTATGTTTCTACAAGAAACTCACCTGCGAACATCAGATATACTTCGTATTAAGAGAGCATGGATGGGTCACCTGTTTCATTCTAAATTCTCTCAGAGGGCTCGTGGGGCCGCTATCATCATTCATAAAAGAGTTTTGTTTGAACCAGCTGAGACCATTATAGACTCAAATGGTCGTTTTGTCATGGTCTCAGGCAAGCTCTGCAATACTCCAGTAGTCTTGGCTTCCATATATGCCCCCAACTGGGACAATGATGAGTTTTTTGTCAAGTTTTTTTCAAGTCTACCAAAAGTAGATGAACACTATATTATCATTGGAGGAGATTTTAACCTGGTCCAAGATGTTTCCCTCGACAGGTCTTCCCCCAACCAGTCTACTCTTTCTAAGTCAGCCAATGTGGTGCTGAATTACACCTCTCAACTGGGACTTTCTGACCCTTGGAGATTTAAAAACCCCCAGGGCAAGGCTTTTTCATTCTTTTCACAAGTGCATCATACGTTTTCCAGAATTGATTTCTTTTTGGTAGATAATAAGTTATTGCACTATATTACCACATGCACTTACCATACATTAGTTGTCTCCGATCACGCCCCAGTATCAATTGACATAGCTTTGCCCTCTATTAGACAGTCGCCTCCATTATGGAGATTCTGCTCCCCCAAACTGTCAGATAACGCGTTTAAAGATTTCCTTTATTTGCAGATTAATTTTTACTTCGAACTCAACCAGACTCCAGACATTACTAGTCACACCCTATGGGAGGCCTTCAAAGCATTCATTCGTGGCCAGGTCATTTCATATACTTCACAAGTGAAGAAAGCCGAAAGACTTAAATTGTCTACAATAGCTAGCGAACTGTCCGTTAGATGTTTCTTATGCCTCTTCACTTTCGCCTACTCTCTATTCTAAATTACATTCAGAATACAACTTGATGCTGACAGATCAAACCGAGAGACAACTTAGACAATGTAAGCAGCGCTTTTTTGAGCATGGAGACAAGGCAGGGAAACTCCTGGCCCACCAAGCTCGGTCGGCTAGCGCATCTAGGTGGATTCCAAGCATTAGATCCCCAATGGGTGAATTAATAGCTGAGCCGGCTGGAATTAATTCGCTTTTCTTAGATTACTATAATCGACTGTACACTTCAGAAAATCCTCCAAATAATGCAGCAAATTTAGATCTACTCAACTCATTTGAGTATCCCACAATTGACGTAAACATAGCTAAAAACCTAGGGGACCCAATCACAGAACAAGAGGTACAAGTGGCGATTACATCCATGCAGTCGGGAAAATCTCCAGGCCCTGATGGCTTTACTGTTGAATTTTATAAGGCTTTCGCTCCCAATTTAGTTCCTAGATTAGTAAAACGTTATAATGATTCCTTTAAAGCGGGTCAGCTTCCCCCTACACTATCTGAGGCTTCTATTTCTTTGCTCCTTAAGAAGGATAAGGATCCCACCTCATGCAGTAGTTATAGACCAATATCATTGTTGAACGTAGATTTCAAAATTCTGGCCAAAGTTCTATGTCTCCGCCTTGAACGTGTTCTACCCACTTTAATTGTTCATGATCAGACAGGCTTCACCCCAGGGAGACACTCTTTTTTTAATACCCGGAGGCTTCTCAACATTCTCTTTTCTCCTCCATCTGACTCACCTGAAATTATTGTGTCCCTAGATGCCGAGAAGGCCTTCGATAGGGTGGAATGGGTTATTTGTTTTTCATTCTGGAAAAGTTTGGGTTTGATTCTAGCTTTATCTCTTGGATTAGACTTCTTTATTCTTCCCCTATAGCTTCTGTACACACTAATGGTATGCGGTCACCTTCTTTTTCTCTTCAACGTGGGACACGGCAGGGCTGTCCCCTGTCTCCCTTACTTTTTAATCTAGCTATAGAACCTTTAGCTATCTGGCTTCGTAGTCACAATGGCTTTGAGGGAATTAAACGTCATGGATTAGCTCACAAACTTTCTCTATATGCCGATGACCTTTTATTATTTATTTCAAACCCCGCTACCTCTCTGCCCCCAATCTTGAATATTTTAGACAAATTTAGCCGAATATCTGGCTACAAGATAAATTTGCAAAAAAGTGAACTTTTTTTTGTTAATTCTCAAGCTAAAAAACTTCCTAGATCATCGTTACCCTTCAAGATTGCGTCTGACGGTTTCAAATACCTGGGGGTCTTTTTTACAAACTCTTACAATACTTTATTTGCAAGCAATTTTCAACCACTTGTGGATAAATCAAAGCTGGACATGTGTAGATGGGCCTCTCTGCCTTTATCCCTTGTAGGCCGCATTAATTTGGTCAAAATGGTTATTTTGCCTAAATTTCTTTACCTCTTTCAACACTTACCGATTTGCATGACTAAATCTTTCTTCAATGGCTTTGATGGTCTTTTGCGCTCATTTCTGTGGGGAAATAAACCTGCTCGGCTTAAGAAGTCAATCCTACAGCTCCCTAAAGCTAAGGGAGGCCTAGCACTCCCCAATTTCCAGCAATATTATTGGGCCTGCAACATTCATAAGCTTCTCTTTTGGAATAGGGATAGCTACTCTGACAACTGTCCACCCTGGGTGCATACAGAAACTTCTTCGACGAAAAGTGCTCTCTATTCTATTGTGTGTTCTCAACTTCCCTTAGTTTTAAGCAAAGTCTCAAATAATCCAGTAGTCACTAATACCCTCAAAATCTGGGTGCAATTTAGGAAACATTATGGCTTACATAGAGGTTCTATTCACATGCCTATCTTTGACAATTATTTTTTTCCCCCATCCAGTTCAGACCCTGCATTTCGTGTTTGGTCATCCAGAAACATGCTGTTTTTCGGGCCTGTCTCTTTAAATGCAAATGAGCTGCTGCACCCCGCCCCCTTTTCCAGAATAGGGCTGTGCCTTTACAGCTCCTTCCTCAGCATATTCTGCCAAAAAACATTTGTTTAGTTTTGATTATCATGTCTATTGCACTGAAATCATGCGTTTTAAAGCCATCAGTTTAAACTTCTGATAGACGGTTTTCTGAGCGCAGAGAAGTTTATGTTAAAAACACACATGATTTAGAAAACTCATGTTTTAAACTTGTGTTCCTGTTCAAGTCTTGTAGGGCTTATTATTATAATAGGGTATTGGGATCCAGAAGGACAGAGTGGTTAGTGGAAGTCGAGCCTATGTGCTCAGGTAATTTAATTGTCAAGGTGGGTGGGGGGTGGGGGTCGGTCTCTCTTTTTATTCTTCTTTTTTTTTTTTATATCTATTTTATTTCATTTGTTATTGTTTAATTATTTAATTTACTGTGTTTCTGTCTATCTGAGTTAATATGAATGGGGGGATTGTGGAAGGGATTAATAATGGACAATATCCTACTGTTCACTTTGTTATCATTATTTCAATCTGTATTGTCACACAAAATACCAATAAAAAGATTTGAAGTAAAAACACATATGAGTTAGAAAAACAGTCTGTTATGTCTGTTTGGGTTGGTAGATGCACCAGGGACCTGATTATAGCACTTAAACGTGGAAACAATATCAGATTTTCATGATATGTCACCTTTAAATTTACTAGCAATTTCTGAGTGAAGGTTGTTTCTACAATTTTTTTGTTTTTTTTTACTGAATGAGTCTGGGTTGCATGAATCACATACACAACGACATATTTATCTGATTAACACAGTAATGATGGTTCATCTTCCCACATGATTATCAAACGAAGGGAGAGTAATTAGTCTGGTGCAGGATTGGCGCTTAGAAAATAGCTCAGGACAGACCTAAATCAGCTTTGGAAATCTCTCTGTGCGCTGCTCAAACTGCAACTGCTTCACTAAGAGTCAGAAGTCAATGATGCACTTTCTACCCAAACGCTGATCTCTGACACCCTCCAGAGAGGGAAAACGGATGTGAAAAAAAGCTGAACTGACCCGATTCTTTACGAGGGTTTATTGAAATTTAAGTCAGTTTCTATAAACGCCCTTACCTGAGCTTTACATCTAACACTGCACCTTAGGGGAACCTTTTGGGGAAACATTTAACCTACTGCATTAGTATGTGGTCAGTATTCACATATACAGAAAGAACGACAACACGTTTCTTAGTTCAGCACGACAGCTCATGAAGCTCTATTCATTAATGTGCAGCCTCATCTTGAAGTTTGTAACCTTCATTCATCCTTTAGATTAGACTGAGCTCAAAAGTGTCAGGTCGCATCCTCAATGAATCTGAAAACTGCTGTATGTGCGGCCTTCGTTATTAGCTACATCAATGTAGCTTCCCTGCTGTCTTAATGAACAGAATCAATCAAACGTTCCCACGTTTGGAACTTCCACTGACAAAACTCTGCATGCAGTCCTTGCGTGAGAGTCAGTTCTCAAAATGTGGCATCATCAGAGATGCCACAGATAACAGTTTGCGCATATTTACTATTCAGGAGGCTGGCAGTTCAAAATATGACAGCTTGATAGCACAGAATAAGAAAGACAGCAAGACAGCTCAGAAGATAATTGCTAAAGCTATTAATATAACTAGGGGTGGGAAGCAAGAACCGATTCTCATTCAAAATCCATTTTAAAAAATATACTGAATTACAGCGCACAATACTGCTACTGGATCTATAGTGTGATTGTATACAGCATGACTGGTTCAGTGCAATTCCTGAATAATGTGCTTGTGTGCTGATTCTTGTTAAAGACTTTTATTGAAACCATGCAAAAATTAAATAAAAAATAACTTGTTGCAAATCTGCATGGAGAAAATTTTATTGCTTAAGTGAAATTCCACATCACATGGACTCCTATTTAAAAGACTTAATTTTTGTCCATGTAAGAACACCAAACAATAGTAATTATGACTGCTAATTTCTGAACAAATGACTCTTATCAGTTGGTTCCTTTTAGTAAATTAAAAACATATAGCACAATTAGTCTGATTTCCAATCAAATGATTCTTATGAACTGGTGCTTTTTAATGAAGCAAAATCATACACAGGGGTGGACATAAGTGGTCCGCAGGTCACTCCGAATGCGCTGTGTAAATAAGTTCAGAGCACGCATTTGCGTACCGACATGGATGACAGCTGTTAATGCACAATTACCATTTTAGATCGACAAACTGTACTGTATAAGATTTCTATTCAAATTGAAAGCATAAATCTAGGCTACCTGCTGCCGTTTTCAAAGCACAATGCAAAACTGTGACATTTCATTCAGTGATGCTCTTCAATCGGCAGCGCTAAACTCGGAAGTGCATATACTTACTTGCCGGCAACCCGCCAAAATAAAAGCCTGCTGATTTTAAGGTTGCAAATGATGAAAATTCATATATAAAAAAAAGAAAGAAAAAAAGAAGTAAATATTAGCATTTTATTTTTAAGTTTACTATAAAATAACTGTATTTGTATTTAATATTCCCTGTTTATTTTAAAATATAATAGTATTATCACACTTTATTATTTTGTTTATTAAGTGCAATAATATTATCACTATTATTAATTTATTTTTTATAGTTATATTTAATGGGTCATACTATGTGCAGTGTGAGGACCAAACCAAATCTCCAAGTTCTCTTATGAGAACCAGGCTGAAAATCTTATGTGCACCCCTGATCATACAGCACCAACAGCGTAGTCCAATTCTCAAATAAATTGCTCTTATAAGCTGGTTCTTTTTAATAAATCAAAAGCAGTGCATGGCCAGTCAGTGTAGTCTGATTTCCGAACAAAAGCCTTTTTTTTTTTACTGAATCAAAAACATACAGTACAGGCACTGCCATTTCCAATCACGTGACACTTATGAGTAGGTTATTTTTAGTAAATTAAATGTTTAAACCAGAAACATAAATTGCTACATACTTTACCATTAAGAAACTGAAAAAAAGAGTTTTAGCAAATCAAAAACAATCAAAATCAGCACCAACAGATGTAGTTCAAAGAAATAACTCTTACGGTTCTTGTTAGTGAACCAAAAATATTCAGAGCCAAAAGTGTAGTCTGATTCCAAAATGAACAACTATTATGAGCCGTTTCTTTTTAGACTAACTTACTAAACCAAGTTATCAGTCATGCTTGACTCAAAATGGAATCAGAATAGTTAAGAGGAGTCAGACTCTACAAAAACCACCTTGAACTATTAAAATGCACTTATTTTCCAATGCACATCCTGTTGAACAATTATAAATGGGATTATATGATGTATAGTACTGAGATACATGAGAATAACCTTTTGTAGAGATGGACAGCAGGGTTAGAGGTGGAGAGGGAGGTAAAGAGAAGCTGATGTGATCGGCACACTCATGAAGTACTCATGTTCAGCTGCAAGGTCAATAACCACTATGGCCCTTCGAGAGCTCTCCAAAATATGAGTGTGAGGGATTCATTCAACTACACTGATGGTAAATAACACTGATCCTCAGCTGTGATGTAACTTGCAGAGAGTGTGCAATTTTTAACATTTGTTTTACCTTTGTTAATGTTCACAAACAGGGCCTTTCTCACTTCTGTTCATCTACCTCACTCATTGCCCAAAGCCGAGTATGGAGAGCACAGGAGATCTCTGAAGGGATGGGATAATGATAGTTTCATGTAAAATTCATGTAGTGCTCTGCATTATGATGTGACCTTTGGAGCGTTCCAGTTACACTGCATTTTAATTCCCACACTGTGGTTCAAAGTTCAGGTCTGAAGTGATTGTCATTAGCATACCTCTCGTCGTGTTTACTTTATGACGACTAGACGCTCAGGAGAGTTTGAGAGCCGGAAGGATAACGCATTGTCCACGGTGCTCAAGACAAATTCATCTGCAATATTTGCCTTGCTGTGAGATGAGAAGAAAGACAAAATCTAGGAAAATCTGTCTTGGGGCAAAACCCAGACACAGGATTCCTTTTCTTTCCCCTACAGAGGTTCAAAGGGCCACCGTATCCAGAACGGAAACTGAAATGAGCAACGCTGCATCTGACTGAGAAAATACTGTTGTCGTTTTTAGCATATGTTTCAAAGCAACATCTCAGAGAAGGAAAATCAAAAGATTTTATCAGCTGAGCATACATCTCAGGCAGCGTCAACCCGTGTCTGAGTGTTAAAGGCATAGCACATCTTGCTAAATTTCTCAGTGCTAAAATATGTACAGATGCATCTCAATAAATTAGAATGTCGTGGAAAAGTTCATTTATTTCAGTAATTCAACTCAACCACACAAGCAATCGCATTACAGCATGGTCTGTCAGGTTGCCGCTTATGAGATCAAAAACAAAGTTTGGGAGGAATGGACTGGGTGTCAAAGGAAGTCATCAAACCAAAACAAAATAAGACCACATAAATCATCCAAGGTAGAATACCTTTTAAACGTCTGAGGTCGAGAACACTAAGTTTTTGATTGACATTTATTTGATGAAAAATACAGCCAATATTATGAAATTTACAATATAAAATAGCTGTTTTCTATTTTAATATATTTTAAAATCAATTTAAAACCAAGATTTTCAGTATCATTACTCCATGATCCTTCAGAAATCATTCTAATATGCTGATTTGCTGCTCAAGAAACATTATGATCAAAGTTGAAAAGTGTTGTACTGCTTAAATGTTTTGTGGAAACAAGTGATACTTTTTTCAGGATTCCTTGATGAATAGAAAGTTTGGGGGAAAAAAGCATTTATTTGAAATATAATTTTTGTAGCAATGATAAAGTTCTCAGTGTCGCTTTTGATCCATTTAATGCATCATTGCTGAATTAAAAAAATAATAACAATAATTTCTTCAAACAAACAAACAAAAAAATCTTAGTGACCCCAGAATTTGGAACAGTAGCGTATAAATACTCAAGAGGGGCAAAACAAAGCTTCCTTTCCAAGTCATTCACTTACTTGGCATTAATGCTAAGCGCATTGAGTTCTGTGCAAACATCTGTTGATCGTACCAGCTGAACTTGAACATAAGGGCTATGTTTTACCTCAGATCAGCAGATATAGCAATATTCCCTTCTGACTCTCAAATATAGTAAAGCTAAGCCTACGTCAACTATTTGAGCTCTGAGCCAATAGTAGGTTGTTGAAAGACTTCACATACTTCAACTCTAGATATGGAATACGGTGTGCATATTAATTAGGGATGCACCGATACCACTTTTTCCAGTACTCGCCCGATACCGATACTTTTATTTTTGGTACTTGCCGATACCGAGTACCAATACTGATATTTTTATTGCATTTGTACATTTTTAAAATATTGGGTACAGAAACCAAAAGAGTATGTATAATGTTAGTTGGTTAACTTCATTTATCAAATAGATACAGTCAAACCAAAATTTATGCAGACACCTTCAACATTTCTCACATTATCACAGTTTATTTGCTATAGTTTAGAAAATAGTAATAAAATATAACAAGAACTCAGAGTTAAATTGTGTCAGAACAAATTCAGCTTGATAATGTTAGACAACTTTGATAGAAAGGCATGTAATGGATTACAATCAACCAAAAATTATTCAGACAGCTGTTAGTATGACAGTATTTACACAACTATCAATACTTAGTTGGGCAACCCTTAGCCTTAATGACAGCCTGTAGTCTCCTGGGCATGCTGTCACCCAGCTTCATGCAAACCTGAACTTCAGTTTTTTATTTCCCAGACTCGGTCTGAATAATTGTTGGTCCCGAATTTGTATCAGTTTTGCTGGTAGTCCACTGTATGAAGAATTTTTTGGTATGATTTGTCACAGTTTACTTTATTTTGCTATCCTCACTTACATCGCATGCAAATTTAATTTACGCTTACAGTCTTATGTACACTTCCACAACTCTTACCCTGCGTATGCAAATCTTTTTGACGTCATTCTACCTTCATAAAAAAAATCTATTTTACATAAACTGAATAGCAAAAACCTGTTAATGTGTCAATGACAAACAAAAAAGTTCAAGTTTAAAGCATGTGCCAAGTTCCCACTAATATGCAACAAGGATGCATTAAATTGGTCACAAAAGCTTTCTATTTTAAATAAATGCTGTTCTTTTCCACAAAAAATATTAATCAGCACAACTGTTCACAGCATAATAATAATAAATGCTACTTGAGCACCAAATCAGCATATTAACATGATTTCTGAAGGATCATGGAGTACTGAAGACTGGAGTAATGGCTGCTGAAAATTCAGCTTTGCATCACAGGAATAGATGTTCATTATAGAATGGGTTTATTCAAGAATGAATTGCATTTTTAATTAACTTTTGAATAAAGTAATAAATTCAGACTCAATTCAATTCATATTCAAAGAGTGTCATGTCACTGACCCACTATAAAGCCCCGTTCACACCAAGAACGATAACTATAAAGATAACGATATTAGCATCCACACCAGCAAACGATATCGTCTGTTTATTCTAAGCGCATGCACGTCTGCCGCTTTAAATTCTTGAGCTTGAGTAAATTCTTGAGCTGAGATAGTTATTGGGAGTCAAAGAAAAATGAAATAATCATTATCGGTAGTGCTCCATCAACTGGATGAGCCTAATATTATTTATCAATTATATAATCTCCCACTTGCAATATCATACGGTAATAAAATGACCCAGAAGAGATGACTGCAATTTTGTTTGTGATCTAAAGGTTCAGTGCTTCTATACAAATGCAAATGAGAATTTTAGTATCCAGGCTGAAGATGTAGTGAGTTTGTGGTGAGTAGCTATAAGGTGCTTGGCAGAGACTCCACTTTTTTTTTCTGTTAACTCAAATTAATTGCTTCATGTTCCTTCATTCCGTGCAATACGTTTCTCTCGCTACAGCTAGACAAATATACCTCATTTCCAAAGGCAGGAATCTAACCTATTTTACGCCTGTCTAGAGCACAATGAGAATGTAATCAATGAATGATTTCATGCTCACGCAGTGAATTTGGTTCACAGTGACTTTTGGAAGTGTGTCTGTGTGTGTGTGTTGGCCAAGTTTATCTGATTTTCTCAGACATCCATCAACAGGAGGTATGGGAGAATGGATGGAGAATGGGCGTACCGTGCAAAGGTCCTTGTACTGCATCTTCTGGAACTTGGTGTCGGCGTTGCCGGCGCACAACTCTACGTATCCCAGCACCACCTGGAAGACAGTGTTGTGGATGGCCTGGGTGAAGTGCATGTGCAGTTGATCCATGGCCGTCTGGGGAGAAAGAGGAAAGACAGGAATGACAAGATTAACACTGGATTGTCTGTAGGAAGAGTTATTTTTTATACAGGAGTATTTTTATATAGCATATTCACAAAGGCATCAACGAAAAAAAAAAAAAAGAAAAATCAATATTATAACCTACCATTCTTTCTTGCATTGCGCAAAATGTTATTTTTAAAGTGAACATCTCTGTATGTTTAAAACCTGCTGTATTGACCTTTCTCCACAGAACTGCTTTGAAGCTAGCAGCTTTTCTTCTCACAACCATTAGATGCTTTCACCATCACAAAAAAAACAAGCAATGGGGTTGTATCCTACAAAGCAACACATAAATAATTATAAAAAAAAAACAAACCACAGTAAATAAATAAATAAATAAAAAACTACTTTAAAAAGTGTCCATGCACATTTTCTAATAAAGAACCACTAAATGGCTTTTAAACAGCCTGATTTCTTCCTTAATTATTATTTTTATCTTGTTTAACACTAAAAATATTTATAGTACATATTCTTAGAAAAAGACCAATTTACTTGAGGTGTGAAATTATATAATAACTTGCTTCAAGTAATTTTATAGATTTTATATATCTGTTCTTTTTGACTTTCTATTCATCAAAGAATCCTGAGGGGAGGGGGGGGACATCAGTTTCAACAACAACCCTAAGCAGTTTATTATTAAAATTTATCTTGAGCCCCAAATCAGTATATTATGGCTGAATTATATCATGTTTTTACTATTTATTTTTGCTAAAAACTCCAAAACTGTATTTGACTTGACTCTGTTAAAAATCTCTTCAAAAGAGCTAACTGAATAAAAAGGTTTTGCTATAGAGTATGTAAAAGAATAATAAAAGCATTCTCTGAAATCAAGTCTTATAAGTGTACTTTGTTCTATGGATGTTCAGATATTTTTTTACTGGAAACTAGAAGAAAATGACAATGTATTTTCCCTGCCAAGATCTGTTTGAAGGTAAAACTTCTGGGTAACAGTGGGCCTGGCTCACACTCTCACAGGATATTAATCATTACCCAGCTACATACTGAAGCTCAGTATGGTCCCAATGGGAAAAAAAACAGCTTTGCTACAACTTAATTACGCTTCTTTCCTCTCGCTTGCACTGCTTCCTTCTTCCTTCAGCCATGAGCGCATCCCTCCCTCGGCTTTGGCTGAATTCAATCAATCAAAAAGGCTATCAGGATATTCGCCTTCTCCTGCAGGCCAGTGTGTTCAAAAGCAGATAGGTGGAAATATTCAAAAATATTAAAACATATTTAAATGAAAATTATGGAGCTGATGGAGTCATCAACTTTTTCTGCATTTTTTCTGAGGGATTTTTTTTTTTTAAATAAACCTGAAAACATCAAACCATAATAACATATCTAAAAGACAAATGTGACGGAAATATTAATTGTGCGGAGAAAAACGAGCAATTACATCCATTAGATAGATTTAAAAAACAAGAAAAACCGAGAAGATGAAAAGATGGAGAATTAGATGTGCAGTCATTAGGCTAATTGCTGAGTTCATGGAACAGAGACTGAAAGAACAACACCTCTTTAGAGGCACAAACAACAGTTTTAGCGAATGACGTACAAACTGAAACAAGGTTTGTGTTTGATTTGTTTTAAACTTTGAAGCTACACTGTAAAAAGTAATCATTGAATCTATTTAAGAAAAGCGAGTAAACAACTGATTTTTACAAATTTGTTGAATTTACTTAATTACACTGTGTTATGTGAACTTTCAGGTGGATGCAATAGTTAAACTAAACAACTTTAGTAAACAGTACTTAAGAGCATCTAGTTTGTTGGATTAAAGGTCTGTTTCCATTGTCTGGTGCAAAGAACAATGAATACAGTTTTAGAGTGAATACA